>NC_136880.1:25011827-25539128 GCF_949152265.1 Phoxinus phoxinus | reverse complement strand
AAAAATTGTAATTGTCATTTATTCACCTTCATGTTGTTCCAAACCCATAGTCTAATACTTAAGTTAATCTTCAAAACACAAATGAAAATATTTTTTATTAAACCTGAGAGATGTCTCTCCACTGAAAGTCTACACCCCTAAAAATGTGACCGTTAAAAAAATATTGGAAATGTGATGTGGTCCATGTTGATCCATGTATGAATAAAACCCTAACTTAAATCTGTTTGTCATAAAAAAGCAATTATATCTCTTCAAAAGACTTTGATTAAACCACTTGATTCATATGAATTCATTAAATTTACAACATATTTATGAACTTTTTGAAGAGTCAGAATTTGTGGAATGGACTTTCAATCATAATTTGTGTTTAAAATATGAATGGAGAACCTTCACATGAGGTTGAGTAAATTTCAGAATTTTCACTTTGGAGTGAAAACTTGTTGTTGACGATTTGTCATTGCACAAATTCTGAAAGACATTGAGAGTTGAAAGACATGTCAAAAACAAAGCAATTAAATCTTATGCAAGCGTGTATGGACACAGATATGCAAGTTATTAATGAGTCCTGTAAAGAATACCTGCACAACCTGCCCACTGGCCTCTCAACTCCTTTGTCATTTCTTGCTACCAAACATGTGATGCACCATAAAATAATGCTGTCTGTGGATGGAGGATCAAGCAATGCTTCAGCGTTCACAGGCCAATGAGTCATGTAGAAGGCAAATGAAGACGGTTCTGACATCAATACACGGCACCCCGAGAGAGCGAAGTCCGCTGAACCGCTGATCAATACCACAGTGATAGCATAAACCTTTGGCTCTGAAATCCCATCGCGATCGCCAAAGCTTGCTCCAATCAAGGTAGGCAGGCATCCATTTGTGCTAACATCCTATGCTGCCAATCCCAATGAACTCGAGCACGAGTCTGAAGTGCTGCTTCAAGCAGCGTGCCAGATCCACACTCTTACATTAGTGAATTTTCTGTCTAATGCAACAAAGAATAAAATTATCACTATCAGTGCCAAACACCACACAAATTTGCTAGTTTGCGGATTACAGCATATTAAGAGACAGTCACTCTCTTATTTAAAACTGACTCATAAGAGGTTACACTTCACAGTGACATCTCAGTTACTATTCGCTTAAGAGCCTTGTAAGGAAGTGTGTAATGAGAGAGAAAAGATAAATTAACAGATATCATAATTAGTGAACTGTCCTTAAAACTAGTATGTTTGCAACTTTGCATAATGTTCTTCGCAGAATGTTAACACATTTTACCCCGTGACATCCGTTTTTATATTGCGTGTTTATTTGTCATCACACATTTATTAGGGTTGTTATCAGTGTATGACAAGATTTGGTAATAAAATAAAACGTGTCTGAATAATCTTCTTTATTGACTAGTGCTGGCTACTTGCAAATTCATAATAATGTCAGACTGAGCTGTAACCTATTTAAGCTCCATCTGTGTGTCTAGTACATTATACCCCACATCAATAAATCGATCAATACTTTACTCTTTACAACATTAGCTAGCTACCTTATTTAACATGAACTAAGAAGTACATTTTAAAAAGTTGTATTTTTTTAACGCTGGTTGATGCATTGTGAACTAACAAACAATGAACAGCTGGATTTGTATCAACTAACATTAACAAAGATTAAGAAATACTGTAACAAATGTATTGCTCATTGTTAGTTAATGTTGGTTAATACATTAACTAGCTAATGTTAACAAATGAGACCTTATTGTAAAGTGTTACCAGTAAAATTGAAAAGGAGTAGGCTACATTGTACTTTTACTGAAGTAATATTGTATTAAGGTACTTTTACTTGATGTGTGTACTTCTACCACCACTGCTTTTAAGTGCATTTACAATATAAACAATCTAATTGAAAAACAAATAGAAATTGCCTAATAAACCGCACATTTGCTAATGACAGCACATTAATACACAAGAGACAGTCACATTTTCGTAAACCATGTAAGGAAATCCATGAGATCATGACCACTTAACGGTCAACTAGTGATGTGTACTTCAATATGTCTGATATCATGCAGTGGCACATAGAAGCATATCTAATAGTTGATAGGAGCTGGACTAAAACAAGATAAATGAGAATTTGACTAAAACGGCACATTTGCACAAATTAAAATACAACAATGTTTTTGCAACAACTGAATGATGTAGTAAGTAAGTGACATGCACAGGAACACAATCAGTCACAGTGGACAATTGAGACTCGTGTGACTAACAGATGTAAACAAAGAGTCACTTGCAATCATCCGAGATTCATCTTAATTCAAGGTGTAAACAGGCCAGGTGGAAACAGATGTGCCAGTCTATTAAACATACCATTAAAAAAGGTTATACATCTAGCTAATTAAACCTAAATTAAAGTGTAGATTTGTGCTTCTGTGTAAAGACAGGAAATGGGTCAGCGGATGTCTGCTGGAGGGCAGAGTGGCGGAGAGATGGAGGATGGGAGGGGAGATTCAGAACAGCTAACGCTGCAGGGCACGGGCTAACTGCACACAGAAAACCCCAAAACCCACAAGAACTTTCAACTACAGCTCTCCGCACCCCTCAGTTTAAGTGTCTCGATGTGGCTTTGCGAGACATCAGAAACTACACATTTTCTTCTCTTGGTGCGCCACGTATATAAAAAAATAATTTTATACAAGACATCCTCAGGCTGAATGGCATAGAATGGAATGCAGCTGGAGTGGCAGGGTGTGACAGCAAGTGACTAACACAAACAGAGGCGCTCAAAACCGCACACCCGCCCGCACACACCCAGGGTGGACACCAGACCCCACGCCGTCTTCTGTCCCTGCTGCTCTTTGAGGAGCACAGGTATGATCTCGACACCTCTCCTACACTTTTGCACATGAAGAGCAGTGTACGGAAGTCAGTTGAGGACGAAGCAGACGGTGCACCACCTGGCCCTCACAGTGCTGGGCCCAGCACTATTCCTTCAACCCACCGAGCTGCTGAATGAAGGGAAAGCACTGAGACTAACTGAGAGGATGTGTGAATGAAAGCAGGATCTTAAGGCCCAACTCCAAGCCATTCAAAAAAAAAAAAAAAAAACATTCAAGCAGTTTCATCATAAATGGTTCTGTGACATTTAAGAGTGTCTAAAGAGCAGGAAAAATGTGAATATAGGTCATATAAAAAATACAATAAAAACAAATTTAACACAGATTGCAAGTTCATTGAAATGTACTTTGTGTGTTATGTTGGTTTAATATGGTTTTGAATTTCAAGTGAAGACGTCTTAATCTTTTTCCTTTTTAAACACACTACCCTTCAAAAAATGTGGTATGATTTATTATTTTTTAAATAATTAGATCAACAATACAGTAATTTAACAGTAACTGTCATAAACTATTAAAATGTATAATATCTGTTTTCTATTTTAATTTTTTTTTAAATTAAATTTAGTGATGGCAAAACAAAATTTTCAGCATCATTACTTCAGTCACACGATCCTTCAGAAATCATTATAATATGCTGATTTGTAGCACAAGAAACATTTATTATTATCAATGTTAAACAGTTGTGCTGCTTAATATTTTTGTGGATTTATTTTTTTCAGCAAAAATGCATGTTGGTCACAACACATGACTTTTTACCATTTGCTATAAAATATACTATATTATTTACTATAAAATGCAAATTTGAATAAAGTTTTTTCTTACATGAGCATATACCAATCTTTTCTTTTTATGCTTTTCTTTTAAAGCTTTTCTTCATGATTGCATTTTTTACACTTCACCCCACATCATTATAAATGTATTTTTGAATAAAATAACATTACCATCATGTTATTTACCCATATCCTATTTAAAATAACTTAACCTTGAGTCTTAATACGCCTGACTGAACGGAACCTCTTTCTAAACCCACAGGCCTGTCAAGCCCATGATAAAATAAACCTCGTCTGCATCGAGAAAAACACTACCTCATTAATTTGGGTGAACGAAGGTTATTCTGGTGACCTGCATCAAAACCAAGCCTGGTGATAACACAGGCGTTGTGCGGTACATGACCCCTTCGACAAACCAAGGTCCTCGCTACTTGTGTTTGGAGCTAAAAATGGCCAAACAACAAACAGAAAGGGCACGGATCTCATTTCAAGGTTTGTGGTCAGAGCACAGAAGCTCATTTTCAGATGTCGTCCCTCAGGACTAGGTGAGGCTGACCAGGTGATGCCAAACATCGCTCCCATGTATGTGGGACACAGACCTCCTCTTCTGTGCCAGAGAGAGTGTTTATGAATGGCCCATCTGAGCATGTGCTGCACTGAAATGTTTCCCCACTACTGCACGTCAGCGCTCTGCTTCTGGGTGACCTATTTCCCTTCTAGCTCAAACACAACATGCGAAAGCACACTCAACGGACTGGATTTAAATGAACGGGAAGATAAAAGCAAAGGATTGATTTCCAGATTCAAGTCTGATATTTCATAAACAAGCATCTAATGAGGGTTCTGGACAGACAGCAAAAATAAGGTTGCATCCGAAACTGAATGTCTGTTTCGTCTAAACCAAGACAAAGCATCATGCGTGTTTTTCAAAACAATCTGCATTTGCTCTGCCGATGGAAAGTGACAGTCAGGAAGTGACGTGAGCGGCCTTTAAAACTCAATTCTTCCATAGGATGGTGTGAAAAACGAGGAGCTACATATCACCTTGCCTCAGTGAAGGGCAAAGTGCAGGGCTAGTATAAAACGGCGATTAACACTTAATCCCATTCAAAATGTGAGCGACATCTGGGGCGCCATGTGATTTGTAGTGTCAATGCATGGATGTGCAAACAGATCCATGTGTGCGAAGGCAGTGAAGGTGCAGCTAATGCACCAGACACAATAGATGTCCAAATCAAAAGCACTCAAAGGGCTATCTGCAGTAATCTTTCCATCCCACGCGCTACTTAGCCTCACGAGCGGAGAAAGGAGAGCACTTCACGGGCATCCCTTTAGCTCATTAGATCCTACAGCACACAGGGTAATTGGTTTATGACTGCTGCGAAACTGTGCCTCACCATATGGGCATCCTTAAATTGCCCAACCACTTATATCTTGTCCAATTGACTTATCAGATACATTCATCATGAAACATATACAGTACATATTTTCACACTTAGGGGCCATTTACAAGACACCGTTTTAAACTAATGGCCGTTCATTTACAAGCCATTAGCGTTTCGGGGGCCTGAAAATAGAAACTTTTGAAAACTAAATTTGAGACGTACAATTTTTTTTTTTTTAAAGAAACGTTATCGTCTTTGTATGAACTACCAAAAAAAGCTAATTTGTGAAAAAAAAGTGATGTCATGCACATGCATATTCTGTGTTCTGTCTACAGGCGCGTAAAATTTACATAGTAGCACAGCACCGCCAACTACTGGCCTGGCATGCATAATACAGCATTTTTTGTCGTTTTCGCGGATCCGTGTGAACAGGGATCGTTACATCAATGGTGTCGTCTGTAAGCAAAAAAATGCATAGTAGAACTTTTCTGTTTTTAGTACATGTTGTCGTGTTACTCGTGTACCCTTAATTGTATGAATTTAGCAGACGTGTAACTAATAAGAATGATTGCATTTACCTTTAACCAAAACCCATGATCTAAACATGTGTTGGTGGCATGTTGAACAGTTGAGCTACAGGACAATGCACATATGCACTCACACTAATTAGACAGACTGACACAGTTTTTATAATCCGAGGAGAGACGCATAAAACCGGAGCCTTGTTAAGAAGTAACCCAGTTTATCCACTCAGAAGTCGCAGGAAAACATGCTGGGAGTAATTTGGTGGCATTACAAAGGATTTGAGCATTTATCAAGCCATGCATATGGCACACAGTTTCCCGGCTGGACACAGATCCTACAACAGCACACACCAAGTTCAATTTTGTTTCCATTGAACGAAAAGTGGAATAAAAGAACAGATATGAGTAAATTATGTGCTACTGGTCGAGATCTATTACTTTTATTACTAAATTGTACTGTTATTAAATACAATTAGCTACAATGCAATTGCTCTGTGATGAATGCGTTTTCAATTTCTGAACCAGAATTAAATCTCTTGATGTTTTTTGTGGGGTAAATTAAAGGTGTCTTGGTGGTGTACCAGTCCAAAAAAAAAAAAAAAACTGAAGCATTGAATCAATTTTATTTACAAATATATGACTCATATTTGAAAATGTTTCAAAGTCAGTGTGCCATAACCAACATGCAGGAAGCCATTTTGTTGTCATGTGACAAGAATATTTGGACCTTTTTATGATAACAAGTTTCATCCAGGTCAAATGGCTTATTTAAATAAAATCTACAAAACCTCCCCTAAAAAACTTGATGTGCATGACTCAAATTTATATAGTTTTTTGGTGTGATTTTTTTAAGTGTGTTTAAAAACTTTTTGGAAAATTATCACTAAGCTTTAGTCATACTATGCTGTATTCAAGGTGCAGAGAAAATAACTAGCCTAGTACTGATGATTACAATACATTTTCGCTTCAAAAATGCAATAAATCAACAAAGCCACAAGCACTGCATGTTTAATAACTTGGCGTTTTAAACTAACGTTAGACTTCTAGAAGAAGAAAAAATAATGCTCCTCATCTCGGATATTCTTATTAATCATTGACTCATAAAAGTCCTGATAAAACAAATAGAACCAGGCATGCGAATAGCCTACTTTAATAGGACTACAACACACAATGCCAAAGAAATGCCTGCATAGGCTTCATTAGACTGCGAGATCATGATCATCGGAATGTTATTTTATCAACCGGATCAGTTCGTTGACATTTTCTTCGATAATCTGTAATAAGTTTCACAAAACAGTTATTTGATCTCAGCCGTCAATCCTGACTCCTTATCGACTGAACAAGAAATGAAAAACGCTTCTGGTCGGAATTACAACACCTGGTTGCTGTTCGTTAAGCCGTTATTTTCCATTTCATTCCATTTCTACAATTGTAGTGATGATTTTTGCACCTGCCATTACGGCACAACTGCAACACCAAAACATCAATGAGCATCTTCAATGAAGGACACATAACTTACCCTTAACGCGGAGAGGTCTATTTCATCCAGACTCCGAGCCGGAGAATCGCTCGCCATATTAAAGACGAAAGAAAACCGGAATTACACGGAGAAACAAAGAAATGTTGTTGAATAGATCTCAGACAGCCGTCCGCTGATCTCCTACGGCAGCGCGTGCAAATCTCGTCTCGCTGATCGCTCGTGCTTTTGTACAATCCGTCTTTTAACAGTGGATTCCACCGACGCTTTCGCTAGACCTCAGTTAGATTTTACCCCAGCAAACAGAAACATCGCGTGCTCTGAAGACAGCATGTTTTTCAGGAGCTACACATCTTTCAGTCTCTAACAGTCGCCGAAATCTCAATGCTGCTTGTCTTGAGAGTAGCATCAATCAGATATGTGGGAGTGGTTAAGAGAAGGGGCGTGGTCAGCGTCACTAGCACCGCCCATTCCACTGTAAAGTTCATAATGGTGCAAGGAATCCTCAAAGATTAATTTCAAATGTCATTTCCATGGAACCCCATCATTTCATTATAATTTATTTTATGTGCCTGTTAGCCTGTTAGTCAATAGTCATTTTAGAGCCCACTACTTAAATTAAGATATTAAAATCAGTGAATGCTTCTGTTATCTTGAGCTTATGAGGTTTTAAAGTGCACTGAAAGACAATATTTTACTACGTAAATAAAATATAAACCTTTATGATATGCTTCATTACTTTAAAGGTGACTTTTTGGCAACAATTTATTGGCTTGCAGTAAAAAAGAATAAACCGGGTTGAATGTTGTATAGCCTACAAATGAATCAAACTGAATACTTTCTCAGGAACACGCTAGTGTCATGGCTCTTTTTTCTATGTTACGCTGCCCTTTATAGGCAGTTAGAAATCTTTCGTGTTTTTTCTTTGGAACTCTTAAAAGAATTTAAAAGCATGTTTACTTGACAGATTTGGCTGAGCACCAAATCTGATATGCTTCAAGGCATAACCAGTTTATCACAATAGTTTCCAAGCCATGTAAGGTATGAATGAGGTATAATAAGCAGTCTTAACGATAGAAACATCCCAAATAAGTCACCTCTGCTTTTGATGTTTGGAACTGTGGTGTTATACTTTATTTTCCAGCATTAACATGTAAATAAATCTGTGTAAAAATAAACCAATTCCATTAAAACATTCCCATATATGTGTCTGATCCTAAGTTTTATATAAAGTAAACAGTAGGCCTATATGTTTTTCTATATTGTTTAAAAAAAATGTAAAAAAATATATCATAAAAAAAAGGTCTGTAAGTAATAGCCTAAATTATTACACTCCTGACATGTCGATTTCTCTCATTTTAATCTATTTTGTTTCTATTTAAAGGAATACTTAATAAGCTCATCCCATCACCCTCATTTTCATCTGAAATACTGCAGTCTGACACAACCACCCTGTAATTCAGCCGAACGTTTGTGTTTCCTTGGAAACTTGATCTAGTCCATGTTGCTTAATCCACTTCTCATGAACTCAAATTCCTCCCTCAACAGTGCACGTTTTCTTAGTTACTTTCCTCTTTTATTGTAGGGTAACATATGCCTATCAAGAGACAAATCACATTTCTTTTTGTCTGAAATTAGAGTAGAGGGTCTGTCGTTCCGATAAATCAGTTTCACTACTGCTGACAAACAGTGTGCTGGACTAGCTTTAAGAGATGTTGCTTAACACCACTAATAAACTGGGGGAAAAAATTTATTTTATCAATGATTACCGGTTATTATTGGTGTTCTCAGGGTCTTTGGTGATTAAACAACATTTGTGAGTTAATATATCTTGTATTACTTGAGAAGATCACATAAAATACAGAGCACTCTGCTCCACTGATGCTTGTTTGAAGAGGCAGATCCTGAATTCAGCTCCTCTGTTTCTCTAATAATCTGTATTAAAATTCCATGGATTCCTTTTATTATTACCTATTCAAAACAGCTGCTCGGCAACAACTGGACACAAGTGTTACGTTACTTTGCAGGCTCTTCAAGTGGGTGTTTCAAGGTTAAAGGTCATTGTTTGCTTTAAATGTCAGTAGTGCTAGCCAGATGAGAGTCCCTCACTGTGTTTTGATCATTTTCAAATCTTCAAATCATTTATATTTTTTCAGTCCCCCCTTTTTGTATTTATCTCTTTTTAATGCCTTCAGTTTAGAGTTAAACAGGCGGAATTCAGGGCACCAAATGACATATTTAGCCATCTGTAGGTGCTTTAATCCAAATTGACTCAAAAAGAGCAATACTACAGTAGCCTACAACAAAAGCAATTAATTTATTTGCAGGTCCACCATGCTTGGGCCAAATAGCCAATGAGAGCAACTAGGGTTGATTCACCGGGCCGTCGCCCCCTTGTGGCTGCATGCTGTATGTGACATAAAAGGGCAGATTTTAGACACGTCAAACTCTCTTTATGTTAACCCTAACGACTCCGTGTCATGTAAATTGCCTTCTTGAGCAGTGTGTTTTGTTTAAAAACTTTTATCTGAATTTGTATCTGAAGGAAGCTAGAATATTCTAGGGGGTTACTGTGTGACAGGAAGTGTGTTTGCCCTCAGAGGTGCTTCTTAAGTAGAAATGAACTCTCCATGTTTGCCTGAATCAGCAGACCGGTTTGTCTTTTGCTATTTTGCTGTAATGTTCAAAGGCTGTTACAGAATAAAAATAAATTGGGAGTCTGCTAAATAGGAATCAAGTGTGAATAGAAAGAGCATTTGGTCAGTCAACGGACAACAAAAAAGCCTTTCAGCTCTACGTGACGAAGTGAAAGAGCTTTGTACGACCAAATGTGCATAATCCTTTAGCCAGCAATACATAAAAAAAAAAAAAAACATACAATGTGTGCACTGATGACACAGAAGAGTGATTTGTGCTGGTCTGAGAAGAAAGAGATTCCATATAAAAGAGTCTGAAGTATGAGTCTGTTCAACGCATCAGCTCAACTCAAAGCTTGATTCAGTGCAGTGTTGCATGTCCACTTATTATACAAGTGACTTTGGCCTTGTTTTGTTCATGAAGTCACAGATTGCTACTTTTTGGGCTCATTTACATTGTACAGTCACGCATTCGTGCACAACAAAGTATGACCAACAGCAGTTGTCAAATATGGTCACTTGTTCAAGCAAACTACATACAGTAATGTAGATGTCATGATACATCATTATTTTATATATATTATAATAAAATATAGTAAAGGGAAAACATTCTCTCTGCTGTCAGATCATACATAATAGTAATAGGCTATATATATATAGGCTATTATATATATTAATATATCTTTATTGTCAATATATCAATATTCCACCGAGGTGGAAAATTGTATCCAAAGACAATTTTCCACCTCGGTGGACAATAAAGATATATTACTATATGATAGCCTATATATAAAATATATTTTTGTGTGTGTGTGTATATATATATATATACACAAAAAATTTTTATTAAATAAAAAATAGGCCGGTTTTCTATTTTTACATAAATATATAATAAAAATATATTTATGTAAAATGTATTTAATAAAAATGTTTTTAGTTTAACTATATATATATAAAAATTATTTACAAATATATACAATTTCTAAATTGCTTAATTCAGACTGGTTTGCTTGTTTTCTTAGCGAGATCTGGCAACTATTATTCAAGAGCACCTTAGCATAGTTTCTCACATATTTTTTTATTT
Source organism: Phoxinus phoxinus (assembly GCF_949152265.1). NCBI lineage: Eukaryota > Metazoa > Chordata > Actinopteri > Cypriniformes > Leuciscidae > Phoxinus > Phoxinus phoxinus. Next base: position 25,528,369 of record NC_136880.1, on the reverse strand, counting down.
GTAACTAGTCCAAGTATGAGCAAGAGCTTTTATTACTTATTTATTTACTAAATTTGTCCTTTTACACCTTTAAACAATGCACTACTCACAAGCTCAATCACTTTCCTTGGCAGAGCTGGATGATGAAATAATAAAATAGCAGAGACAGATTTGCCACATTCCCTTCTTTCTGTCTCACACATTGTGTGGTGCTCATGTGGAGCCATTACAACCATTAAGAGTTACACAAATATCTAGCTGCAATGGCACACTGCAGTCAGCTTGTGTATTCAGCAGCGTCAGTATGCAGCACTTAGCTCCTGGCAGTGGGCCCTCAGGGACACATCTATAGGTGATATCTACCATAGGCAGCATGTACAGCCCTGGAATCTGCTCAAGTCTTGATCTGTCCTTTCAGACTGTACACTAATGACAGTGAAAAATGCAGCTGGTTTAGACTCGACTCTAAGGATCGATTCCTGTCCATGAAGAGCCTGTTCAGATGAGATAGGTAAAGTTGCTATAAAAAAACTTACATTAGCAGTTCTGTGGGGAGAGTGCATCTCTGCTTGTGGATAATGGCTGTACACAAAACAATGTAAAGTATTTACAGTAGGCCTACACTGCTTACTACTGTATGCTGGATTTTGCACTGTAGTACACACAGTGATTAGCTTCTCAGTGGTGGTCATAACAGAAAATGCCACCAGGTAAATTATGACATTGGCTGAATCCGAAATAGCCCCCTAAACCCTCATTTACTATTCCCTAACGTTAGTCCACTAATACTGTTCACTTGAAGGAGTGAATGAAAAGGAGTGAGAGAATTCGGACAGCCGTTGAGCGTACATCAGTTGTGCACTTGTTATAGCAGTGCAATGTGGGATTGAATAAGTGCACTCAATAACACCCACTATGGTTTGAGAAACCACATTTCTGTCTTCTCAAATAGCACCCTATTTGAGGGTATATGGGGCGATTGTGGATTCCGCCAATGATCTTGAGATGCCCACCACTCAACAGACAGATCCATATGTGTTTTCAAGAATTGTCTTGTCAAGATTATTTGGATGGGGAGTACCATTTTTTAGAAAACGTAATTTTAAAAGATAATGTTTTAGACAGAGATATTATTTGCTGTGGCTGTCAATAACTCTATCAATACCAGGTGGTATGTCCTACAAATGTAGAACGACTTCAGTATAAATTAACTTTGAACATAAGTACATTGATACTTTTTACCCCGTCAGTTGGGAAAAGTACCGCTTCAGTAGGCCAAATTTACTTACCGTACCGCGGGAAACTAAATCACGTGATATTTTGGCAGCTCCGTCAAGGGTTGCGTGCATAGACAGTATATAAACTGGACACAGCGACCCCATAGGTTTCAACGGAGAGAAATGAAGTCAATTAGAAGCACTCACTTCCTGATCGCAAGGCGAACTGCGCAGGCTCAAACTGAGCTTGACGACGTAGATGTGACGTGAGCAACCTGTAGGTCTTCTAGTAGCTGTGCCGAGAGAAATCTGAATCATTCCCTTCCGAATCTCGCAGAGACGGAGAGCGTGGGTATTTGCTGTCCATGAGCTAGCAGCGGGAGCAACTTTATCACTCTCTATGGGCTTCTCCCTTGACTTTATGCCTCCACGTCCTCCCGATTGCTTGCAAGCTTCTCTGCCTGTCCATACGGTAATTTTTCGACTTGTGCGACAGAGTCGCGCGGGTATGACGCAATCGTTAGCCTATTTTTACAAAAACTGCTTCTACGGGGCCATAACGTCAGATACAAGGTAATGGAGCCTTTTATACATTTTCGTGTTTCTTTAGAAATAAACAATGGCCAAACGGTGTCTTTAAACGCCTCAGATGTAAAGTTATTCGCTGTCAAAGTGACGCCAAAATGAATGGGAGTCAATGGAATGCTAACAGCAGGTGGGGGTCCGCTAGCCAATGGCGGCGCCCAGGTCGGCTTCAATGTCTTTCGGAACACTGCCCCCCTGGTTGCGTGGCGTGCTGAACATTGGAATGCAAATGTAATCAGGGCTCTGAGAAAATCACTTTGTTACTTTCGTCCCGGTTTCCCTCTAATTCTGTCATTAATTACCCTCATGTCATTCCAAACTAGTAGGCTAAGACCTTCATTCACCTTCGAGAAAAAGGTAGTAAAGACGTCGTTAAAATAGTCCATGTGATTAAAGTGTGTTATGGGAGAGGAAAATGAGGATTATCACTTTAAGATCAATGACTACAGGTGTTGTAGTCCTTAGCGAAATGTTTCGTGGGAAGTGTGGTTCAGAAAAAAAGTGTGCTCTTTGTGGATGTGTTTACACTACTGTGCTGCGCAAGGAAGATTCTGATATGCTTATAGGTTAGTTTATTTAAGTCAATCCACCCGGGAGTTATCGTGAATTGTTACCCTGACAACTTTACCAATCTGTGGAGCATGCTAAAAAGCAGTACGATATGAGAGTGGCAAGGACACACTACAAGGTTGGCGATGCAGTGTGGTATCTTGTTAAGGGAACTAGATGGGGCAAGAACAAGATCAGGAAATTTGATCTATTTCAAACTACGATGGTCCTTACTTCATCCTGGGACATCTGGACGATTTAGTGTACAGGATCCAGAAGAGCCCAAGGACCAAAGTCACCATGACAAACTCAAACCTTTTTAAATAACCATAACTTGCTAAATTTTCTACCGATTTTAAAACGGGTTGGTTTGTTATAAACGTCAGAGATGTAGTTATGACACTGCATACTTATGAATAATTATAATATTATATATTTCAACATGTTCAATCATCCAGAATTATAGCCAAGTTAATAACGTTTGTAAGAAACCAAACCGTTTGTAAATCCGTCAAGATTTCAGCGAGATAAGAGTATTTGTGTTCATGCAGATCACTCACTTTACATCAGGTACCACAGTGCTCGCCAGAAAGCTTGCCTGTGACAAGATGGCCACCGGGTGATGATGTTAGAGGCTCCGCCACAGACATCTAGCCTTTATTATGCATATCTAAGCTGTCAACGGCCAAATAAGGGGTGGGCCGCAACGAGACAGGAAACCACCAAGTTGGTTCAGTGACTGGACAAATTGACCCTTGTTGAAAAAATGAGAAAGGAAACCTTGTGTGATAATGAGTTTTGTTCTGCTGTTGTTAAAGAAAAAAAAACTGAAGCATGCTTCTTGTTGGAAATGTTAAATAAGTGTTCCTTGTGTAACCCGGGTGGATTTTGTTCACATTTTGTGGTTAAGCAAACAAGACATGAATATGTTTAATGAAGCCTAATTTATTAATTTGTATGAAATAGCTGTTGGTAACTTCTTTTCCTTCGCCAGAAGTGGAGAGGAAAGCTGTTCACTTAACTACCTCACTATTTTTTTTGCTTGGACTTACATACTAAAGGAACAATCCCTGTATAAAGCTACTCTTAAACCCCTCCCAGCACTGTGTTATCCTTCTACCTTATGGACTATTTACCCCGTCACGTGGGGAATTGAAATATATGGGCTGTTGCCTCCATTGAGTGAAGTTTCTTGATTGGACTGTATGCTTTGACAAATGGAGCAGCCTATGGACTGTTGAAAAAAATAAAGGGAATATGGGTGGTCAATATATTGAATGTATTCTGCCTTCTATTAACACTGTTAACCTATAGCAATGTCCTTGTTAATGTTTGTTGATGTATTCTACATCAGTCATGTAATGGTGCTGGAGTGGTGTTAACTTAAATCATCAACGCAAATTTACCCTGCAAGAATGATTAACGGCATTAAAATATGATTAAAATAACCTTGTTCTTCTCATCATTGCCCGAACGTAAACTAACGAGTCGTTATGCTGCTGCTGTGAATTGCCCGAAGCAGGAAATGTAACAAGTGGTTAATGTTATGAAGCGACGAAAATAATTTTTGTGTGCTTAAACTTTTTTTTTATTACGATTAAAGGGGCCCTATTATGGATTTTTGTAGTAGTATCTTTCATGTAGTATGTAACATAGCTCTAAGTGAATGAAAACATCCTGCAAAGTTCTCTTACGTAGAGTTCTCTCGTACTGCGTCGAAGAACGCTACGGGAAAGATATTTCTTTGTCGAGATTGAAGCCTAAAATTAATCCTTAATTTTGTAATAATGTAAAACGCTTTTCTGAAGCATACAACCTAGGCGGAGCAATACAGCTCACCCATTGGCTGCTCTGCCAGAAAAGCACAGCCTATGCGAGGCCAGGACGCTGACCAATGAGGGCGCTTCGCGCCCTTCTGCGTCACCTCCCGCCCAAACAGGCGTGGCCTAGGCCTATAAATACGAGCATAGCTGTCTAACACGCCGATTTTCTTAAATTCAACGAAGCTGCACGCATCGCTGGATTGATTCGAGCCGCCACAGCCGTTTGGAACAAGCACCTCAGCAGGACGAGCCCTTACCTGAAGCCGCTGGTCATCGCCGCCTTCAGCCGCCGTTCCCTGCTGCGCTTCTCCGGCGTGGAATATCCTTTCAGTTTTGTGTGTGTTTTGTGTGTGTGTTCGCCTACCGCGGCACACATTTTTTCCTCACAAAAGAGCAACGAGTGTCTTTTTAAAGATGTCTCGCGTTTCCTGCGGCTCCTGCCGAGCCGCGCTCATCGACGGGGACCACCATGAACTGTGTGTTTCCTGCTTGGGCGAGGAACATGCAGCTCTCGCTCTCGGTGATGGCGGCTGCCATCACTGCGACATGATGCCAATCGCGACTCTGCGGACTCGCCTTGCATCTTTCGCCGAGACTGCTCAACCGCCCCCTGTAGCGCCGCGCCGTAAGAAGCGCCGCGCTCAGCGGGTCCCGGAACCTCCCTCCACGAGGAGCTCGCCGCCGCCACCGCCGCTAGCTCCTCTCAACGTGTCGCTTGAGTCGCTCACCGACGGACAACAGCCGCAGCACGCCGCTTTGTCTGTTATGGAGGACGACCAGCAAGCCGTATCAGAGGGGGATGACGATTGCTGTTCGCTTCTCGCTTCGGAGAGCGAGGGATGGGCGAGCTCTGTGGACCTCCCCTCCCCCGCCGTTCCGGAACGTCGAGGAGGGAAGATCAGCATCGAAGCAGAGCTGATGCGTCTGCTCACACAGGCCGTATCGAGCCTCGGCCTCGAGTGGTCGACGCCCGAACAACCTGCACTCAACCGGCTGGATGGCCGCTTCCTCGCTGGAGACCGCGCCGCGCCCCCCTCCAGACACGCACCCTTTCTTCCTGAGCTTCACGAAGAGGTAGCGAAATCGTGGAAGGCGCCATTTTCAGCCAGAGTACGTACTTCTGCCTCGCCAGCATTCTCCGTAGTGGACGGTGCTCGAGACAGAGGCTACCACGCTCTCCCTCCGGTCGAGGAGGCTGTAGCGACTCACCTTTGCCCACCCTCTGCTGGACGGCGGGCTAAGGGAGTCCTACCATCTAAAGCTTGCCGCACTTCGTCAGCTCTGAACGGCCGCGTGTATTCCGCCGCCGGACAAGCTGCATCGGCGCTGCACACCATGGCGGTGCTCCAAATCCACCAGGCTAACCTCCTCTGCAAGCTAGACGAGGAAGGCCCGGGCGCGATCAGTGTTCCGGACTTACGTAGCGCCACAGACCTCGCTCTTCGCGCTACAAAGTCCGCCGCACACGCCATCGGCAGGATTATGGCCTCAGCTACTGTTTCCGAGAGACATTTGTGGCTGACTCTCTCCGAAATGGCGGAGTCGGAGCGCTCTGCGTTCCTCGACGCTCCCATTTCACCGACTGGCCTCTTCGGATCCTCCGTGAAGGACTTCGCGGACCGATTTGCCGAGGTACAGAAGACTTCGCAGGCCATGAGACATTTTCTGCCAAAGCGCTCCAGTTCCGCAACAGGCCGCCCTAAACAGCCGCCTGCCCGAACTCAGCAGCGCCCCGCGCCCGCCGCACCGGCCCAGCAGCAACAGGCCCGAGAGAGACCACGGTCTCGCTCCGCCGGACGCCGCCCGCCACCGCGTGGTCCTCGGCCCAAGATCTCACTCAAGCCCGAGGCCTCGGCGCCATCCTAGCCCTGCTAGGAAAACGACGGTGTTCGGGTCCCGCTGCGGCCGGACTTCCACCAAAGATTTTCGCTTGTACAGCCCTAAGTTCCGTGTTTGTACCAGTGTATTTAGCAGCCAACAAACCGGCCGTAAAGCCCGTTTGCCTGCACACAAACGCCGTTTTCACGGCGACCCAGATAAATCTAAAAAAGAGTTTAATTTCTGGTGTTCCGGCCAAGGCCGATGGTGTAATGTGTGTAACTGCAATGCCCACCCAGTGCCCATTCATTCACACAAGCACAGCCCCGTTCAACACAGGGTTTGCACACATAAAATCGGCTCATGCCGGTTGTGCTTTACATGTAGTGAGCGTGCCCACTATCCAGTGCCCACAACCACTACACACTGCACGTTCCGCGGTTTCTGTAAAAACGAAACTAACGAACGGTCAGTCAGTACACAAACACAGTGTCCCCGGTGTTATAAATGTGCCCGCCACCAAGCGCCCACGTTTATTCACAAACATAACGAGCCCCGTAGGGCTCGCCCCGCGTGCTCTCTCTCAACTCAGAGAGTCGAGCGCGCGCGGGACGCATACTGTGTTAAACATGTCCCCCGCCTCAGACGCCACGGCGTCCATGTTACAGCACACGGTTGCTCTCGTGTCGCCGCCATTTCGCGACCAGGGCCCAGATTACATTCAACCCCTAGTCACACGTGCACATGCATGGGAAAGACTTCCCGGGGTCTCAGAATGGGTGCTAGAGACTATAAAAAGAGGCTATTCGCTACAGTTTCATCGACGCCCTCCCCGTTTCACGGGAAAAGTCGAAACCACGGTAAAAACAGAAGTAGCACATCTACTTCGAGCCGAAATAGCGAAGCTATTGAGCAAAGGGGCCATAGAGCCTTTATCTCAAGCTCAGAGCGAAGGGGGTCTGTACAGCAGATATTTCCTGGTACCGAAGAAAGACGGGGGTCTCAAACCCATTTTAGATCTAAGGCGTCTGAACAAAACGCTAACAAAGCGGAAGTTCAGAATGCTCACGACCAGAAAAATCCTCGCGCAAATTCGCCGAGGAGACTGGTTTATGGCGATAGATCTGAAAGACGCGTATTTTCACATACAAATTGCGTCACGTCACAGGCGATTTTTGAGATTCGCCTTCGAGGGCCGGGCATATCAGTACACAGTCCTGCCATTCGGCCTATCCCTAGCACCTCGTACATTTACAGTGTGCATGGACGCGGCGCTGGCACCCCTGAGACTCCGAGGCGTTCGAATTCTGAACTATTTGGACGATTGGCTGATTCTAGCTCAATCGCCGTCAGAACTCGCTCACCACAAGACGCTAATACTCGATCACCTCGAGTGCTTAGGTCTGAGAGTCAATTGGGAGAAAAGTTCACTGTTTCCCAGTCAAAGGATCTCCTTTTTAGGACTGGATCTGAACTCACTGTCTATGACAGCACGCCTGTCATCACAGCGCAGGCGAAATACCCTGCAAATGGCGAAATCCTTCCGCAGCGGCCACATAGTGCCGCTCAGGAGATTTCAGAAAATGCTGGGCCTCATGGCCTCAGCCTCTACAGTGCTGCAGTTGGGCCTGCTGCGCATGCGCCCACTACAGTTCTGGTTGAGAACGCGCGTACCGCGCCGAGCATGGTTACACGGTCGTTATCGCCTCAAGGTCACTCAGGAATGCATTTCAGCCCTGACACCATGGAGAGCGTCAGACTGGTACCGGTCAGGTGTAAGCCTGGGGACTTCCTCGAGCCTGAAGGTGGTGTCCACGGACGCGTCCACCTCAGGCTGGGGAGCACTGCTCGACGGCAGACCGCTCTTTGGCCAATGGGCAGAGCGAGCCAAACTACCGCACATAAACTGCCTGGAAATGATGGCGGTGGACTTTGCGCTGAGGCGTTTCTGTCCCCGGATAAAAGGACACCACGTCCTGGTCCGCTCGGACAACGTGTCGGTAGTAGCCTACATAAACCACCAGGGTGGCCTGAGGTCCCGAAACCTATTCAGGTTAGCGGAACGCATACTGGTGTGGGCCCAGCACAACCTGCGCTCGTTAAGAGCAATACACGTGCCAGGCCACTTGAACGTAGGCCCGGACAGACTCTCACGGAACAATGTTCCTACGGGAGAGTGGTCCCTACACACACAGACAGTGCGTCTGCTGTGGAAAAGGTTCGGCAGAGCGGAAATAGACCTGTTTGCAAACCAGGAGAACGCTCACTGCCCAGAATTCTTTTCGAAGAGCGCGAACGCGCTGGCCAGAGTCTGGCCCCGCCGTCCGCTCTATGCCTTTCCTCCTGTCTCACTCCTGCCTCAAGTGCTGGAGCGTATCAAGGAGAGCGGATGCTCGGTACTACTGGTTGCTCCATACTGGACGAATCAGACCTGGTTCCCAGCTTTGATGCGACTGAAAAGTACTGCCCCGTGGCCGATTCCAGTGAGGAGAGACCTCCTCTCACAGGCCAAGGGCGCGATTCTGCATCCTCACCCCGAGCTTTGGTCCCTACACGTATGGGCCATAAACGGGTACCCGCTAACCTCCCAAGAGGAGTGTTAGACACGATCGAGCAAGCTAGGGCTCCGTCTACTAGACGGCTCTACGCTTCCAAATGGTCGGTGTTCTCTGGATGGTGTTCAGATCAAGGTCTGTCACCACTTCAGTGTGGAGAACCGGAGATTCTCTCCTTCTTGCAAGAGCTATTGGATAAGGGAAGAACCCCATCCACGCTCAAAGTCTATGTGGCTGCCATATCAGCGTTCGTTAATCCAACGCTTGGCCGTTCACTAGGCAGGAACGACCTGGTGGTCCGCTTCCTGAGAGGCGCCAGGAGGTTAAACCCTCCAAGGCCTCCTTCAGTCCCCGTTTGGGACCTTTCTACAGTGTTGAACGCTATGAAAGGGGCCCCTTTCGAGCCTATTCACTCAGTTGACATGAAACACCTGTCTTTCAAGACCGTGTTTCTTTTGGCTCTCGCTTCAGTGAAGCGTGTGGGAGACTTGCAAGCGCTCTCAGTGAGAGCTTCTTGTATGGAGTTCGGGCCAAACGACTCTGTAGTCGTATTGAAACCGAAGCATGGGTACGTGCCTAAGTCCCTCAACACACCGTTCAGGGCTCAGGTCATCTCCCTGTCGGCCCTGCCGGCTTCAGAGGACGGAAATAGCTCCCTTTGCCCGGTCAGGGCATTAAGAGCTTATGTGTCCCGCTCCGCTGTTTTTCGACAGACGGAGCAGCTCTTTGTTTCGTTCAGCGGACGCTCCAAGGGGCGAGCCGCGACGAAACAGAGTCTGTCTCGATGGGTAGTGGACGCCATTGCGCTAGCCTACGCATCTAGAGGTTTGGAATGCCCTTTGGGCATCAGAGCACACTCCACGAGAGGCATGGCCTCTTCATGGGCTTGGTATAGCGGAATCTCGTTACAAGATATCTGTATGGCGGCAGGCTGGGCCTCCCCGTCTACATTTATTAGGTTCTATAACCTAGAGGTTCCTGCGTTGCAGGCTAAACTGCTCTCGGTCTAGAAGACTATGTATTAGTGTCCTGCCCCGCGCTGCGGCCCAGGTCACTTCAGTGTTAATATGTATAAGTGTTCCTGCCCCGCGCTGCGGCCCAGGTCACTTCAATGTTTAAGCATCACTCACTGACAATGTGTCCCATGAGCATGCTATTACCCCTCATATATATCTATATTTACATATATATGCTATTATGCCTTAAGAGGCACTACTATAAAGGGATGATGCTAATTTAGCCGCTCTCCCTATACTTCTTGGGGTAGGCACTTGTATACCAGGGCGCGCGCGCCCTTAGGTGTCTGTGTCGGTCCAAGAGCACGCACGGCGTTTTACATGGGGTTCCCGTAGCGTTCTTCGACGCAGTACGAGAGAACTCTACGTAAGAGAACGTACTCGGTTACTAACGTAACCTCGGTTCTCTCTAGAAGAGGGAACGAGTACTGCGTCTCATGGCCGTGCGTGTCCGCGCTGCGTCGCTTCATTGACGAAAATCGGCGTGTTAGACAGCTATGCTCGTATTTATAGGCCTAGGCCACGCCTGTTTGGGCGGGAGGTGACGCAGAAGGGCGCGAAGCGCCCTCATTGGTCAGCGTCCTGGCCTCGCATAGGCTGTGCTTTTCTGGCAGAGCAGCCAATGGGTGAGCTGTATTGCTCCGCCTAGGTTGTATGCTTCAGAAAAGCGTTTTACATTATTACAAAATTAAGGATTAATTTTAGGCTTCAATCTCGACAAAGAAATATCTTTCCCGTAGCGTTCTTCGACGCAGTACTCGTTCCCTCTTCTAGAGAGAACCGAGGTTACGTTAGTAACCGAGTACGTTTTAAATCTGAAAGTGCACCGTATATAAAGTTATTGTCTTTCAAAAGTAAGAGTCGACTCTGTTATTGATATGTTTCTACGTGTTCACTCCAATATATTAGAAAAATACTGGTAAATAAATAAGTTCAAGTAAAATAATCGTTTTGTTGATGGACATGCACCTGTTAATGCTGATGGTGAGGAATTACAGTTGCAACATTTCATAATGTACCTCAAACTAAGTAGCGCATCACTGAGAAACGTCCTGCTCAAATTGTCCTTGTGATGGAGGTTTGGGTTGAATAACTAGTTCTTCCCATGTTTCATCATCGGACTCGCTCTCGCATTGATATGGTCGAATCGACGTCATTGTTCGTTACTGTCTTTAGTTTACGGTGTAGGGAGCCTCAGGACACACAGAGCTGACGTTGTTATGGCAATGGGTGTTTTTGTTTTCAGCGCTCGCTGTACACGGTAAACCAATCACAACAGACTGAGCTGTCTGGCCAATCAGAGCAGAGTAGCTCACGGAAAGGAGGGATTTAGAGAGATTGATTCATCTGACGAGTCGTTTGAGAATCATTGAAATGTGGTGATGTGCAAATGTATATTATGAGAAAATTAAACAGTTTTTTGACCTTTCAAGCCTGTTGTAAGAGACTCCAAAACAACATTAGGAAACTTTAAAATAGCATAATAGGGGCACTTTAACTATTTTAACAATGTCTTTACTAGCTACCTTTTTGGGCCTTGAAAGTGGTAATAACGTTGCCGTCTGGGGTTCAGAGCACTTTCGGATTTCATCAAATATATATTTATTTGTTTGTTTATAAGAAGAATGAAGGTCTCACGGGTGTGAGTGAATGAACTAACCCTTTAATGCATTCTTTTTTGTCAAAAAAAGTGGGTTTCACAAAAAAGCTGTATTTTGAGCAAAAAACTGAGACACTTTTGATTTATACTCTATGCAGTTTAACGTTGATGATCGTGTTATTTTACATTATGCTATCGCCTTTTTCTGCTTTTTTCGCCTGTGTATTGATCCGAAGATTCAGTACTCTTTCAGAAGATATCATAGCGCCCCATACAGTATAACAGTGAAAGCATGGAAAGCCAGAAAATTCAGTCAATGGTGGGGAAAGAGTTAAAAATCTACTTGAAACTAAATCAAAAACCTTGCTGAAAGTAATTATCAGAAAAGAAGAAGTGTTTGGGACACACCAAAAGAGAGCCATTTAAATAGTCTGACTTTAAGCAATATTGACAAATACAAAATGTCATCCAATAGTTTATTACACAATATTGTTGTTGACTTCTTAACAGTCACATCTGTTAAACCACTGTAATTATAGGTTACAAGTTGTTTTTGTTATTCTGTTAAGCACCCTTGAGTGCCAACTGATTTAGGACAGAGTGGCATTCCACGTGTCTCAGGTGAGGAGCACAAGCAGCATCAGGCAGATAATCAGGAAAGACATGTTTAAGGGCGTCTCACTCAGCTCCCGAGTGCATGAATGCATTGATGCCCCCTGATTTTTACAGTGCATTGTGGGACTTTTTTAGGAAGCAAACGTTTCAGTGCCCGTGATTCTGCAATTGAGACAGTCCTTAAAATGCATGGCCGATTCCCTGATGAGTGTCCTGACTACTGCTGATTGAGATGCACCCAAAGCCGATAGTGATATCTCCAAATTTACAAATACTTCCTGATCAACTGCTTAGCATTAAGTCGGCTGGGAATCCACCTGTGCATTGTACGTTGTGAAAGGAACATTCTCTCCACTGTGGTACAACATTCTGCCCTCTGGCTGCAACTGTGAACTGTGATGCAGCATTAATGTTATGAATTACAACTCATCAGATAGAACTAAGGGAAGACGCTGCAAATTGTGTGAAGCTATAAATTGAGTCTCTGAGACCAACAAATATAGAAGCAAATTATGTACACAAAGAGAGATTGGATTTAAAGATATTGTCATTTGTCTCTGTCAGACCGATGTCGAAATTTCCAAAAGCATAAATTATGCTAGCGTTAGCGTTTCAGGCAGAACAGCGATATCGCCAGACCGTCATGTGTGGGTGAAATATCGTATTCATGGCAATAATTTTTGGAATACAATATAAAAATGCACAATCACAGTGACGCCGAATAAGCATTTACCATATCTGAGAGAAATAGCAGCACGTTGATCTTTTCAAAGGAAGATTAAAGGGCGAAAGCCAGTCGTCGACTCTGTTGTGTTGGTGGTTTGCTTCACGATGAGAGTATGGATAAGTGGGGTAAAGTGAGACATTTTTTACATTTGCTTTCTCTCTAAGCGAGCTAAAATTATATATACAGTATCAGTCAAATTTACAAATTTACCATTAATTTGGGATGTTTCCTAGCAATGGAAATGACTGTTTTTTAAAAAGTGGTCTTGTGTCTCACTTTACCCCAGCTTAGGGGTAAACTGAGACAGACCAGAGAAATCAAGGGGGTAAAGTGAACCAGCTGGGGGGAAACTGATCCACTTACTTTTCCCACTCTGAAACTACCATAACAACACATGTTGTAACAGTTAGAATCCTGACAGCTATAGCTTGACAACCACACATTCCAGAACTAATGTCGGACTAGTAACAGAATCACGGGGATTGGTCAATTAACCAATTTTTTTTTGATGACCCCCCGATGCACATCCAGGTGAAGGTGCACCGTCCTGGGCATGCTTATGGTGAATGACACACTGGAGGAAATTCCTCCTAAAAACATGGACTGTGTCCAAAATATTGTGACACGTTGGGAAACTCCATGCACTCAGACCTCTCCTGGCCAGCCCAGGGAGGGTGGCCCGTCCTGGGCCAGATTCGTATTTGTCCGCCACCGCTGGAGATCCTTCTGGAGCAAAGTCGGTCCTAAAACGCACCTTTGGGTCTCTGTGGAGGTGGGACAATGCTCCGCTCGGACAAGGAACATGGACCAGAGAACCGTGGTGGTCAGACCGGGTGGGCAAACGGCCAGAGGTAACGTTGGGGTGCCTGGTCGATTGGAGCTTCGGACGCGCCTGGGGACGGCCCCTGCCCGGTCGAGGGGCAGCTTGCTCCTCCCCGATTTGCATGTCAACACGAGACACAGTCTCTCTCCGGGGAACGAGGGCCGCGTCGACCTCGGGAGACTCAGAGGGCCCGTCTGAAACGAATGTTCGCAGAGGTGGCGGTGGCCGCATCAGGAGGCTTGGACGGTTGGGGGGGTAAGTTGGGGCTCCCCTGGTACGTCTTAGAGCCAAACTTCGCCCTGCGCCTCCCGCCCCTGCCCCCGACGGATGGTTCCTCACATGCCCTATGAGCGGTCTTGAGTCTAGGCCCGAGTGGAGCGAGACCCGTGTGTAGGAAGCCTGCGCGCCGCAGTTCGCCGTCCGGAGCCTCTCGGTTAATTCCGAGGTAAAACATATGCTTATCGAACGGTAGGTCTGGGTAAACGGTGAAGCGACCCCAGGGGTTTGAGACACCCCTGGAGAAAAAGCGGTGGAGGAAGGTCCTCCAAAAACAAAAACGGACAGTGTCCGTGAGGTTGCAGACGGACAAGATTCCCATGCTGACTTTACTCCCTGGCAGGCTCCCAGGGAGAGAGCCTCGGGTTCGGGCAATTACAGCTAATCTTCAGCTAGCATCATCACATGGTTTTATAGGTTGGTAGTTCATCAACATGTATGATATAAGTTTTTCTAGCTGAATCAATTTGCCTTGGTACAATATTTGATTAAGTTGACAGCAAGAAAATTTACTTTTACGTGCAAAAAAATGATTTTTGTGGAAAAAAAACCATACTTATCACAGCACCATGAGGTCCACTCCTTCGTGGCCAAGGGGAAATGGGAGGGGCTTGAAAACATAATGGTCACATGACCACAAATGTGTTCCGTTGCCTAGATACAGGGGGTGTCTCAAATTACCCGACGTCTCACTTTACCCCACTCTCCCCTACAGGACTCTTTTACTTCATTGTCCCTTGTTGGCTGACTTTTTTTTTTTTTTTTTTTGCTAAAACAATATGGACTGAGGCCATTATATGTTTAGTCTCCCGCTTCTTGATTTTCACGCCGCTTGAGCTGACAGGCAGCGTGCTTTAGGTTGTCATGACAATGACGTGGGCGGCAAAAGTTTGTTCATTTTCACTGGACCAAAACAATATCCGAGTCACCTTTGATACTAGGGGCTGGGGTCAGACTTGACCTGACTCACAACCACTGATCTATAATGTCATATAGATCAGTGCTCACAACGTAGAATGACGAATGTGTAGAGCAGAGGATAGAAACAAAACGGAGGAGCTTTGTTGGCCAGCCCTGTTTGTTTGAACCACGAGAGGGGTCAAAGCTTACGCTACTCCTACATCCTACACCCCACGTCATTGACAAAAGGTGACTTGCGTAGGCTACGGTTGTCTGCCGGAAGCTAGTTATTTTAGTTGATAATGTTTTAAATATGAATATTTATCTGACACGAACGCATTGCTTCACTTCAGAAGGCCTTTATTAACCCCCCAGAGCCGTGTTAATTACTTTTATCATGGATGGATGCTCTTTGATGGACTTCAAAACAGAAACGGCCATTCACTGCCATTATAAAGCTTGAAAGAGCTAGGACATTTTTAATATAACTCCGATTGTATTCTTCTGAAAGAAGATTGTCATATACACCTGGGATGGCTTGAGGGTGAGTAAATCATGGGGTAGCCTATTTTAATTTTTGGGTGAACTATCCCTTTAACAAGCAAACACCTAACACCTACTTCCAAAGGCCTGGAATGGGAGCTCTCTCTCTTTCTCACTCTCTTTATATATATAGAGGCCTATATAGTTAAGTAACAAAGAATCTATGACAGGTGAATCTATGCCACGAAGAATGGCATAATTCTTCGTGGCATAGATTCAACAAGGTGCTGAAAACATTCCTCGGAGATTTAGGCCCATATTGACATGATAGCATCATGTGTTATATAAGCAACATCATACTGTCAGTCATGCTGATGGTCTGGATATCAACACTTTTGCAAGTGTGAATAATTTGCTTAATTGGAAAGCTATATTGTATCACCTCAGACTTCAGTAGTAATACTGTATTTGTTTATATTATGAGAATAATGAGTAGTGCAAAAATGCATAATTATTAACATATGGACTTTGCATACTTGTAAACATCAATGCAAATTTGCCAGAGAATGCTTTTCTCATTTCAGAAGAGGACAATCTGTTTAATGAGCCATTTCACAATACCAGAGAACTACAGTACCCGGTAATTGAGACAATGATCCTGTTTTCAAATGACACATGTGGTTAGTGAGGCATGACAGCTCATGAGCAGATCGCTCTTGAAGAAACCAAACGCTCAAGGTCTGGATGTGTTGAGCAGCTGGAGGCTTTTTAGACCATCAACGTTAAGAAGCCATTAAGGTCACTGAGATAATCTATCAACTCTTTATACTCTTGATTTCAATACCTCCGAACATGATTCCACTCAGAGGATGTCATTAACGTTGGCCGCTCTCTATCAGGTGTCTCCTCCAATGAGGCACGTTTGGGGACAAGCCAGTGGCCAGATTTGCATTTAAATTGCTTCATAATGACCGTGTTTCAAGACTTCCAGGTTTGGGCACATATCAGAGCAGGTTCCCCTGTGAAATGACAACGTTAAAACTAATGTTCAGTAGGATACAACTCATATATTTAAACCTCTGTCCAAGCCGCTGGTCCCTAAAGGGCATGTTTTGATTGGATTTCAGTGTTAAAATGGAAAGACAGACAACATTCGAATATGATTTAAGATCAGCTGTTGCAGTAAAACACCCCAAGGAAACCATTCACCAAACTTTTTTCTTAAAAGAGTTTTCAGATTTATTTGAAACTTTATTCCAAATTTCTGTACAAACGTATTATCGAAATGGAGCCATGGGTAAACACATACACATTGCTGTCAAATTCACAATATACCAAGAAACGACATGCCAGTAATGACATGTGCTAGAAAATGTGGCACAGGAGTTGTTGCGTCCTGAGAACTCCATGTTATTCATTCAGGTTTGGCTTTGCTGTCAGCACAATCAACAATTCAGAGAAGATGCAGCAAACTTGAATCTTTAGATAGTGATACATGAAAGAGAGCAAACAACATTCTTATCTCTCTTTTTTTTAAAGCAGATTTAGAAGTTATGATTAATAATATAATTGACAACATGAAACAAAACCAAAATGGACCCCATTTGCTTTCTCAGTGCATATCCCAGCTCTTATTGTGAACAATTCAGCTTAGCATTTTATATTTCACAGAAAATTGTTTTTATTTAGGAATTATTTTAGTGTACCCACCATTATGATTTAAATTTCTTATTGAGATTCCCGATTCACTCAGAAATATGTCACATTATGGCAGTAATAATGACAGCCCTTAAATATTGCAAATATTCACAAATAACCTTTCAAAAGGTAGGGGTCAGTAAGATTTTTTTTTTAAATTAATACTTGTATTCAGCAGGGATGCATTACTGATCAAGAGTGACAGTAAAGACATTTATAATGCTACAAAAAAAAATATATTCATTAAAGACTATTCATTATTAGTGAATGATTTCTGAAGGATCACGTGACACTGAAGACTGTAATGATGTTGAAAATTCCGCTTTGCCATCACAGGAAGTAAATGTTTTAAAATAGAAAAAAAATGTTTTTGTAAAGATTACAAAATATCACTGTTTGTACTATTTTTGATTAAATAAATTAAGCCTAGATGAGCATAACATATTTTTTTTTAAATCTTACCGACCCCAAACTTTGAATGGTAGTGTATTCCCATACAGTACTCTTTATTTGAGAGAAGAAAACAAAACAGATCAAATCATAACTAAATGTGAAAATACCACCAAAAAGAAGTTCAAAAGAATGGGTAATTGCAGAAAATGGCTGACCTGATAATATTCAAACACCAAGGGTGTGAAAAATGGCAACAAGCGCTGACTCGTGAAAATCGACCTCTCCCACAATTGTGAGGGGGAAAATGTAGGATTAGACGTCACACGTCGATGTTTGGTGTTGAGAAGCAACAATTTCCTTCAGTTACTCAGCACTTTAATTCACAGACAGATTGTCTGGTCTCCCCAGAGCGATGGCACTTAGACACAGGCAGTGAAGCTGGACAGTAAAAGCCTCTGCAGACTCGGCCTAAGAGCAGGTTCACCAAACAGAAAACACACATCACTGTTCTCAGCCTGTCATGGATGCGCTTCCACTGGGGACACCGTGCTCAAGAATGGTCCGCCGTGACAAAATTATTTCTGACAGGGCTTCCACTCTCTATTTTGCCCTTCATTTTGAGTGGTGCCTCAACAAATGAGCCAGCTCTAACAATAAAAATCAAATGTACATTAGAATTAAATTATTTATTTAAAAGCCCTTCTGTTTGGTATCTCAGAAAGGCGACTTTCATTTATACATTATAGTAAAATCACTATATAATAATCACTGTGTATATAAAATATCATTATGTACATTTATAACATTGATAAAAGGTACAAAACAATATGAAGCTGTCCATTTCTTCCATGACGGAGGATATATAAAGGCAGTTTGTCTTAATATCCTTTGCTCCTTCATATTGGTTGGGGTGGCGTTTCACACACACAGTTTGTCTGCCACAGTGATTTGTATCCCCTTCATGCTGGAAGCAGATCGTCCTTTCTGTGGGTCTGATTTGGTGCCATCAGGTCCAGATCTCAGTGGGCACCATGGCTTCTTTGGTGCCCACTGAGGGCATGAGGTTCTCCTCACAGAGGAAGTCGAGTGGGAACTGGACCAGGAAGCCCCTAATCTTCTTCAGCAGCTCCTGAGCTTTGACAGGCTCCTCTTTATCAAGACCTGGTTTGGACTGGAAACTCAAGAGCTCCTGTTTGTTCCTCACCAGACTGGAGGGCAGACAGCGGAAAACCTGCAATGCCACCACATCAAAATTGTATTTTGATAAAACTGTAAGCATTGTATTCTTTTTTCTTTAATGTTCATGCCATTTTATTTAGGCAAAAGCGGTCCAGTGTTGTTATGGTTAACTAAACGATTAAAAACATTTGTTACCTGAAATAAAGCTGCAATTTTAAAAATAATTGAAAATAATTTTGAAAATAGTAAATGCATATAACACAATTACTAAAATGTTAATGAAAAGTGGTCTATTATGCAAATCTAGGTTACTGATGGTGATGGCATTGTAGAAATACAAGGAAATATTTGACAATTAATTTATTCTGCAAATAACAATAGGTTATTATGATAAATCGAGCATTTTTATATAAACCTTTTTAAATAAAATAATTGTCAAAAGAAACTCAAAATAAATCAAAACTCAATATTATTTTATGGAATGGAAACCTTGCACCTTTAAGGAGCTTTCTAATTGTATGTGCGAAACATTTGGTTGTGTGGCTGATGTGTGTGAGGTATTCACTCGCATTGCCAGCCTACAATGGTGGCTCGGAATAAGAATCTCTCCTTCCATTGAGCCTCATTATTACTGGCCTGCCATGAGGCTGCCAAACAGCCAACTGAGCCTGAGAGTTTCAGTGGTGATTGAGTGCAATACCTCAATAATCTGACAAATGACCAAGCAACACCTCTAAATCATAATTCAAGTGTTCCATGTAACAGGAAGATGGAAAGTAGCCATCATTAATTACACTACACGCCCAGGAGCGAGTGGAGAAAGACTCGAGGAATCACACGCACCTTCTCGTAGATGGTGGCGTTCCGAGCCGAGACGCTCATCCAGACGTCCTTGTAGAATCCGTTACTGATGGGGTCACTGACATCAATGGTTGGATCAGTAAAGGCACCCAGAATGGTTCTGGTTCACGGAAAGACAAAGACTTTTAGCTGCGATTCAGTTGTGTTGGTGACACTAGGATGGTTAACTTTCCATCAGATCTTACTTGAAGCACTCCAGTCTGAGCTGCAGAGCAAACTTGCCAGCCTGGTACTCTTGACCGTCCATCACTGATGCCGTGGTTTCAGAGTCCTCAAAAATCACAGCTACCTCGCTGTCCCTCTTCCCCAACATGCTGCGGTCATTGATGTTGGCAGAGCCTGTAAAAAAGAACACATTTTGAATAAAAATAGACAAGAAAAAGAATAAACAATAACTAGACTTTGCTTATGCTTATGACACTAAAAATGAAGCAGTTTAAAATAAAATAACAATAATAAATATATACAAATTTAAGTTTAATATTTAACAAAATGATTACAACAATTCCTTGTAAAACTTTAAAACAGATCTATTACATATGCCTAGTCGCATTAAAACGCAAGACAAAGCAAAACAATTCTGAGCTGTATCATAAATTGCAATAACTATGAAGACACTATGTGCTCGACTGCGGGTTTGCTAAAAGGAATCGCACACAGATCATGACTCGCTTAATCGAACATATCAAGACAAATAATAATCACAGGCAAGAAAACAAGATTTTTTTTAATACTCTGCGATTCAATTTGATTCATTGTTTTATAAGTGATTGGATCTCGAGGCATTTAATTCAATAGCACACAAATCTTCCACCTACAGAATCAGAGATAACTCAATTTCTGTATGCGGCTAAATGTTCCCGTCTGCCTCCTCCTGATCTATGGCTTTCCTCATTGGATTTCTTGTATCTTCTGCAGAAATCTAAAGCTTTATCTAAAATGACAACTCACTTATCTTTTATGAATTTCTTCCGCTCCTCGTACAAGGTATTATTTGAACTTTTTTTTTTTACAAATGTGATATGTCTTTCAGTCATGTAAGAAAACAGAGGCAGGATGATAGGGCTTAGCTTAGATCTGCCGAGCAAACGTCAATACTGCACATCTGGCAGTGCAGTCATGTGTAAAATACACAGACCACACTGTTTTCCTCATTAAAACTTACTTCTTTTGGACACAAAAGTCTACTGACCTCATTCCAAATTCATTATTTTAGGGAAATGAGTGGACAAATGCGAAAACCAGCTATTTAGCTGCCAGAGTAATGATTATATGGGTCTCTCAAGCCTTACCATCTACATTTCAAAATCAAATTATGTACCACAGTGTTCCACAAGGGGGAGTATAAGGCTCTAGCCATAAAGAAATGATGCATAAAGAAACACTTAGAGAGAAAAGCAGGCATACAATTTTTTTTATGTTGTTTCAGCAAACTGTAATAATGTTAGCTTACCAATAATGACAGTGTTGTCATCAGCGATGAGAAGCTTGCTATGAACATAGATGAGTTCAGTCACCAGTCTGCCCTCCAGCTCCGCATGAGTCCTCAGACCACAGATCGAGATGTAGTTCATCCATTGTTCATCCACTGTGGGGGGTGTTAAGAGAGAATCGGGTGAAATTCGGACTGTACATATTTTAATAATTCTGTCACTTGTTTTTGTTTTCTAATGTTGTATTTTTGTTGAAAAAGGCCCTACACAAAAAAGGTTGACAATTTTGCCATTTCAAATCTTAAGCAGGTCAGAGAAATACTGGGAGTTCTATGAGTTCAGCACAACAGCTTCATAAACTTCCCCCCAACTCAATACTGGCACAAGTCCTACTGCTGTCATCCTCTTACTGTATTTATGTAACCATTTGGCACATTTCAAAACATTTGTTCCATGTTGCAATGTTGTGGTAAACCACAGAAGAGAACTCCCTGCCACCCCAGAGTCAGGTTCACAATCACATCATCATATCACTCCTTCTCTAACATCCGACACACAGAAAGAGAAAAAGAGAGATGGAAACAATCAGACTTACTTTCTTTCTTCAGTTGAGTGATTATAGAGAACTCTCCTCTGTTCATGGTCCTAAAAATACAATTAAAAAAATAGACATTTAGGCCATGATTATGTAGAGAACAAATGGTTTTTCAAATGTAACCGTAACATTATAGCAGCTCATTGTGTTCTCTCAATGACTTGACATTATTCTGTCGGTTACCATGGTTTCTTCCAAAAAGAAAGCGTATAAACTTCCCAAAGAAACATGTAACAGAGCTTAAAAAACAACAACCTGTAAATAAACCTTGCAGCAGTTTCCCATGTTTAATACCACTGCTTATTTCCATTTATTTTCCAGACGAGTGAAACGAGCATTTTACACGTGGCTGTGTCTTTTACGTGTGTAATGGAATGAATTGGTAAGCTGGCACTGGAAACAAAGGTTGCACTGTCTAACACGGGTCATTATCCTCACATCAGCGCCATTTACAAATTCTTTGACAAATGCCTCCTTTCATCCAAACGATATGCAGAGAGCGAGATTGGAAGGCTATCGTTGAGGTGAGGATGAATATGCCTGACTGCAGGATGAAAGTCTGATCTCGTAGATCAGCGCTTCCTCTCTGATATAGTTGAAAGAAGCTGTGAAGCTGTTTAGCGTGTTGTCAGACTCATTAAAGTTTAATCAGGGGAGGAGATGAGAGAATGTGTCTGAGTTCACTAAAGAAGCGTTAACTGCATCACTGGGAAACCAACCACCGCTGTGAACTTATGAATGACACTGCAGAAACTCAAGCAGTCAGTCAAGCCAGGCTCAGTGTGCAAGACAACATCTACCACATGCATTGCTGTAACTCTTAATAAATGTCCATGGTCTGGAAATGAAATGTTATTCAAAAGAGAGAAAAAAAATACATTTTATTTAATCAAAATGTAATTTAATAGTATTCTAGGCAGGGAAAATAATATTGTAGAATTATAGTAGAAGATGTTTCACATCTACATGACCTAATCAAATTCTGATGAAAACAATCGAGTCCCTTCCTACATTACTTTTCCTTCTTCAACTATGAAATGCACCGCAGTTTAAAATTGAAACGTGTTGCAAATACAAATTTTCAATTTACAAGTTTCCTGTTGTCTATAAATCGGAAAAAATGTACAATGTACTTTTCAAAAGTTAATGGATCAGATTCAATTTTTTGTTTTTGTTTTTTCATCTGTCCTTTACAAATTTTTATACTGTTGTCTATATATCCAAATTATAATGTGTTTTGAATTTGGATACTGTCCAACATAATGTAATGTGTGTGAGCTACGTTGCCCTTTCTTTGCTCAGAGACACGTGCACAGTAACGATTTCATTCCTACCTGTAGTTGAAATGCATAACAGCCTGGAGTGCATTTCCTCCACCTGTGGTAATGTCTCCCTCGAATCCAGGCAGCAGGGGAGTCACCACATACACACGGAACTTTTTATTCTCCCTGTGACAAATCACAGCAAACATCAATCCCAATACACCCGTGTAAACACACATATGCTTATTCTTAAATCATATACCCTCACTTCCACTGACATTAATGGTAAAACATCCTTTCCAACCCATTTCTCTTTAACAGCATATCTTTGAGTTCAATCTGTGTGCTGCCTCCATAATTATACAGTCATTACGAATGGCTCTTCTCCCAGAGAGCACATGCCGACACTGTTGCAGCACACACAACAGCGCAGTATTTCAGCATTGAGGGCGATGCCTGGAATGACTAAATGAAGAGTGGCGCGCTCACAGCCCGTGTCTGGCTCACATCAGTGCAGTGGCAGGTGCTAGCTTCTCATTAGCCGTCAGAGCGCATTAAAGACAGGCCTGTCACTGCAGCTGAGCCTGCATGCGTGACAGCAGCGGCGAGAGGCTCGTGCCTCCTGTAAATCAGATACTTCACAGGGAACGACACTTGCAAGGACTCCATTACTTTACTGTTGATCTCACATGCTTTCATTGAAGAAGTTAAGCTATGCTATACTAATATATCTGGGTAATATTGATATATGCAGGAAAGATGGGTTTGCTTGCATGTGTTGATATGCATGTGTAGGGGTGTCAAGCACCTATTTTTGATGATAATCTGGTTATACAATTTTTAAGCTTGTAATGGAACCTAAAATTACATACACAATTCAGTTGCAATTATAGGTGATCTATTAACCCTTGTGCATCCTTATGTGCATTTTTGTCTTTTTCAGGTTTTATTTTATTTTTTATGCTAACTGCATAAAATTTGGCACAGGTGTGTATTTTTATTGGAATTTTACTATTTCCTTTAAAAAATATTTTTTTCCACTAGGCACACAAAATACTTCCACTCAGCGCCATTTTTTGGACAAAAATGCCTGCAAAAAAATAATCCCAGGGCTTTCATTCTGTTGGCAAGGCTTCAGAATTAACATTTTTACTATTTCTTACCAGATTTACTATTATTACTATTTCTTGCATTTCTCAGGTTTGGCCTATAAAGAAAATACTCGACTTATTCTGGTTTTCTGCTTCAGCATTATAGAGCCAATTGAATAAATTATGCAGCGATAATTGTGTGGGTGTGTTGGTATGGATGTCAGAGTGTGATTTGTATGCGTGTTATAAAAAAATTTGAGCATGTTTGTAATATTTGAGAGAGAAAAACTCTCCTGCAAATAACAATTCCAACCACTGTGTGCACCAGTGAAGTTTTGCTGACATCCAATGGGGAAAATGTGGTACTGTGTCCAAACTAAATCTTGATGAAAGCTCATTTTTTGAGATATCAACCTCAGATTTGGAACACAACTTGATTAGATTTATGGCTTGATTTTCTAGCCGTTTTAGAGTTCAACATGTTTCATAAAATATACATTTTATATAAAATAATGTTCATAAATAATTTTCATAAACTTAAACCTATATAAACCTAACTTTGTTTTGGTTTTACTTTTTATTTTATTTTTTACTTAGCAATAATCTGCCAAGGGTCTTCTTTAAAATGAGACCTAACTTAAATCTGTGCTCCTAAGCTAAGCAATTTTTTATGACAGTTTGTTGACATGGACATCTTTGTCCACTATGGACCTATGTGTAACTTTTTGTAATTGATGCACAAGAGATACAAAAAGTTTACATAAAATTGCAATCTTTTTTTTTTTTAAATAAATAATTTTATAAATTCAAATTTCATTACCTTTAAAATAAAAACTAATTGGATTTCACATCATTATTTTTGTTGTATTTAAAGAATGTGAGCAAATTTTCTTAAAAGCATAAATCCATAGTTCGGTCAAACTGTCCCGATTGATTCTCCTAAACCTATTGTAGTAGCCAATCCACCTGTAGAGACCTGCTAGGGGTCCTCTCTAGTTTTCTTGCAGTGCCTTGATTCCTTAAGTAGTTTTTTTTTTCACCTAAGCTGAACAAATCCTTGTATTTGCACAGCAGCAGTGCATTCCATGCGCCATGCTAATAAAGGCAGAGTTGTCATGACTGAAGTAGGCCTATATGCTAAAATGTATACAACACTTTTTAGTTACAATTAATGTGCAAGATTATTACTTTTTTTTAAACAAAAACTCCACTAAACTCCACTGGTGCAGTTAATGGTGATGAATTACAATCAGTGTTAATGCTTTAGGATTCACACACTTACTTGTAAGCTCTGATAATTCGCTCAATAATGGCATCACCAATCTTGTTGTAAACATTTTTGTTATCGGCACAGCTGATGAAGAACTGGTTCTGAAACGAAATAGAAAACAGGAACAATTGATTCAGTTTAACAGACATGAGGCGAATAATTGCATATTTTACTTCTGCTAGGCCGCGACTAGCCGCGACTCACATAGCCTACATGATTTGTGGCATGAATTTTAGACAGTGGGCCTCAATTAATACATAAACAAGTTCTAGATTTATATAAAAAAAATAGCTTTACTGAATGTGCCATAAACACAACTTTTAGTGTTTTTCCTTTACAAAAAAATTATAATCAAATCTAATTTACCCACATAACTATAGTATCCAGGATGTTGTTCTTCCCTAATTAAATCATGTTCTCAGAAGCAGAGCTAAAGAAAATATAATTTTTCTTTTCTTTTCTCATTATTATTATTATTCTCTTAAGTTCTTAAGTTGCATTTTCAATTGTATACATTTTATTTATTTGTTTTTACTCGTTGAATATCCCAAGACCTGGTTCTTCCAGAATTTCCACTGAATCATTCTTGGCACCTCCCTTGATATGCTCTGATAACCACTGCTGTATGCCATTTATCAATAATATGAAGCAACTGAAATGTCAACAGTGTTTTATAACATAACTACAATGGTTGACAACACATTTGAAGCATATCAGTGAATGCTCACAGACAGCGTGAAAGGGAGATTGTGTACCTCAATGTAGATGAAGTGCTTGCTCTTGGCAATGACCTGAATATAGGCATTATGAATGGACTCCTCGTGGTGCTTGATTCCCGCCGACCAGTCTGCTGCCGACCGCAGAACCTAGGAGACCATTAACATTTATGGGCATTTTTATGGCCATTTATGGCAAAGTTACTTAGTGTTCATTCAAGGCATCCATTTTCTTTTTATCAGCAGGCATATGCGTGTTACCTGGAAATCAAACCCATAATGTTCCTGGCGTCAATGCTCTAATAGTTACATGTACAGCAAATGATGCTTTCTCACCTGGACTTTGGTCTGGACAGAGTCTGGCACTTGGTACTTCAGATCATTGCCTGTGCTGTGAGATTTGGGCAGTAGAAATGGGTAGGAGAGTGATCTGTACTTTGGCTTCATTATCTAAAGGAGCAAAAAGTATTTATTGTGACGGAACCGAATAATGCTTCATCAAATGTCAGACCTTAAAGTTATATTGAAGAAGTTCACAAAGGGAATTCAGAAGCCTGTCAAGCATAAACGAATTTAAATTGTGCAGGTCATGGCCCAAGCACAGGGGTGGTAAATCTCTCTCACCTTGGTGAAGTTCCAGCGTTGTATAAAGTGCCTGGCCACATCCCTGGCTGCTTTCCCATGCACCACTGAGGAGATGTCATGCCAGGGCATTCTGGGGGTTGTGTACCTGTCAATAAAATCTATAGTCGAGCACAGTGTTAAAAAGCAGGATCGTAAACATCTGAAATGCATTGAAAAGACTGCGTTTAATAACACAATTAACCTTTGATAACCCAGATTAATGATCATTGAAGTTAAGAAAACAAAAGCCGCCCGGCAGTAAGCGTGTGGCTCACCATCAAAAGGCTTGTCTAGCTGAACCCAGTCTTTGTAGACGAAGTTGCAGTAGTCTTTTCCATGCCAGAAGCGTGTGTTTCCCATCAGTTCTCCCACTCCTGTCTGAAGACTGTGCACTGAGCCACTCTCTGCACACACAAGACATACAAAACTCATCAAAATACAAAAGATCTTTTGTAATAAATGACAGTTACTTTAAAATCTTCTAATTTTACTCAGCTACAATACAAAAAGGTTTTTTTTCCATGAAGAGAGAAACCAAAGGCATACTGTACACAAGTAAACTAAATATGTCAGAGAATGAAGGCTAGAAAATAACTAGAAAATAAAATTAATATAAATACAAAAGAGGTTAATATAAAAAATAGTGTCTAAATTAACACAAAATAGTTCATAAGGAGTTTAAATATAGACAGTGATTTACTTGTAATATTTTTATTTATTTATTTAGGTTTAAAATAAAAGATTTTGATGCTTATAATTTTTCAGTGTGGTCTCTTCTACCCTACTGTATAAACTGAAATATGTACATGTTGCAAATGAAACTATTACTTAAAGAGATTACTGTTACAAATCTGTTTATAAGTAAATGACTGACATCTGATTAGACCAAACAAACATCAGATTACTGACACATTTGGGCCATTATTTTCCATGTCAAACATGCAAGACATTAAAAGCCACTGCATGTGTGTTGATATTTTAGATGTATCCACAGTAAAAGGATCACTCCATAATCTAAAACTGAATAATTGGTGGGAAACAAAGGATTGGTTATCTTAACGACAAATGAATGTGACTTTGGTGTAAGAATCAGTGACAAATGAAATCTACCCCAAGGTCAAAGTAATTTCATTAAAGCATATCTCTGATGTCCAGTCTTAAGCCAGTCTCAAATACACTTAATCCTCTCTCAGACAGACTGCAAACCGATCTATACGCGTGTCTTCTATGGCAGGGAGAACAAACCGAGAGAGCTAAACCAAGAAAATGATGGGGCGCTCACTCAAGCCGGGTCAGGGTGTCTAAAGCAACACCTACAGTATCAGCCAGAGAAGATAAGCATCACTGCACAACCAACAGACAGGGAAAATATAGAGACAAGAACCACTATGACTGACAGTGACACTTTTTGCATGATTTACTTATCCAGACAGTCTAGAGATATAACAAAATATGGACGCACGCACGCACACAGCCCAATTCTTTTTTATATATATTTAAATAGGCAATTATTGCATTGATTATCATGTTTATCATGCTATATGTTTGGCAACAGTTCTTCTAACCCTAATTGATAGAGTGTGTAGCTTTTCATATCTTAAACAACCATGTAGAAAGACACATGACCATATTCCAGGATGACAAATGCTCAAATTGTGAAAGAATGGTTGGGAGGGAGCATGAAGAATCACTTTCAAACATGAACCACTGAGTCCACACCTTAAATTCATTGAAAGTCTCTGGGATGTGTTGGAGTAGACTTTACAGAGTGCTTGACTCTTGCATTGTCAATACAAGATCTTGACCAAAAATGTATGCACCTCTTGATGGAAGTAACATAACAAAATGTATTTCCATTTTCTTTTTGGCCAGGCAGTGTATTATTATATGATGTACTTTTTCTTTGGTTCCCGAGTAAACTAGTTACATGGCATTTACAGCTCAGGGGATTGGTTAAAAAGGATTGGAATGTGGAACTGAACACACATTAGCAAATCCAGTTCAATCCCATGTATTATAACTACTGTAAATGGAAAAAAAATATGACCAGAGAACATCACACAAAAGAAGCAAACCGTTTGTATTGTGGCTGCAGTTTCCACAGGTTAGTCGCAGGAGAATTTCTTACTGTTCGTGCTGTCGATGCTACTAATGCTGTCAGCATGGTGAAGGCCACGTTGGATGTGGCGGTACAGGCTGAAACGTGTCTTGCGAGTGCGACCGATGCCTTTTAGTTTGGGCAGGTCCACTGAGTCACTAACCACCGACCGTCTGCTGTTTCCACCGGTGGACACTTTTTTCCTGGGTGTGGATGAATTCAGTCCCTGAGTCCCAAAACAGACATAATTCCACTTCAGTATAGCTAGCAGGAACCTCTAATCACAGTCTTTCATTTCAAAGTTCAAAGCCAAAAAAGTTAGGTGAGTCATCCATGGGTACGGCACAAATAATGCATCCAAACAAAGCATGTTTATATGGACATGATGATGCTGTCCCTAACCTGCTCTATGGCCTGAGCAACAGAACGTGTTACACTTCCCACGTCTGTCAGTCGGTGCTCACAGTCATCCCAGCGGCCATACGCCAGGTCAATTCCCCCAACAAAAGCAACTGATTGGTCGATGACTACAATCTTCTCGTGGTGTGCCCATAAGTAGACAGATGATGACATGTGATCAGGGTGTCTCATCACCTTTAAGAGGGAGGAAGAGTTATAATCAAGAAGATGTCACAAGATATGCAAAAGCAGATAAGTCACACACAGCTTACCTTTACGTTTGGATGAAGGTGCATTAGTGTTCTTTTGCTGTATTCACTATTGATGCCGAGTGCCAGCTCCACTTCCTTATACAGCATAACAAAGATCCTCACTCCTTGTTGCTAAAAGTAAATAAATAAATAAATAAAAAGTAAATTATTTGCTTAGTCAATAATCTTATCCCTTTAAAAAACTCACCAAAATAGCATATTTATGTTTTTTCATGTGATTTTTTTTTTACGAATGCTTTAAATAGCTTGAATGTAATTCTACACCCTTGCTTCATTTAGTATATGCGGATGCATATGGAAATGAGCCCCGCCTCCACTCACTCATACAGGGTTGTCTACAATTCGATGTATCAGAATGGCAATGCGTTTTATGTATCACTCTTTACAAAGTCAGACACATAACGGTAATAATATGATGAGCCTTTTGTTTGACAGTCAAACAGATAATAATGTGTTGCTAATGTTACACAAATCATGTTCCTGTTCACCCTCTCAGAGTCAGACAGCTGTCTTCTAAAAATCAGCATCCTTACAAAAGCTTTGAACAACTTAGAACATCAGTGAAGAAATGCACATGGTTCATCATAACATCGTAATATACATCAATCATATATGTAATTCACCCGCTATATTGCCAAATCTACCAGATTTTTCAAATAAAAAAATATACCGGGATAACCTGGCTTCTCTTGAGACTACCCTGCTTTGTAGCAGTTAATGATATGCTACAGTCCGCCCCTACTACAAGGTAGTTTGTGAAGCAAGAAACACCAGCAATTTTTTTTCACTGCAGTTTTAAGGATTCAATACTCCTTAAATGATGAGGTGATGACTTATGAATTTGCACATGGTTTGTCTTAAAGCATATTAAAAACACAGAATAGACATTCACTTATGACCCCCTGTGGTGAAAATCTTTGTTGTTGTTTATAAGTAAATAAATAAATATAACCTTATTTTGAAACTGGAAACACATTTGTGTGTTGCATTTCACATACATGTTGTTAAATTGTTAGCATGGCACCAGGGACAAAGGCATCAGAGTAGTGTCAAGAGGACTTACAGCCTTGCGTTTCAAAATGCAGTCGAGCCTCCAGCGATTTCCTTCCACCACAGGCCTCTTCAGAAAGATCTCAGGGCTCAGCCTGCACATTACAAACACAATCATATAGTAGATACAACATACTGCTGCACAAGCACGCCAAGTGTGCCAAGGCGTCAAGTGTTTTAGGAAGGGAAAAGTCATATTTAACTGCAAAGGGAATAGTTGTAACAGTCAAAGTCATAATTAATTGCAAACTCACATTTAGATAATTTGCCTCCATTTTTATAGTGAATGCCAATTAAAAAATCCATGCAGACTTAAATCAATGTTTAAATAGTTCTACAAGTACAACTACATAAAAAACACATTTAAATATTAGGCAGAATTTTTTTGTTTAGCAACCTTCTCTCTTTCTCACACACACGCACAAGCACAGTACACTCACACACACACGCACACGATCAGACCATTGAGTCTATTCCAGGAGTGATATTTTTTAAATAAGGAAGACTGAAACTCGACACCAGTGAAGTAAGAGATACCGGTCTTGCAGTATAACATACACCTCCCACTCTGAGCCCCTGATCCACTGCCACAAATTCTGCATGTGGGCACGTAATGTTTATAGCAACGCTACTGCAGAGCATTACCAGACAAAGAGAAAAGAACAAAATACCATTTCATATCAGATTAAAGAGTGCATTTTTCATTCAGGAAGATCATAATCAATCCAGTCAATCTTTGACAGTTAACTGTGGCTCTTTTCTTGCATCCCCATTTCACACTAAACAAGATTATCCTAGTTGACTATCCCAATTTAAACTTATACAAAGAACTATGAAGGAGTTTAAAAAAAAATCCTCTGGCCATGATTTGTCTCACTTAAATGAGCATGGACTGTCAATGGCGCCGCCTTATCCAAATACATGTATGTCATGTGCTTTCTCCAATCACACACCACTACACAAACTATTTATAGGTTGATTTCCTAGAAAAATGCAAACACGGTGACTTTGTGAAGTTATCAAAACATTGTTCTGTTTGTTGAAGTGATCTGTCCAGTCCGAGATGGCAACATTGGCTCAACAAATAGTGCGAGTCTGCCTGAACATGTTTTCTTCCAGAAGGATAAACAGCGAGTACATACCACCAGTCTGTAATGAAGATCTCCTCTTTGGCCTCCTCCAGCGCATTTGCAACATCCTCCATGTAGGTTTTGCCATTCACATACCTGGACAATTTAAAAAAAAATTCTTTAGCTATCAAGATATCACAGAGTAGAGGGTCAAATAGCAAGCTAAACATGACATTGTTTTTGTCTTAAATGGAAAGTTCACTCAAAATATATAAATTCTGTCATTATTTACTCACCCTCATGTCGTTAAAAAGCTGTATGACTGTTCAACTGTATAACAACATTGGACCCCATTGTCTTTCATTGCATGCACACAAAAAAAAACATTGTGACCTGAAAGTCATACAGGTTTGAAACGACATGAGGGTGAGTAAATGATGCGTTTATTTTTGGGCAAACTCTTGAAGATTAAATATACCATTTAGAGGGTATGTTCTCCTCCTCCCTGGCAAAAGATCCGAAGCGGTGGGACCTTAAAAAGGCCTTGCCATGTTTCCGGACAAAGCTTTCAATGGCCTGACCCCACCACCGTGCATGTGTGTAGCTATTAAATTTCAGAACTAGTTTCCTGCACAAGACACACACACAAACAAACAAACATAAATTGTCTACAAGCTGAGAGAGACATTTATAAGTGACATTAAATTTGAGATTAAGTGAACACACCTGGACAGGTTCTCAATGCTCACTCCATGCTTGGTCTCGGTCTCTTTGGAGTCTATTTTGATGCTGAACTCATTGTCCACCAGCAGGACAAACGAAATGGCACCAGTGTCTGGCTTCATGTACAACAGAAAAGAGTCCTTCACAATAAGCCACCTAAACAGAGAGCACAAAAGATTTCATCATTAGACTCCATCACAACCATAAGGTCAAACCTAACCTAAAGTATGCTTCTCTAAAGCATTATTATACCGATAGCAGTGAAAGTCAGCGATACAGTGTCAGTTTAATCAGAGAACGAAAGTAGCACGGTATCAGTGGAGCAGAGATAAACAGCTTGCTAGACTCAAAGAGACTTTATGGTGTGTGTGTGTGTGTGTGCGCGGGTGCCCGCTCTATCTGAATTGTGTATTTTCACAGATAACACTGCTTTAAAGAGTGTCTCACAAATGTTAAAGCTCAAAGTGAAGAGCACAGCTTCACTTCACATTTCATCTGCTCTTGTGATTTCCTTATTCAGAATTCAGCAATAGATTTTTTGTTTTATGAGTAATTACCTCTTGGACCAGCGGTAGCAGACTTCATTGCGGCCACAGCAGTTAATACCTGGGATACGGTGACCTCCTGACCTTTTATAAACAATGCCTTCTCTGAAAGATACAGGTTTCAGTTAGTTAAAGGGTGAATATCATGAAATCCATTTAAAACTTTGTGTCATATTTCAGATACTAGATTATTACAAAAAATGTAACATTTTAGGAGCATCACAGATTTTTTCATGGTGACATTTTCATGACAAGCATGTCTACTCCCAAATTCTCATGACTTTTGGTATTTATGCATCATGCGAATATTTGTGATTTGTCACGCATGCAGAAAAACATCCTGACACATTATGGTAATGTGTTGCACATTAAATAATTTATGCTTAACGTGCTTAATTGAAACTACTGTCACAATGAAAAAATAAATCAATAAATATAAAAGCCTGATTAAATAAAGTTTTTTTTTTTTATGCAATATATTTCAACATAAAATAAAATAAATGATCAGTGTGAGGCAATAATAAAACAGTAAAGCAAAAAGAGTGCGTCCTTACAAGCCTTTAGGGCCCAAGTCCTGAATGAAGGACAACTGGCTTATATCAATAAACTCCATCTGGAAAAGAGAAACAATTCTGCTTAAAACTAGTGAGACAGAGACGCAGCTTCAATTAAAAGAAGTTACACCAAATCCTCAGCTATATTGACCCTTGGAGGGTATTCAAGAGGAAGAGAGGGAATTTGAGAAGAGGGGGAGAGAGAGAATTACGGATGTCCTTGATTAAAGCTGTTGGAATAGCACTGAGCTGAGAGAAAGAGCTGCGCATTAACACGCACAGGACACACAGTCTCCATCTGTAATATCGATCCTCACGCTGCTGCTTCATTAAAGATAACTCAACGTGAGTTCCATCAGGGCCCTGAACTCTATAATCAAGTGTGAGCTTACGGTGGCGTAGTATTTTCGGTACATTGCCATCCTCAGCAGCTTGTTTAGGTAGTCTTCCAGTTGTTTCTGCAAAAAGAAAAAAGCATTTGTCAGTTGGTTTTAAAAGTTTAATTCTGTGGCACCTGTTCTGTACCATGAAAGACAATAGTAAATCTCAGAAAGTAAAAATGAAATCCAAAGTCTCCTAAATATATATTTTTGGTGACATTTAAACCTGAAATATAAAAATATCTACCGGTAGCTTTCAATTATTTTACCAATGTAAATGTACTTTAAATATATAATTTATACTACCAACATATAGCATAAGCATTACAAAATGTTTCTTAATGTTATTAATGAAAGTAGTTATAAAATATTTAGAATATATATAAGATTATATTTATATTTGGACCTAAATGCTGATTTACAAGTGCTACTAATATGAATTATGAAAGTGAAGTTTGCCTAGTAAGCCTAATGTACTGATTGAAAGAAAGAGCTGTACACTAATGAGCAGATTAATTATTTATTCATTAGTTTATCAGTAGAATGTCATTAAATATATACTAAGAAAAATTAACAGGAAATATACTTCAGAAACTCAGACTGTTTAAAAAAGTCAGCAATATTTAGCTTTATTCAACAGCTGGACATTTCATCAGTAGATTATGAGAATATTCTCATGTGACTCACATGTTTTATATGACAAGCAGAGTATTGTTATATATGCTCAGATACTGCTAAATCATGTCAATGATGTTGTGTGGGAGAGTCCTGACCACAGACTCACACGCCTTGTGATGATGCAGATTACGTCATGTGATCAAGGGTTGGTGATGCAGCAAGCATGTTGTCGTGACTCACCCTCCGACTAGACACTTGCTCCTCTCGTGCCAACTCATCTCTGCCTCCCCGAGGCAGTGCAGGCATCTGCCTCACCTCGCTCCTCTTTATGCTCTTCCTTCTCTCAGTGTGGCTAAAAGAGAGATATCATAGTCTGAGAGAAAAACGAGGAATAACAATAGCAAAGAGTGAACGGTGAGAATGAGTAGCCATGAAATCTGAGAAAGGAGCTAAAGACAACAGGGGAGAACAGAAAGGAAAAACAAATTTGATACTTAAAGAAAATCAACAGGAAAAGGAGTGAGAGTGTAAGTGAGTGTAGAGGAAGTGAGAATAGCTTCTATGAGAATGAGACGAGTATTAACTGATCTGCTGGTATTAGAGTCGTCTTGGGCCATTGCATCACAAGTGGTCATCTGAGACGCATTACCGTTTTTTCACAAGGCCGTTAGAATAAGGTAGAAGAAAGTAGCTTGCTGATTTATAATCATGTGATCCATGGAGCATTCTCATGACTTAACTTAAAATCTGAGGTGCCTGGGATTTTAACTAAATTAAACTGGAAGAGAAATATTCTTTACAAATTGACATATTTTCACATTTATGTTATTAAATGCCATATTAACAATCAGTACATAAGCTGAAATAGACTTGAATTAAAGACCCAAAGAGACTAGCCTATATTTGATGAAAAAGTTGGCAGCAACAATCTTAACTTTAAACATTATTTTTGCTGATATGTAGCCCACCTATTCAAAACTAAAGTGTAGAGTGATTAAAACAGCCATATGTATACTACCATTCAAACATTTGGGGTCTAAGATTTTTTGTAATGTTAATGAAAGAAGTCCCGCATGCTCACTGAGGCTGCATTTATTTGTTCAAAAAAATAAGTATAATAGTAATATTGTCAAATGTTATTACAATTTTAAATAACTCTTCTTAACTCTTTCTTTTAAAACGCAATTTATTTCTGTGATGGTAAAGCTGAATTTTCAGCATCATTACTCCTGTCTTCAGTGTCACGTCATCCTTCAGAAATCATTCTAATATGATGATTTGCTGCTCAAGAAACATTTCTTATTATTATCAATGTTGAAAACAGTGTTCATGGGAGGTCTAATACATATTTTTCAGTATTGTATTATAAGAGTCTTCACTGTCACTTTTAATCAATTTGACGCATCCATTACATCTGCGTAACAACTGTGTGATAAACAAAAATAGTATTTAAAAAAA
This sequence comes from Phoxinus phoxinus, assembly GCF_949152265.1. Classification (NCBI taxonomy): domain Eukaryota; kingdom Metazoa; phylum Chordata; class Actinopteri; order Cypriniformes; family Leuciscidae; genus Phoxinus; species Phoxinus phoxinus. The sequence goes on along the minus strand of NC_136880.1, from coordinate 25,493,114 downwards.
GATATTGCATTTTATTAATTTAATGGACTTTATGCACAGCTGCACTACTTCCTGAACTTTAGCCAGCTCCTTTGTTTCCTGTCTGCCATTATTGGACAAACTGATTAATCCAGATGTGCCTGACCAACAACAATAATCAGACACACCTGGATTAATCAGTTTGTCCAATAATGGCAGGAAACAAAGGAGCTGGCTAAAGTTCAGGAAGTAGTGCAGCTGTGCATAAAGTCCATTAGGTAGGTTCATCAAAAAACACTTGTTTTTGCACAACTGATGATTGATAGATGAGTAATAATAATAATAATTTGTTACATTTATATAGCTCTTTTCTGGGTACTCAAAGCGCTTCACATATGGAAGGGGAGAATCTCCTCAACCACCACCTGGATGATGCGACAGCGGCCATATTGCGCCAGAAGGCCCACCACACACAAGCTTATTGTTGGAGAGGAGACAGAGTGATGAAGCCAATCAGTACATATGAGGATGATTAGGAGGCCTTATACTACAGGGCCTATGAATGCTTGAATCTGATTGGTTGACGAACGTTCTGAGGTGTGCAATTATTTTCAGGGAACCGCACGGCTAAAGTAGTTCCAGCAGGTCTTGACCTCATTACAGTTCTATATCACTTCGCGTAGTCAACTGTAATAACGGACAATACGATACAATTCATAACAAGAAAAAGCTGCAGCCCCATGCGCTTGATCTGCAATTTTCAATGTCTAACTTCACAATCAATGAAAACATGCAGTTTAATTTGAATAAATAAAGTAAACAGTCCTATTCATAATCAATAGAAAATTAAACTGAATATTTAAATAAATTGATAGTCCTGTTGCACGGGTTTTCGTAATTATTGAAGATAATATAACAAATAAATAAAATTGATAGGCCTATACTTGTTAAAAGGGCTTTGTGTTTCATTTATTAGTCTAGTCTACTGTCACTAATAGAAAAAAAGAATGAACGAATTAATTAAAACGAATTGAATTAATAAATAAATAATAATATTGACGCACATGCTTCTCTCTAAGGCCGGTTATGAATGTAATTTGATACTTATGTTATGACTGATCATGCACGCGTTTTCAGCGCGTTCAGTCGGTGTTCACAGCGGTGTTTAAAATCTGCTGCATTCACAGTCAGAGAATGTTTCTAGTGTGTGTCCAGCATTAGGCTGCTATCAGCGGCTCAAACCCCCGTTACTAACTCTAAAATGACGTTTTGGAATTAGCAACGGAGCATGGGTTTAGATGCGCAAGGAATTAGTCCTACATACAAGAGCGTTTTAATGACAAAAACTTTACAAACGTCTTGAAATACATCATCTGAACAATATTTCGAGGTGTGGTAACTGTAGTATAAGCGGAATAATTGACTCCAGGCCGTTGAATTATTATAAAAATAATGCACACCCGAGGGTGTAACGGCCACTCCGCTTCGCGTCGTGACCGCATTACCACCTCGGGTGTGCATTATTTTTATAATAATTCAACGGCCTGTCGTCAATTATTCCTTACATGATGGACAGAGGCCAATGGGCAAATTTGGCCAGGATGCCGGGGTTACACCCCTACTCTTTTTCAGTGTTGTAATGTAACGGAGTACAAATACTTCGTTACTGTACTTAAGTAGAAATTTCACGTATCTGTACTTTACTTCGCTATTTAAATTTATGTCAACTTTTACTTTACTACATTTCCTAGATAAAATGTATACTTTTACTCCGCTACATTTCCACTAAGCATCTTCGTTACTCGTTACTACAAAATAAAATGAGAAGAAATGTGGGTTTGAGGTTTGGCGAATCACTGCTCCTAGATTGCATTACGCACGCTCTATTTCAGCGTAAACTTGTTTGTTGCCAAAGAAGGAGGGTGCAAAACTGAACCCGCCATGGAAGCGCGAGCCGCGGCCGCGCGCGAATCCCAACGCGACGCTTCACGAGATAAGATGCAAGTGGCTAAACTAAACCGCTGATTTACGATAGAAGTTTTAAACGACCGACATAAATAATCAGTTTGCAAAGCTCATCTTCTGGAAGGGGAGATGTACAGGTAAAGATAAAGAGACTGAGAGAAGAAGAACGAGAGATGGATGAGAGAGGAGAGCAGGTAGAGCAATAGCCTTTTGCATACTGTGCCCAGAATGAGAATAACTTTATTACAATGGATTCCTATTTAACACAGATATACATATGTGTTTTGCCAATGACAGTGGAAAAATAATATGCCCCCGAACCCCCTAGCAAGATCACTTTTGGGACCTCTGTATTTATAAAACCCTGTATACGGCTATTGCACTGAATATAAAATTATATTTTTGAAAAATACAATGAATTATAAGGCTGTACAGAACAGTGCACTATTGCATCATTTACATTTACATTTAGTCATTTAGCAGATGCCTTTATCCAAAGCGACTTACAACTGAGGACTACAGCAAGCGAGTCATCGTGAAGAGGCAAAAATAATGTAAGAAGTGCTCAAAATATAAAGTTCTGGCATTGCTCAGAGTAGCATAAGCCAAAACAAGGGAGGGTAAAGGAGAGGTTTTTTTTTTTTTGCAGACTGATTTTTTCTTAGTAGAGCAGCTAACTGAAAGTACATGCAGTGGGAGATAAACGATAACACAAGTACAGTAGGCTACAAAACACAAACAACAACAGGTTGTACCAGTTAATAGTATGCCTAGTATAAGAAATCCACAATAAAGTTCACAATCAAAGTTAACCGCTTCCTTTAAAAAAAAAAAAAAAACTTTTTACTTTTACTTAAAATACTTAAGTACATTAAATATCAGAAAATTACTTTTCATACTTACAGTATAAATCAGATACTTTAAGACTTTTACTTAAGTAATATTCTAAAAGGTAACTTTTACTTCAACCAAAGTCTTTTTCTAGTACCATACTTGTACTTTTACTCAAGTATTGCTTTCTAGTACTTTATACAACACTGCTCTTTTTCCAGACGACATATAGGTGGAGTAGGTGGGGTAGGCCGTCTTTTATGTTGTCCAGTGTGTATGTAGCATTTACACTACAAATGCCATGCGGTCATGCATTTCCAAATGTGGTTTGTGTAAACTTCTTCCAAAATGTTTTGCATTTAGTGCCATGATCGGACTGCATAACAGGTGTAAACGGTTAATTTAGTGAGTATATCTGTCGGGCAGGGGTCTGACCTTCTGGTGGGCAGTGGGATCCTCATGAGGGTCTTGTATCGCAGAAGCTCCCTGTGCAGCTCCATGAAGTGCTTTTCTTTTCTCTTGACTATCCAGGTGAAGTTCCCATGTTTGAGCTCTATCTTAAACACAGCTGGCATTGCCTGTGAACACAACAGTGATGTAAAATCTTTCAACATTAGAAGTAGTTATAACTAGTCAACCTTATAACCACAGACCTTGGACACGCCTCTGTGTTTAGAGATTTTGAAGCGGTCCGGAGCCCTGGTGAAGCGCTCCACATCTAGGATCTTGGCAGTGATGGGGGCAGCGGTCAGGTAGACCAGCGCTTCTGTATCTTTAAAGCCAACCGTCCTGTACACGGCAGAGAAAGGGATACAGGAAGCTCCTGTAGGAAAACAACAGTGCGGACTGAGGCATGCCTGCGGGGAATGTGAGCTGTGTGTGTGTGTGTTTAATACTTCTTGTGACATGCTACATCATGTTACACAGTTGTCTTCACATCACTCTCTTTTACACGTCACACATAGCCCAGATCCCCGATTAGACAGACCTATTGTAACCCTTTTTCACTTCCTGAGAAATGATTGGCAAAATAAATCCTGTTTCTCCGGTCTCACTTGTACTAGCTACTAAACTAACTAAATAGATGTATCCCACACACTGATATAGCTTGCAAATCTTAATTTAAAGGGGTGGTAAAGTATGATTTCACTTTTAACTTTAGGTAGTGTGTAATGTTGCTGTTTGAGCATAAACAACATCTGCAAAGTTACAACACTGAAAGTTCAAAGGAAGATATTTGTTTTTAAAGAAAATGACTACAACAAACGGCTGGTAGGGACTGCACGACATTCCTCCCGGGTTAGTGACATCACCAACCCTAAAATGTACGGGAACACGCAGTCCATGTTGAGAAGAGGAAAAGTTGTTGTATAAGAGTTAATTTGTGAGTCAGCTCAAACTTTAGCATCCATCTTTACACATGCAATAGAAAGTCACTCTGTGTGCATCTCACAACAGTTACGAGCGATTTATAGATTATCATGACAGAAAATCCTAATTGAAGATAGTTAACTCCACATCAGCAACATACATTCATCAACTAACCATTCAGAGACGTCCTGTTGCATTCTACATGTTGTCACTTCTACATGAGTCTCTTGTCTGACAGTTTCTGTCATTTTAAACCCCACTCTTGAAACCCCGCCCTCTGCAGCAGCTCATTTGCATTTAAAGGGCCAGGCACAAAACGGTGCGTTTTTGCAAACCCTCATAAGTGACAACTTTAACATGCTATATAAAACTATCTGTGGGGTATTTTGTGCTAAAACTTCACACACACACACTCTGGGCAGCATATGTGAAAGCACTGTAGAGTGCGCTGCTCCTGTACCACATATACACACACGGAGTATTTGTGAAACGGGCGTTACACACTATACTTCTATAACAGACCATAGTCAACTAGCCTAGACTATTATCTCCAATTACCCCTATAAAACTGATAGTAATACATCAAATGGATTATATGGGTCTGAAATCATAATAATCACTCACCTGAGGGGTTGAACTCGGAGTCCACCTCTTCAGGTTCATCCTCAGCATCCGAGAACCCCAGTTCCCTGGTGTCCAGGTTCTCCACAGCGTCACTCATGTCTGCTTTTATACGATTGAGTTCCATCTTATGGGCTCACTGAAACATTCAGCACTCTTCAGCCTGAAGGGCCAGCATGGCCTGTTTGAACACACACACGTCCAGTCAATACCCTGGTTCTCAACTACTGTAGAAAGGAAAAACAATACTAAATATCCACAAAATATAATAACTAACCAAATAATCATGCATTATTTTGTGTAGTGAATCATTGCCTGCCAAGTGCATAAAATCCTGAAATTCAATTTCGTATGATAAACAAATCCAGTACTGTGCTGTGTCACCACTTGATGTCCGGTTTCAATTCTGGGACCTGAAGCAAAACCAGCTCTAATCTAATTACATTTAATTAGTTGGTTGGTAGAGCAACCTACAGTATATGTCTTTTTCATATTCTTTTTCATTCAGAAATTAACTACGTGTCATGTTTCCATTGTGCTTGGTACATTTGTGTAACATGATAATGTTATTTAAATGTTCTTTTAGTCATAAACACCTTTGTAATTATATTAAATGATACAGTTAGTAACAGTATTGTATTGTTACAAAAAAGTTATGTTAATTTGAACTTTCTATTCCTCAAAAAAAAAATCCTGAAAAAAAATATGTTTTTTTAAGCGGCACAATGGTTTCAACATTGATAATAGTAAGAAATGTTTCTGTAGCACCACATCAGCATATTGACACTGAAGACTGGAGAAATGGCTGCTGACAATTCAGCTTTGCAAACACAGTGAATTACATTTTAAAATAATTACTGATCCATGCTAACCATCTAAACCTTGACCTCCTAGTTCTGCTCATTTCTATTTAAAACATTTCCTCTTTCGATCAGGCCAAAGGTCAGGGGTCAAATGTCTTCTCCTGTGGAGCATGGGGTCACTTTAGTGAATATTATTCTAATAATACACACAAGATCAGATCAGTGTCATTCTTTCACAAAAACAGTTATTAAAAAGGAGGCCACATCCTGTTTTCTATAATACCACTGGGACTGGGACTGGGAGCAAAACCAAGAATATTCCCCAAACGCCAAAACAGTTCAGGAATCACAGTGATAATTGCTTTCAGAAATACAGAATCCAAGAAGCCGTTCACTGCTCATTCCTTTATATTTATATAATATTATTCTGTCAGTTAGTAGTATGATTGAGAGGTTGAATGTGAATTCAGATCTGAAGGTGACCCATCTGAAACTATAAATACAGTTAAACTATAGAGTGGGAGGTGAGATGATGCCACAACAGAGTGATCATATGTCACTGAAGCCATTAAACAAAATCATCACCAACAGAGTTAATAATGGATGTGCAGCAGAATGGAGGAGTGCTTCAATAGCTCGATAATCACAGATGTGGGTTTTATGTCTAAAATAGACAGTTCCATTACGTGAAGGAAACAATATAGAGCAACACGGTATAAAGTATAAAGGGAAAAATAATGACTCAAAATGATTATAGAAAAATGCTGAAACTGAGCAGCTGAGTTACCGCTTGATACTAACACAACACAATTCACATCGACAAGTTCACCAAAACAAAATGTAACCACTAACACTACTTTGCAAGCCTTTTACTCAAAAAGTCAACTTGTGTTCTTAAAACAAAAATATCATTATTTGAGAAAATAAGAGGAAACACACAGGGCTGCTCTCTCGGTTTGTCTCAGAAAGACTTTAGTTGCTTTTCTTTAGACTGCAGTGATTTTGCTGCCAAGCACACATAACTACCCCACAAAACCTTCTATTAAACATAATGGAACATTTTCTCCTCTCATTGGTTGGTTGCGGTGGTCTGCAGAGTACAGATACTAGCTGGTCTGTTCAGTCTGATCGCATAATGGCCATTTCAAATGTGTGGAAGAGAAATGTGTGCTAGAGCCTCGAGAGAAGCTGAAACGTCTCAACTTCCCATTTTACATAAAACAAGTCTAACAGTGAGGTGTGGCTTTTTTGGCAACTCTTTAAATCTGAAAAACTCGATATGACATCACCTTTTCCAGTCCAGCTACCTTTAGAAGCTTCTGCTTAACTCGGAGAAACAAACTCAGTCCTTCAATCCTTACTCAAGGTAGACAAAAAGTCCTCAAATCCATTCACAAACAAAGAGACAGCACTGGTATGTTTCAAATCATTCTTCGCGACAATGTCACTGCTCTCCGAAAATATCAATCTGGACTTTCTTTCAGTCAATGTGAAATTGGAATTCTATGTACTTTCTCAGTGTACGTTGACATTTCTGGTCTTCCTGTAAATGATTTGTCGCTGCAAATGGTTTCAAAAGGGGAAAATTGTCTTTGTAATATCAAATCTAAATATAATTACTTCCTTTTTCAGCTGACATCATTTTGGCTCTTCAGGTTATACAGTAGGCAGTTTAGTGGTGTAGCAAGTCAGTCAAAAAAATGTATATGGGCCCCCCTAACCCCCCTCCAAGTACATTGAAGAGACATTTATAGACGTTCACTGTAGCATAAATAAATAAAAATACCATACCAAACAATTCCATAAAAAAACACACACTACCCAACAATTTCCCCACAGCCAGAACGAAACAGCAAAAAAGTCTAACATAGCCAAGGCTCAGCCAGTGTCAATAATAAACTACTGCATGCATACAAATGATCTTGATACAGCAGCCCAAAATGTAAAAAGCACAAACCTACTCACTAATTTTAGTTGGATTCTCCAGGCCTTTCTTTCAGCAAATTCATCCACAATGTCCTTTAATTCACGGCTTTGTGCATTCTCAATTTATTTATTTATTATTCTTTTTTTTTAGCTTCAGTTTTATAAAATGAGTGCTCCGCTGAAGCAAAAAATAACCTCTCACACACTGTTTTCTTTTATTTGGCGCTACGATGCAGCGTCTACACGTAGTGCAGCGTCATTAAAAAAATGACGGCGTAGTTCTACGGCAGCCACGGGGTGCAAAAAATAACACATACACACGAGAAATTACAGAGAAATTAGAAATTACTGCACATGACATGCATACAAAAAATATGTTTATTGTGGCCACGAATTTATTAATACATTCCCTCGTTCTATTGGGCGGCGGGCCCCCGGGCCCAGTTGCGCGTGCATACCCAGACGCTACGCCACTGGCATTACTTTAGAATGCTCCAATTAAACTCACTCCATCCCCATTCTGGTATATGAAACTCCAATTTTACCCGATCAAATAAATTACAGCCATACATTTTACACATAAATACCACACATAAGAAATAGATTGACTGGTAATCGTGTTTACTGTAAGTATACAGGACGTTCTAGCTAGTGGGTTGTCTAAACAATAGTTGTACAGGTAGAGGGGTTCCTAATGGAAGAAAGGACTCATTCACTCTCTCTGTGTGTAGGTGAACATTTATGACTGTGCCGTATCTCATGCTTGTCTCCCACCTGTGCACTGACCTTTAGAGCCAGCTTTAAAGAGATGTGCACAGATCAGAGAGGGGCAGTGAATCGGCTCCCTCCGTTATTACAAAATTGCATTTTTATGATTCTTTAGATATCTTCTTCTAGCCCAACCCTTACAATCTCAGAATGGAGCATTCCTGAGTAAAGGGGCATATATTTACCGTTTAAAGATTTATATACACACGTGTGATTTAACAAACATCTGTTCCGTGTGCTGCACGACAGAGACAAAAACTAGGTTAATTGCTCATATGGCTGAAGTGAATATTTAGGAAGCAAACTAAACCCGAAAACATACTCTAATTAAAAGCAGCCAGACATACAATAACACTACGCTATCACTTAAAACTACAGGGAATTTGGGAAATGCCATTTACTTTTACCCAGGGAATAGTTTGCTCATCAATATGCAATATGTTTGTCCAGCAACTCTCTTAGAGACGTGTTATATTGAAGAGGAAACAAAACAAAAGCTCTGATAAAAAGAAAAACATATGAACATTTCCGGTCATTGGCTCTCTGCGGCTCTGAATAAACAAATCTTGATGTAAATTATCTAAAGGAGGACATAGGCCATGCAGTGAACTGTAGAAAATAACTGCAGTACATTGAGAACTTCGAGTGCTCTATCTGTTAGACAAGCCAAGCTAATTTAAAACAATTAACATTTTCAACAAGTGTCCCTCACGTTCATTTTCAGTATTTTGTCTTGATTGCCAAGAAAAATAATAAACATTTATTAAAAAAAGAAAAATTATTAGCAATATTATATAGCCTATTATACGCACATATTATATATAGCCTAGTGTATTTTGCTTACTAAACTACAGAAATATAGAGATAATGAAGAGAGAGGAAAAGTCAGTGAGAACGTTCTGTAGATATCAGCTGTTGCTTCCTGCCAACAAGTTCTTCCTGCCCATTGTAATTCGACATGGAGACAAGGCTAACGGCATTTGGGAGGAGAGCAAAAAAAATATTATGCAACCACATAGAGCTTTATGAAAAACTGCTACAGACACTGGAGTCACTCGTGTGTGTTGGAGCACGCATGAGGTTAAAGAATTGTGATCATGTGACATGAAGCCACAAACAAAAGTAATCCATTCATCTTTCATATTAGGATGGGCTGTGTCATCGAATGCAGTCTCCATGTATGTTTCAAACGTCCTTGCCAACATGATGTGCAGGTCAGCAGGACTGTATCTCCTGTTTTTAGCCTGATTTTTATTTAGATCTGTTTTCAGAGCAAATGCACTTTGCACCTAAAGGCAATTTATGACAGGACGGTGTTCACCAAACAAACCAGCACTGCAGTTGTTCTGTCATGTGTCTTTTTACACATGTTAGAGATAGCATAAAGTTCCCGGCAGCTCAGGGTCAGAAGTCTCTTGCATTCTGATTAATGAATGACACGATTCAATTATGAGAGATAACAAGTAAACATCAAACATGGCCATTTAAAACACAAGCCAATGAAAACAAAATTAGCCAAACTGAGAAAGTGTCAGACTAAAGGGTGTACTGCAGTTATAGTAAATTGAGTTAAAAATGTACTGTATTAAATTGTATGCCCTTTAGCACAGTTTGAAAACACAAGACAGGGATTTTGGAGCTTGAGCAAATCCAAGTTAACTTTCCTCTCTCTCTGCACTGGTCACACATTCATTCCACCATGGATACAAAAGCCTCTCACACTGGGGTGAGACGAGACAGGAGTCAAGGCATATCGTTACCAGAAAGATTTTCACATGTCACAGTTATACACACACACACAGTGTGTGTGTGTATAACTGTGACAGACACACACACATTTATAACAGTTGCTAGAAAATTCCAAGTCGTCCTTCCTTCTAACTCTTCAAGCTAAGAAACAAGTTTAGAGCAGAGCATGAAGCAACAACAAACTGCACAAAGTTTCACTGACCTGCCCTGGTAGACGTGATTCCCACATGATAAATCAGATGTGCTGTTTGACTCCTACAACAATGAAAGACTAATTCATAATTTCGCAGACAGCGTTAAGAGAGTCTCTCTCCTTTTCTGTGAATCTACACAGACTAAACAAGAGAGCAGTGGAGAGATCAGTCATAGGCCAATGTCTTTGAACGGGGCGGGGCCTTTCCTGGATTCCGAAGTGTCAGTCGCAATCGCTCAGCCAATCTAGTTCAGAAAGTCACAATATGCTCCTCCCCTCCGCAGCTGTTTTATGCATATACTAACTGATATCTTCCCATGAAAAAAAGAAGAAATGTTTGTAGCTAATGGTACAGTTGTTTCTCACAGTATGACAATGAAATCAATCAGTGATTAAAAAAGAGAGCAAATGGAGACTGTTCTCATGCTGATATTTTTCTAAATATATAAAACAACCTATAATCTCACATCTCATCTAGAGTTTTAGAAGAGCTCTCAAAAAATGATATGAAAAATTATGGGTTCAGTCTGTTGGGTCATTTATTGGGTTAGTTTTTAATATTTTTCCTGTAACTCACCTGCTGTATTTTTAATGTCAATACAAATGATGTAGGCCTAAGTTCATCGTGTAAGTTATTGAGGGCCCCCTCGCATGAGCTGGGTCAATCGCTATAGCCTAATGGTGGCTAGTCTGTGCCACGCTGGTTAAAACTGAATAGGCTACATTTGTCAACGGTTATTTTCAATTCAATTCAATTCACGTTTATTTGTATAGCGATTTTCACAACATCATTTCAAAGCCGCTTTACAGAAAGTCTCAAGATCATTTTGTGTTTATGTTCTTAAAGAAAACTTACTGAATGAAATCAAGTTTGTATTACATTGTATTCCTATCAAAATATTACTCAACAAATAGGAAAACAACTGTAGTCTCACATCTTACCTTTTTTGTTTACATGTAAGTTAGCCTAGGCTACGTCGCAGCTATGCCAAACACTAGGATCTCAAAGCGAACGACGCGCCGGCGCGCGCCACGATGGAAGTTTTTCACCTCCCGCCATAAACGAATGCGCGACCGCAGGCATCGATATTGCTGTCATAACAAAGTTGCCGTGCGCTCCACTGACTACAATGAGAGCGCTTTTAATCTTGGGGGCTAGCGTGGCAGATGTGGTGCTTATAAATTGTGGTTAAAATAAAGCTGTTTTTTAATGTAACAAACGTGAAAAAGAGATTGTCATTTAATGTAGTGGAACTGCCTCAGTGCAGTGAGGCTACACCTTAAGAAAAATGTGTTTTCCCACTATTCACATAGGCTAGACTACTATATGACTGCAGAAAAGATATAGGCCAACATTTTTTATTGAACATTGATGGAGTAACAGATTTTGTTTGAAAATATATCATAAAATTGGTCTGTTTTGTTTAAAAATCTTACAAATGTATACATTCATGCCTCATACATTTGTATATTTATACAAAAAATTTAGCTAAAGTAATATGTTTGAAATAATATCTAATTAATACTTGTTCAAAAGTATTATATTTTGATTTTAGATTTTCAGATGTCCACTTGAGTGTGGAGTAAAGTAATGCATTAAAGTAACATGCATTACATAATCAGATTACTTTTTGATGTTATGAGTAAAGTAAAGTAATGCTTTACAAGTAACATGCATTACGTAATCAGATTACTTTTTGATGTTACGAGTAAAGTAAACACATTACAAGTCACGTACATTACATAATCAGATTACTTTTTGATGTTACGAGTAAAGTAATGCATTACAAGTAAGATGCATTACGTAATCAGATTACTTTTTGATGTAAGGAGTAAAGTAAACACATTACAAGTCACGTACATTACATAATCAGATTACTTTTTGATGTTACAAGTAAAGTAATGCATTAAAGTTACAAGCATTACATAATCAGATTACTTTTTGATGTTACAAGTAAAGTAATGCATTAAAGTTACATGCATTACATAATCAGATTACTTTTTGATGTTACGAGTAAATAAGTGCATTACAAGTAATATGCATTACGATGTTGACGTCAATCCGACGTCGGGAGTCAGACGTCAAAATGACGTCGTTTTCTGACGTCAAAGCGACTTTTATTTACAACCAAAATCCGACGTCGTTGACGTTAATACTTTCTACTCAAGGACACTGACAGAAATGTAGTGGAGATTTGTGTCTTTAAAATGAAGTTAAAGTAAAAAGTTTCTAGAAAAAATAATACCGGTAGGCTACTCAAGTAAAGTAGGCTACAGATAGGCCTACTCAAAAAGTGTACTCAAGTACTTTGTTGCTGTCCACCTCTGCTTTTTTATTATACTTTTTGGAATTTAAAGAGTTCTTCCTTGCTAAATAAAAGTATTCATTTCTTAATTTACATTAACTTAAGTTACAGCAATCGTAATTTAAAGTAACAGCTGTCTAAAGTCCTATTTATGAGGTCTCGTGGATGAGCTCTGACGTCGCTGCAGCTACAGTATGTTAAAATGACAAACATCGTCCCTGATACTTGGAGGTCGAAATGCCAAACAAACTTATCTCCAGGCTGCTCAGCAGTCAGGGCCATAGTTTACCCTTGGAGCAGTTTGTTCTGCTCCTCAAACAAACTGCAAGCGTTTTCCTGAAGCCCTTCCTCTCTAACAATCCATCTATTTTCCATGGTGAGGAGAGTTCCACTCCACTGTGTCTAAATGGATTAATCACTGAAGAACAAGAGCAAGACGCCACACTAAAGGACATCCCAGCGAATCTGACGCTCTGTGGCCGACAACAAAGACAGAGGAGAAGATAGACTTCTGAGCACCATAAATCATTTATATTTTCAATTTTCCGCCTTGTCTGATGCAGGACCTCTGGTCTATGGAGTCTGTAATAATTACCAGGGCAGGGTGTGCCAGAGCGGCCATACCTTTGCTCAAATGGCAGGCAATGCCATTTATCACAGCCGCAAGCAAACATCTCTGTCTTTCTCTCACACACAAAACAATATCAGTTGAACCGCAGACCTTCAAGTGCACAAGAGAGATGGGGAAGGAATATAAAGAGAGACAGTGCAATGTAAGGTAAACAGAGATTAAAAGAAAAGTTACAGAGTTTAATGACTTTGCATAGCAGCTAGTTTCATTAGTCACGTGAGCTCATCACTAACAACACGTAGGCCTACTCACAGGGAGCACACTAAATCTAAACCTCTTTGATAACAAACTCAGGGCCATCATACTGTACAAGTCAAGTAGATCATTGTGGACAATAGTGGACTATAGTGCCCAATACAAAAAAAAAATATCGTTTTATAGTTTTTTTGTTGTTGTTTTGTTTTAAAGACTGTAAACTATAGTTGTTTTATAATGTGAAATGTGACTTGATATACACGCATACATAGTACCGAATCATATTTTTTACTGCATCTTAAAGGATCAGACTATTACAAATCACACTAGTATTACAAACGTATTACATACAGCGCTCTTGCCCTCTAGTGGACACTATTAAAAAAACGATTTTTCTGCCCCTTCATTCTAACCACGTGCATGCATACAGGGAAGCAAGCATGAACCCTGAAGAAAGAAGGTTTGCCTTCTCAGTCATTTGTGTTCCTCAAACCCTTTCTAAAGAGCAATAGGTAAAATAAAACCTGCTATCTGTGTTTATAATGGCATGACCTCTACACTTCCTCTCAAGCTGAAGGAGGATGTGTTGTTATGCTATAAAGATTGTATGTTGAATGTGATCATAGGGTGCAGTACTGCACGATTTAATTGCACGATAATTGCACGATTTTGCATTTTCAATAACATCTTGCTAATAGAGACCTATATCCTATTAGTTAATATATAATTACTTTACGACTTTCCCATGTCCCATGTGGAAGGAATGAAAAGACTGTCCAGTTCTTGCGGAAATGGCTAGGAGTCCCTCCATCATTCAGCACAATCAACCTGTACAGCAAGACCGCAAGCTTCCCTTGCTAGTCTCATAGGTGGTCCAGGAGTTTAAAGCTACCAAGGCAAGGGCAGTCAGTCTACTCCTCTCATCTGAAGACGGGAAAGTAAGACACGCAAGCAAGACCATTAAATGCGTCAGAAAGTGCCGTGATGGACAGCAAGCCGTGATGGAAGCAGAATCCCACTGGAAACACCAGGAAATCGTGGGCGCGGTATGCCAGGGACGCCATAACCTTCGTGAGGGAAGGAGACAAGGTTCATGAGGCCAAGAACCCACCCTCTATCTTGCAGCGAGCGAGCCTCCGACTGGGAGTTGAGAGTGGACCTGAAGAGGAAGCTTGTCTTCCCACAGGACATGGCAGTGACCTCCCTCCGACCAGATATGCTCCTGCTATCCAGGAGCACAAAAATCATCATAGTTGTTGAGCTCACGGTGCCCTGGGAAGAGGCTAGCCATGTCTCACCAACTGACAAAAGCCAAGTACCAAGACCTGGTCGACGAAGCTGTTTTAAAGGGGTGGCATGCAACCAGCCACCCCATTGAAGTCGGCTGCCGCGGGTTCCCAGAAAAATCGGTGCGCTACTTCCTCCAGAGGGTGGGCCTGGAGTCTAAACAGCTGAAGAAAGCCACCAGGGACATAGCTGCAGCAGCTGAGTCCTGCTCGAGATGGCTGTGGCTGAAGAGAGCCCACAGGAACCCTTCTGCAGGTGAAGGCTATCAGTCTTCACTGCCCCACTCAGGCGAGGTGTTCAGGTTAAGGGGCGAAACACCTGAGACCCTGAGAGATCCCTGTTGACGATGCAGAAGGGTTCCAAAAACGTGGCTCATCCAGGGAGTACCATCCCGGAAGAAAATACGCATCACTATAGTTAATGTGTAATTCCTACAGCTTGTCATCTCTGCACTGTAAACCTGAATAAGTTGGCAGAACTCAAAACATTTAAGGCAATCAATTGCCTCAATGTTTTAAGTTATGAAATTCAAAGTTTAAGTAAGCAGAACTAGCAGATATTATTTTGTTCTTATACATTTTAATTGTTCTAAACTGAAAATGCACACTAATTCGTACAATAAACTTAAAACTTTCATGTAATTGCAATGTAAACACTTATATTAGTATAAACTTAGTTAGCTTTAACAAGGCAATCTGCTAACATACTAATTTGCTAACTAATTAGCAATGTATGTTATACAGAAGCACTTGCTGCATGAGTGCAACAGTATAAAGGTATTATTTGCTCTCAAATCAAGCTGCATGCACCACTTGTCACCATGATGGTAATATCCTAAAACTAACAGAAATTCTTCTAAATTAGTACAAAACATGTATCACTACTAAATCTCCCAACATTAATCTTGCACACAAAAAACATTATATTACACTTAATTTTAGAATTTACTCTCCCTTTCTAGTGCCATCGGCAAAGCATGCTGGGAAATAGACATCCCAGCCGTTTCAACTTAAGTTTGTCTAAATTAAAAGAAATAATTTCATAAAACTCAAAACAATGAAACAGTTCAGTTTACTTAAAATATATCGGTTCTGTGAACTTGAAAGAAAAAGAAAGTGCTAAATACTCATAAAAGTTAATTTGACTGAACTAATTAGTTTAATTTAAGTTTGTCCTACTCAAACCAATTAACTATTTTGAGCGTTAGGGTTTACAGACTTCACCCTATAATTTATTTCTGTGATGCAAAGCTGAATTTTCATCAGCCATTACTCCAGTGTTTAGTGTCACATTATCCTTCAAAATCATTCTGTCAATAATATGTGATTATATTATCAATGTATTAAACAGTTGTGCTGCTAAAAATAATAATATTAATTAAAAAAAACCTGTGATGCTTTTTTCAGGATTCTTTGATGAATAAAAAGTTTAAAAAAATAAGTGCATTTATTTAAAATAGAAATCTTTTGGAACAATATACACTACCTTTCAAAAGTTTGAATGGTAGTGTAAATATACGTTACACAGATTCTTAGACTGCAAACATATAGGGAAAATCAGCTGAGAGAAAAGTTACACATCTCTGACTCAACAACGTAGCATATCTCAGGGAAATAATTCTAGAAATCAACAAATCGCGTTTTCATGATAATCATTTATCCGAGACTGAGATAGGTCTATAGCTTTTTTTCAGAGTATTTGAGCCTGTTTTAGCCTAGGTTCCAGCTGAAATTACCTTTACAAGAATGTGTTTCAATGCATTCTATCCTATCATCACACGATGGCGCTGTTCAACAAGTATCAAGTATTCTCAACATGCTCGGTACTTTTTTCCTTTTAAATAACGTGGATGTATATTTTCTATCCACTTCCGAAACTTTCTAACCATATTTCGCATCCACCTAATCAACAATGAATCAATGACATCAGTAATGAAAGAGTCCTTCAGCATTCACAGGTGACGCGCAGCGCGCCTCTCTCATCCTCGCGAGGAGATTTCATCAATCCGACCCGACACTTATCTTTCTTCCTACACCTTAAATAGCTTCAAGACTAACGATTTCCTGTCCAGTGTAGACAGATAACTTGGCAGAAAAAGCTGGATTGTCATCCTTAAATCCTCTGAGTTTGCCTATCAGTTGGAACCATTTTTAGATGTGGAACGGATGAAAAGGATGCGTCATGAGGACATTTACTGGACAACTACAAATCTGTAGAATACAACAGGGTGCGACTGAGATGTCTTTAATGAAATGAATCTAATGAATGACCTTCAGGGAAGTCGACTTTTTAGAGGAAGTTCTGTCAGCAATTCGCTGTCAGAGCGCATGTTCGCGCGCAACTAAAATCGCGCATCTAAAAGTAAGTTAAACTATTAAAAAGACGTTTAATTAAACAACAAATATATTTTTTAAAGCTAAGTAATAATGCAATTTTTGTCGTTTTCACGCGCGATACTGAACGAGTCGCTCGAGCATCTTACTGTTGCTATGGTTACTTCCACAGGCTGACGCGACTTCTGTTCGCGAGCTTTTATTTAGCGCACTAATGTGACTTTTGTAGTTTCGGAAACGTTGTTAGGAAACGCTGCTGAGACATATATGTAAAGGGACATGTTTTGAAGACTTAGTTTGACTTCTTTGGTGGGGCTTGAAGCCGTAATTTGGGAGGTACCCTCCGAAACCCCCATAATTCGGGTTGTATAAGTTCAATTATAAATGTTGGGCAGCCCTGAGCGCAGCGCGATGGGGAGTCGGTGGGGAGACTGTCCTGCCCGAGCTCTCTCTCAGAGGACGATCTAGACGCTCCATGATCTCTCAGCATGCCTGCCTGGACGAACCGGTCCAACTGTTCCTTCAACTGCAGTTGGGATGATAACGCGACGTACTGGGGCTTCGAGCCCCCGGTCACAATTTTCCCCATTCCAGTGCTAACCGGGGTCACGGTCACATGCGCCCTCTTCTTCTTTGTAGGTGTAACGGGGAATCTGATGACCATTTTGGTGGTGACCAAATACAAGGATATGCGAACCACCACTAACCTGTACCTGTCCAGCATGGCCTTTTCGGATTTACTCATTTTCCTCTGCATGCCTCTGGACTTGTACAGACTCTGGAAGTACCGACCTTGGAATTTCGGCAACATACTTTGTAAACTCTTTCAGTTTGTGAGCGAGTGTTGCACATACGCGACCATCCTGAACATCACCGCTCTCAGTGTGGAGAGATACTTTGCTATTTGTTTTCCTCTTAGGGCAAAGATAGTCGTGACCAAGGGTCGCGTGCGAGGGGTCATTTTGGTCCTCTGGATAGTATCCTTCTTTAGTGCAGGACCTGTATTTGTGCTCGTCGGGGTCGAGCATGAAAATGGGACAAACTCGTGGGATACTAACGAATGCAAAGCGACGGAATATGCCATTAGGTCTGGGCTCTTAACCATCATGGTGTGGGTCTCCAGCGTCTTTTTCTTCTTGCCTGTGTTCTGCTTAAGTGTTTTGTATAGTCTCATCGGGCGAAAGCTCTGGAAGAGAAAGAGGGAGACGATTGGAGAAAACGCTTCGAGCCGCGATAAAAGCAATAGACAGACAGTGAAAATGCTGGGTAAGTGCCCGGTTTCACCACAGTATATCAGGTAACCGTGATTAAGTTGTTTATCATTTGCGCACTTTACGCACAAGCGCAACCATTACGCACGGGATGCGCTTGGCACAAAACGGCAGTACAATCCTGCATACACTAAAATGGTTTTGTTAGGGAACCTAAAACATTTACTTTATGTGGTAACACCTAATTTAAACGATTGCATTCAAGTAAAATGGGTCACCCATGTTGAAAAGTTGATTTTCAATATACATCCTTTTTTAAAGAATTACAATATTTGAGTGATAGGCTTAAATATCAATGTGACGTACCATGTTAAGAAATTGATTTTATAAAGGTAAAGTTGTAGCAGTTTTTCGTTCATTTAGTCATAAAAACCTAAAGGTCATTATTGAACAAAATAAAGGTAACTGGGTTGGCTAAAATTGTCGGTTATGCTTTATTTTAAGATTCCATAAAAGTTTAATTATACATTTAAGCACTGAGTAATAATAATGAACTACATGTACTTACAATAGCTTTAGGGTTAGAATAGGGTGTGGTTTATGGTTAGTTGCATGTAATTATGCACAATTTATAGTAAATCGTAACTACATAACGTGTAACAAAGACACTGCACTGTTAAAACTGTTACTTGAATCTAACTCAATAAAATTAAGACAACATTTTCCAACTACTTTTTGTAAGTTTATTGAACTAACTGATATTTTGAGTAAGGACAACCTAATATTTTCGAATTAATAAAAAAACATATTATTAAGTAGCATTTTAAGAAAAAGCCAATAAATTAAGTACAATCAAAGTAAAAAAACAGATCTGCATTTTATACAGACTTAATTAAATTAGGTAAAATTTAAATGAAAAAATACTTGTTAATGTCTTCTGTTTTATTAGTTTTAAGCAATTTGCTCTTGGTTTTGAAAGTGTAAACCCAAATAATTAGTTCAGACTGTTAATTTTCAACATTTATTAACAGTACCAATTAGCTGCACAATGTAAACAATCAGTAACATCTGAATCAGCCAATAAAGTGCTTCAGTGTTTTTACGGTGTACATATTAAAACAGTTTAATATTTCTAAACAGTTGAAATTAGCTGGACAGTATAAAGTAACATCTGTACTCATGCATTAAAACAATCATGAACTGCTGTTTTGTAAAACACCTTCACAGTAGTGTGTACATATTTTAAATATAATAATATATAAACATTTTAACACTAACTTACTTTACAGGTCACAAGCATGAGCATCTGACCTACAGTACAACTTAGCATTATACAATAACATGACACCTTCACATAGTTTGTTATTTAGAAACATTTTTACTCAAATATTCCACTGATCCCACCAACTGACCAGTTTTGAAAGAACATTTTCACTTTATTTTTCAAAGTCATGAACTTTGGGCTTGGTTTTGGGCGCAGTGTGTCAAGTCCCACGAAAAGTCTTTGGAACACCTCAAATGTTTTGCAAAGCTTCGGTGGATACTCGAGATTAAGGGCATATGTCAACCCAAGCAGTAAGCAGCATGCTGTGGCCAGATTTCCGAGATTAGAAAGGACTGGAATTCCCTCAAGGATGATTCCTACTGCATCTGGCTCACGGCAGACATAAATGCTGAAATTTTTCATTTTCAGGTCATCATGAACAGTTGTCTCTACAGCCCCCTTTGAGATAAAACAAATATATATAAGACAATCTGATTTGTTTATGAAAAACAAATACTCTACCATTACCAGCCAAATGTTGGTTCAGTTAGTTTACATTAACAGTCAGCACAATTTAAACCTGTTCACCAGACTGAGCCAATACTTACACAGTAATCAGAGATGAGCTCCTGTGCACTCTCTCCCATATATTCAAAGAGGCATCTCAGAGTGACATCTCTCTTTTTTACAGCAGTGGCACTTGGGTCCTAGTTAACAGAACAAAAATGAATAAATTATTTTTGTTGATAAATTCACTCCTTTTCATTGTGATATACAGGGTTTTGACACAGAGGACAGGTAAATGAAAGACTTACTTCTGGTGAATTGTGGGATTTAGCTTCTGGATGGTATCTTGAGAGGTGAGAGCGGAAGGAACTCCAGGATTTAAAAGAACATGGGCAATCTATATGAGTAAGGCAAGGAATGGCTGTGTCCAAAGGTCCCATGACACAGTCTATAATGTTTAAAAATGTCCCTCTTTCTTTGTACCACAGTACGGCACAATTTACAGGGACATCCCATCTGTTAAGAGGGAAAAGAAAAAACAAATATTAGTCATACAACTATAATGCAAGCCCTTTAAAAAAAACAACACTTAAAATACAAGTGAAGATTAGCCTTCTGAACAAGATAAGCTTTAGTTCAACTAATTTAGTTAAATTGTAATGCATTAATCTAAAAAAAAATTTCTAAAATGTTTCCATTTACAAACCCATAATATTCCTGTAAATAATCTATCAACCTGTTAATATGAATATTTATTTTAAGTTTGACCATGCAATACAGACACAGATTTAGCATTGTGACAAAATTATATCTTTAAAAAAACACTTCTAAAGTAGAACAGTCTATTAATGATTATTCAGTCTTTAACTAACATAGCCTACATGATTCTTTATTCTTTCAAGCAGACATATTTGTATAAACTAAATACAAGTAATCCTTATAAAAGCTATTAAAGAGCAATGAATGCTTTTCTATTTTTATTGTTGTTTGAATAATATTAAGTGAAGTATACACTAAGAAATAATGTTGTGTGTTTTAATCCATTCAGACATGAAAGAGTTAAATTCAGTCCTCGCGGGCTGTATAACGTTAAGTTAGCTGTCTATATGCAGGGCTGCACGTGAGCGCACAGGAAAACCTCTTTTGCGTCGTCACTCTTATTCAGATCTATATTTCTGCTCTTCTCTTTCTCCCAGACGTTTATATTTTTGAACGATTGACATGCATCAAACGCATGCCAACTCCTGTTCAGTCAGGTAAATCAGTAGGCTACGTTACAAAATGTAGGCCTAACATTACGCATCTACCACAAACGCAAATCAGTTCTGAATGGATCTCTTCCCTAATAGTTTCTCCCTAACATTAACGTTTTTATTCGCCATTATTTGTAGGTTTTAATTTAGTTATGGTCTCGTTTTTGTCTGTGAAAAAATGTTTGAAAAATGAAATTAACACTGCACTCTCAGTTCACTGGCAAACTTACAAACACATTTGAAAAATTAAACTATCACACAAAGACAACATTACTTATACAACGCACACACATCGATTTATACACTAACAGTTAACGTTAACATTATGTGGCTCAAGTTAGCTGCTACTTTCGAGCTGTTTGAGAGCACATTAAAAATGGCGACCGACGGTCGCAAAAGTTTGTAAGAAACAAAGCTATGGTTTTGCAGATTGTACAACATAAACACGTTAATTAGGCTAACATCTAACTTTAAAAATACAAAAAGTTACTTACATGGCTCAGTGTTCGAATAAGCTTCTGTCCTGGAACGAGAGTGAAGGATTTGCCCGCTGGCTTGAACTTTCCGTTGCTGCAGGTGGGCGGGGTCGTTTTTTTACGTCTGATATAAACTTTTAAAATGAGTTTTGTAAAATCAATTTATGGTGAAGTCCAATGAACCTAATTTTATTATAGAAAATATTAAGTTACGAAAATATTCACACTTTTTACTTATCAATAACTCAAAAAAACAAAGAAATAAAAATAAATTAATTTAATGGAATAAATATAGTTAAAAAAAATAAGTCTCATGGACAATAGCACTGAGTGACTTTTTACAGTGTGTAATATAAAGTGTTACCAAAATGTCCTTTAAGAACAAACTCAAGAAACATAAGATTGAGTGGAGAATCTTGTAAATGCATATTTCGCATTGTGAAAGGGTGCTGTTGTTTTTTTCTTTAATGAAAATGCTCATCATTTTAAAAAGGGGAGATGTAACAGGGTTGACACACAACTAAAACATCTACTAAAATGTAAAAAAAATGTGTTTTTGATACTTAAAAAATATGTAGAATAAAATAAAACGTGACACATTTATTAATGTCTATGTGCTTAGAATAACAATAAACTGCGAGCCTTTTTGTTATTGTTAACACATGATTAAGTTTGTGATTCATGGTTAGTTTTTTGTTCTTTCTAATAATATTTGCTTTCTGCAACAAAGTGAGGAACAAGGTGCTGTTTCAGTGTTGATTTACCTTCATTACCTCTCTCCCTAACAGCTGTGGTGGTGTTTGCCTTCGTGCTCTGCTGGCTTCCCTTCCATGTTGGACGCTACCTGATCTCCAAATCCACAGAGATGGGCTCTCCTGTCATGTCTGTCATCAGCCAGTACTGCAATCTCATCTCCTTTGTACTCTTTTACCTTAGTGCAGCAATCAACCCCATTCTGTACAACATCATGTCCAAGAAGTACAGGATGGCAGCTTGCAAACTTTTCGGACTGCGTAATAACCCACGAAGAAGCACATCAGTGGCCAAAGGAGAGAGTCCACCGTGCTGGACGGAATCCACTGCCAGCGTGTGACTCTCTGTGCCATTAACAGCCATTTCAGACCTCATCTACTGCCGCCATCATTTTATAATCAGACAAAAGATTTATATGAAGGTCTCATGAATGTCCAGGCAGATCAGGGAGTATTTTAGGAAGATGTTGTTAACAGCCGTTTGTCTATCCAAGCAAAGCATTTCATTAGATACCTTGATGTTTTATAAAGAACTATGCTTGTAAATAGAGAGTGAAAAATGGAGAGAAAGAGATAACTTCAGTTGCCTTAAATCTAAATGAAATCTGGAAGACAAAATGAGCACTGTAGAAACAGCAGCATCCTCGTGCGCCTGATGACAGGGACTGCAGAGGTGATGCCGTTCATTTGCCTCGTGCCTCAATGCATGTCATGCTCTTTTAGCTGGTGTGGTCACTGTCTTCATGTGCGCTCCGCACCCGCCCCGAAGCAATACACAGAACTCAAGAGCTTTGGAGAAAAAAGGTCATTACAACAAAGGTATACAAATCAGTCAAGATTGCATTGGTGCATTTAAGTACAAGAACATCATAAAAAAGCGTGCTTTTTTCTCAGTGCTTCATGTGCTAAATGTATAAACTATTGGTACGGAATTACCCAGTTGTTGAGAAGAGTTTCGTTTAAAACCACTCCAA
The DNA here is from genome assembly GCF_949152265.1 of Phoxinus phoxinus. Lineage (NCBI taxonomy): Eukaryota > Metazoa > Chordata > Actinopteri > Cypriniformes > Leuciscidae > Phoxinus > Phoxinus phoxinus. The sequence goes on along the minus strand of NC_136880.1, from coordinate 25,469,740 downwards.
TAACTGTTGTGACAGTGTAATCGTACGTTACCAAGTCCTCTTACATCCATTAATATCTGTTGTGGAAACTGCATGTGTCTTGTGTTCTAAAATGATGTACAGTACATAAAATGGTATATTTGTACTTTGTAAAATATGTAAATATACCCATGTTTAATTGGAGATCTGCTGTGTTGAAGGTTTTCTTTTGTAAGAACAATGACAGTATGAAAAACGAATTATGATAAATATGAATATACTGTATATAACAATATTTTCTTTTTTTAATGGTTGTCCTGTAAGACTGAAATCTATTCATATCCTATTTCAGTAAATAGAAATATGGATGGATGGATGGATAAAACGACAGAGAGAACAATAGATCAAATGATAGAACAATAGGATGGAATGGATGGATGGATGGATGGATGGATGGATGGATGGATGGATGGATGGATGGAATGGATGGATGGATGGATGGATGGATGGATGGATGGAAGGAAGGGATGGATGGATGGAAGGAAGGAAGGAAGGGATGGATGGATGGATGGATGGATGGAAGGAAGGAATGGATGGATGGATGGATGGAAGGAAGGAAGGAATGGATGGATGGATGGATGGATGGAATGGATGGATGGATGGATGGATGGATGGATGGATGGATGGATGGATGGAAGGAAGGGATGGATGGATGGATGGATGGAAGGAAGGAAGGAAGGGATGGATGGATGGATGGAAGGAAGGAATGGATGGATGGATGGATGGATGGATGGATGGATGGAAGGAAGGAAGGAATGGATGGATGGATGGATGGATAGATGGATGGATGGATGGATAGATGGATGGATGGATGGATGGATGGATAGATGGATGGATGGAAGGAAGGAAGGAAGGAAGGAATGAATGACAAATAGACAGAATGACAGATAGGTAGACCAGTAGACAGAACGATAGATAGATACACAACAATAGATCATAGAACAATAGAAATATAGATAGATGATATAGATAGATATATGTAGGACTATTTAGTTATTTACATAACCCCAAAAATAGATAATAATGGGCTTTAAATAATAATAAGGCGAAAGTGATGCAGCTAATATTTGAGACGCTCTGATTATTCCTCAGGATCAATGGTTCATCGGTTTCATGATATCTTGTTAGAAATCCTGCTTTCTTGTGTCCATATGTAAAGTCTGACTGTTGGAGTTTTATTGATGTCAAATCAAGGTCAGAGTGGCCAGACTGCAGAGAAAGAGGATTACAGAGGAGAATGGTTTCATAAATCAGTCAGATCTCCTCATGAGGCAGAAGGTGACGCTGCAAAAGGAGATTGTCCACCGTTCACACATCCCATAAAATGTATTAAAAAATAAAACACCACAGCCCTGATGGAGAGGGGGAGTGTAAACACTCTTCAAAGTGTCAATTACAGGTCAATTAAAAAAAAAAAAGATAGGCCCTACCTGGACAAAATGTTTGATGTTTTTTTTTATTTAATGTTTGACTTCAACCAAAAGGCTTTTGCAGGCTTTATAAAAGTCTTATTTTAATTAGTGATAGCAATCAATGTCCACAAACATAACTAAATGTCTTCACCAGTGTTGGGGAAATGCATTGGTACAACAAAATATCGGAGTTACTTTTCAAATAAGTAACGCAAGTTACTTTGTTTTCCCATTTGACTGACAGCTCCCCTGTCCCCGCGTTGAGAGAAATCATGAGTGAGGTGCAGAAGTGTTGTGTGCGCTGTGTGAACAACATGAGGGCTATTGTAGTTGTGAACATGAGGGTTATTGTAGCCTAGTTGTGAACATGAGGGTTATTGTAGTTGTGAGCAGGCATTTACTCATCTCACTTGCATAAAACCAATTCCTCAAAATGAATAAATGCCGACTTTATGTATTTAATCTCACTTTGTTAACCAATGTCTTTTCTACTGACCTTCGATTATCCAATTCAACCATAGGCTACCAAGAAGCAAAAAATGACTAGTTAAATTTCATTTTTCTTAGTCAAAAAAGGTAGTCATTTTTTTTTATTGAAGACCGAGAACTTTCTCCTGCGTCCTAATCTTGTGCGACGCAGAATGTCAGCAGCTCAGCTGAAAGGTTGGTGTGAGCTGCGCCCTCTACTGTATAGATGTGAAATTGCATTTCTTTCAACATGAGGCTTTATGCATTTACATTTGTCAAAAATACAACTTTATTTTTTTCTTATTAAAAAACAAACAAGCAGACCCAGCCCAGGTAAGAAAACGTAAAGCAAAAATACCTTTCCATAAAAAATAACTAACACAATAACTTATTTTTTTTAGGGAGTAATGTAATATTGTAACGCATTACTTTTAAACGTATCTTTCCCCAACACTGGTAGGTAACACTTTAGTTTAGGGTCCAACAGGGTCCAACTCTAACTATTAACTAGTTGCTTATTAGCATGCCTATTATTAGGATACTGGCTGTTTATTAATACTTATAAAGCACATATTAATGCCTTATTCTGCATGACTTTATTATACATCCCTTAATCCAATCCCATACCTAAACTTAACTGCCTTAACTATTAATAAGTAGTAATTAGGAGTTTACTGAGGGAAAAGTCATAGTTAGTTGGTGATTAGTGAGAATTGGACCCTAATCTAAAGTGTGACCACTGGTCTTCACTTGTTAAGACAGTCACAGACTGACATCAGTTTAACTCTGAGCACATATAACTGTCTAGATGTAAGCTGCAAATGCTTTGATAATACAAATGTAGTGTTACTGGTCATGCCAAAAAAGATGACAAAATGGAAAATCCAAACAGTGAAAGAAAACTGACATTTTGCAGCTTTGAAGTGTCAAGCAATTACCACAAAAACACAGCAACAGAATGTAACACGAACACAAAGACAGACTTGGAGAAAAAATAGAAAGCAGACATCTATCATTATTGGAAATGGAGAAAAAGAAATGCTTTGCTTTAGGCATTCTGATGGTGTTACTCAATACTGATTAATGATTCATTATAAAGCAATTCATCATTTCATTCTACAACATGAGTCTTTACACGGGCTTAACCCTTCTTTATGAACGAGTAAATGCTTCAACAGGTTCATACGAGGTACGTTTGCTGGTGGATGAAATTGGACTAGCAGCTTCGATGAGCAACATCTTTCTACATCAGACACGTCAGCACAATCGTAGAACAGCCTCTCAATAATTCCAATTTGGTGGGTTTTTGAGAATAAGGACATAATCTGAAGTTAGAAAATGTAAAACAGCCGATCCAGTGAAGATATTGTGCTAGACGATCAGTAGCCTATTTGTACTTTAATATTCATGACATGCTGCAACAGACAAGAACTAGTGAGGGACTTCAATCATAAGCTCTATGGATTATTAACATCTCCAGTACAACAAAATACAATCTGTCAGAAAAAATTTAAACATTTATTGGGTATAAATATATTACATACACGCTACAGATACAGATAAGTCTTACATACATAGGGTAGTATTTGCAAAAATCTATACATTAACATTGATATGGCAGTTTCTTTTATATATATGCATATGAATTTGTCTAACATTTACAATACGAGAAAAATGTATGACTTTAAAAATTGTAGATCATGACAAGCCTGGAATGTTTTGTATATCTTTCCTTTTCTATCTTTTTTTTTTTTTTTTTTTTTTTAACTCTGAGGTAAAAATACACTTTTTTTTTTGGAAAATAGTTGAATACACTTACGGTTCTATACATTTCTCTGGGATGACAGAGCTGACCGATCTCCAAACCATCATTTTCAAATTCATTTTCATATTTAAAACAGAGCACAAACAAAACAGAGATAAAACGGAATAAAATACAATATAAAAATACAAAACTATACTTGGGCCACAAAACTGTTGTGTGTTCTTTTACCAATAAGAAAACAAACAACCAGAAAAATTTAGATCACCGGTTAGGACCAAACGCTACTTACAAAATGGGCAAAAAAACAAAAAACAAAAAAAATATGACCCCAATGTACTTTCAGACTTTTCAGTAAATATGTTCAAGCCTGTGTGGGCCAGTTAACAGACATTTCTTACCGCATGATACTCTCCATGTGAAAGCAATAGCAACATTGACTAGGAAATACAGTTTCATCAAGATAAATCTAATAAAGATTAATGTTTCACTTTAAAAAGTGCTTCATTTCTGTTAGTTGTCATACTATATATCTATATATCTCTATATATAATTCCTTAGCAAAAATACTGGAATAAATTCACTATTGCGCTATGACATGTGTGGAAAATAAAAGGAAATGAGAAATGTCACTTGCCTGAAAACAGTTTGATTGTTTTGCTTTCCTTTCGGCGTGAAACGGCATGTACGACTTCACCTCTGAAGGATTATTCAAATAAATGGCACAATTTTTACTACTAAAAAAAGTGTAGTCACAGATGAAGTTTAACTTAAACTTATGTTTTTTTTCTTTTCAAGAAATGATGTTCTAGTGTCACAAAGGATTTCTCAACTAACCCTTTAAATAACAATAAAAAGCAACATAAAAGTGGACAAGCTTCCGCTTTGGCAAACAGTAAGATAACATAAGCGTCATAACACTCTTTAGCAATGCCAAATGTAGGCATGTACTGTATGTCCCATTACACACTCACAAATATATGAAAAAAATGGTTAAAGATTTGCTACGGTTCTCTATGAAAAGACAACTAACTGGAGTTCGGCACTTTGTAATAGGAGATGAACAGACATTTGGTTATATATAAATGTTTCAGCATGGTACATGCTACATGTTCCCAATTAAAGAAAGACATAAACATAACCAGAATTATGAATGAAAGGAATGCTGGCCTTTATCGTTAATCTACAATACATAAAAACATGCTACAAGAGGGGAAAAAAAAAATAGTACATAACTACATCTCTTAATTTCTTGAAAAATAAATAAATGAAGATTGCACTTTAATTGCGATTTAAAGTACTGTATGCAATAGATAGTATAAATAACCCTAAAGAATGATACCTTACTTTCCCATTAACTTTGGCAAAGGTATTCTGAGCTAGTAAACGATTTGCTTACGAACAACTGGAGCAAGGCACAGCTTAGGTGAGAAAACAGATCAAATAAATGCATTTCAAACTGCAGAGGCAGATACAACGGAATGACGCTACTGACGACAGCAATATCACAATCATTCGGCAACGCTTAGTGTTTCGCAGCACCCTCTCAGAAACGGAGCATTTACTTCTTCACCTCTGAAAAGTCCAGGTCCCTGAGGTACAATATACAGGCTGTCAGTATATTTCTCCTTTTTAGAAACCTAACCGGTTCTGCGAGTGTAATGTGGGAGAAACTCTTTGGATCGATGGGAACTGCTGGTTTGTACCTTTAACTTGGCTAAAGATGCACTGCAAGCACATCAGGCGGTTTTGGCATGAACATCAGGTGCAGCGGGTGGAGGAATTCACTGCTGCTTTTGACAATGACCTTGGTAAAAGCACCTTAGAACTGTCCGACTGGCTTTCACAGGTTCAAAGATGAAACATTCAACGCGTTGACAGGCCGCAGACGAAACACGCCATTCACAGAGCGAGGAGACTATTGTGACTCCAGCCATCAGCTGGTCCACCACACAGAGCCCAAAGTCAGTCTGAGAGGGCGACGTGAGCCTAGCCAAGACTACTGACCACAGATAAAGCACCATAGATTGTGAATTGACACGCTCCAAATGAGAGATCTACTTCAAACTCATCGTTACTTATATTACAATAGCTCTATAGAATCTTATAGATTTATAATTTTTTTGTATCTATATATATATATATATTAGATAACTGATTCCGTTCGGAGGAAATATAAACACACAATAGCAGCATCACTTAAACCACACTTGCTTTGGCAGCTTAATGCAGGGGGGCTTTACAACAGTCTTACTACGGTAACAGTTTTTTTCGTGTTTCTGAGAAGGATGCGTACTGTGACGCACAAACAAAAATGTGAAGATCCCGTGATGTATATTAAAACGGCTGTGATTGTGGGTTTTACACCATGATAAAGCTATGATTCCAACAACTCGTATATGGCTGTGAAACAAATGCTGTGAAGCACACTTGGATAAAACAAAAGTAAGGCCATGAATGTGGAGAAAATACCGATACATTTTCCTCCCAACATATACGTACACTTAAAGGGATACAAAAAAAACCGAAGCATGCAAAAACAGGCCGTCGCGCAACTCTTCGTAAGGCTTGATGATGTGGTTTTGCTTCCCCAAGAGTTCAGAGCAAAACCCACACGCTGTAAAAGAGCGAGTGACACAGTGATGCACAGGCAGGCTGGAAGGCATTAGAGAGAGAGAGAGAGAGAGAGAGAGAGGATAAAAGACAAGAAGACAGCCTACAGTACGTCGCATCGGATGTATACTTTAAGTGTGCGTGCGTTACTCGAAACGTAAATGTTTTCTTTCTTGGCTGGCTGCTGGTTTGGCGTTGCTTTTTAATCTCTTCACTTCATGAAGAAGTATTCCACCACGAAAGCGATGAAGAAGGATAGGGCCGCGAAAGCCCCGACTAAGACGGCCGCGAAGCGCTCGTCCGTGGCGAACATGCCGCTGGGCTTCAGGGTGTCGGCGGCGCTGGGCTCTCCAGGCAGCGCGAGCTCTGTACGCCGCAGTGTGAAGAGCGAGGATGGGCTGAGGGGTCCACACAGCTCCTGCGTGTTGTCCTGACACCGCCGGCACACGTACACGCGGAAGCGATAGTCTGTGTTGTTTTGCAGGCCCGAGATCTGGAATGTTGTGTCCTCTCCCTTATATAACTGAAAGAAAGAAAGAAAGTTTGTGAAAAATACAGATTTATATTCTCAAACTGCATAAAACTCACTACAACCTCCAACTGGTCACCATCAGGAATTGCTCATGTTTACAGGTTTCAATACAAGTTAAGTTTATTGCATTTGTGGCAAAATGTTGATTATCACAGAAAACAATCTTAGTTACACATTTCATAATTACTGTGGTTTAAAAGCAGAAAATGTAAGTTCTAAATTGTTATAATTATTATTAAATATATATAATTAACAATAATACTTAATTATTAATACTATTAAAAATACTGATAATTATACAAATATATGCTGTTTTTAAATAATCAACAAAGTTTTCATTATTCAAATAAATATGAAGCTAATTTTTGTTAAAGCATGTACTTTTTAAAATAATAATTCTTTGTAATAATAATAAAAATAATAAACTATTAATGAATTTCATAATAATACCTTTTATTACATACAGTAATCAGTATTAATTCAAATAAACGTAAATGTTATAAACAAAACAAAAAATTGAATAAACGTATGAATAACATTGAACGTTTGGATATAACTAGTGATTCTATCTATCAGATAAAATATCTTTCACAAAAAGTAATATTAGGAAAAGGAGCTTTCAACATTTATTAAAGAGCATAGGGAAGCCTTTCTATACGTCAATATGATAGATAGTAGTCAATATGGTGCATTCCTCATGCGAGCAAGAGTTTTCATATCCTGTAGTTTTTACAATCCCATTATGTGCCACACAAATATATAAGGTATGAAAGAGAGTCTAGATAAGAAACCTTAACAGAAAAGATGATTTTCACCAGGAAAACATGTCTTCCAATTAGACTACATGCATGACATGCAGATACTAACATGAAACATTCCACAAACATTGAAGGAAGTCTGATAAAAATGCAGAATGGGTCATGTGTGGGAAGAATGTCCCATTCTAACTGACATAACACAGAGCACTTGCTATGCATGAGGCTTTTCACATGTGGCTGCTTTTGGTTGCCAAACAACAGCTGTTCAATTTCACTGGAAATCCACCCACAATTTTTAACCTTCCTTACTCACTGCTAAGATTACGGACACATTTTCATTTGTTGACACAAAGGAAATGGAGAAAAATCACTACGTAAGAGAGACTAAACATTTGATTTCCAAGAGGAAAAGTAGAAGTGCAGACCAGACTTTTGAAAACACTAATGTCTCAGAGATATACACAAGCGATGCAAAAATACATTCGTAAACTGTGCCTCTCGGCAGTATAATGGATTGAAAAAGATAAACTTACTAGAAGTTGTTTCTGGCAACCCTTTTTGATAGCTACTATTTCATTTTTCCATTTACAGGGAGGAATGAAACGGATGCCATTTGAGTTCAGAAGAGCATGAAAAACTGAGACGGCGATGGCGTCCGTTAATGAAAGTTGACAAAAACAAGCCAATTACTCATGAGCAGACAAAATAAAACTAAAAACAAGCTGAATCTAATAGAACAAAAAATAAATAAAACATTTTAATGCACGCCAGTTTATTCAGGTCCATGAGTGCTGACATTTCATATACTGTAACAGCACAGGAAGATTTCACTATTTGTATCACTAAGCTTCTGTTTTATATACAATACTAGATATAGGGTCAATATTCTCTTTACATTATATGTTGCTCAAAAAAGCACAAAAATAAATAAAATGATAATAACACTGTTAAATGTACTCTTTATGCGGGTCTGGTTTGGATACATGTTTAATATAGTGGAATAAGCTGGTGAATTTGAGATGCACACTAGCTGCTAGCCACCTTAGCACAGAGTTCACACAGAAACATCAGAACCAGAGCAAACAGAACACAATATCTGCTGCCATTAAACTCTCACTTCTCTTTACATGCAAACAACCCGCTCCTGAATCGCATCCATTTTAACAGCTGACAGGACAAGGCACACATTAGCACAGTAATAGGAACCATGCCAGCTACATTAGACAGTGCTCTCGGGCCTAGCAGAGAAATATATGCGAGAAGGAAGGGCTCTGATTGGCTCGCTCTGGTCATGACAGAAGCGGTCATGCAGAACTCCATGGAGAGACCTCGTGGCCTTCAGAGCCGCTCGATGCTCAGTGGATTTAGATTCACCGGCTGATCTACTAATGTGGCCATTAAATGTAAAATGACGGCACATTTGTAACAGAATTGACAAAAAAGGTGTGCAGTGAATAATAATAATCCTCCCTCCCACAAACCAGGGACTCAAACACGACGATCACAAAAGGACAGTTACAATATTTCAATAGTCCAATTTAGGCATTCTACTAACTATAAGTAACTTTGCAAACTACATGTCAACTAGCTGTCATTGGAGTATTAGTAGACTGCATAATATCTGTTAACACTAACAGACTGACTATAAGTAACTTTGCAAGTACATGTCAACTGTCTAACCAAACAGTCGACTAATACTAATAGATGACATGCAGTTGCAAATTAACTCTTTCCCCGCCATTGATGGAATTTTCCGTCATTTTTTAGACAACGCTTCCCTGTCATTGATGGAATTTTCCGGCTTTCGGTATTTCCACAGTTATACCGTAGGGGCGCTATTACGAATCTTCTGAAAATGAACAGAATCCCTGAATCAAAACACGGGCAAAAAAAATAAATAAAAAAAATGCTGTAACTAGCGATAAAAGCATTGCTTATGCACATTGTGGTCTTTGACCAAAAAGTTTTTTCTCAGCTTTTTTGTTCAAAATGTTGCTTTTTTGCTAAATGAAAGTTACCCACATTCAAGTGTTGATAAAAAATGAAGTAAGCATGAAGCTAGAGAAAAAGTAAAAAAAAAAAAAAAAAAATTTTTTAATCAGAGGCTCTGTTCTTTCTTTTGATATATTGCATGACATTTTGTGAAAATGATAAACAATCCTGTTGGTGGCCCAAAACTTGCAGTTATAAAAGGGTGGGACATTTCCTGAATACGTGTTAAGCGGTGCCAATCACAAAACACTGGGCCAGCTAACCAATCACAGCACTTTTTGTATTTCGGAAGGAGGGGCTTCATCGAAACAGGACCTAGGCAGGACCAAACTGGGGAAAGAGGTGCTGTAATGTAAAATATGTGCAAAATAATGCGTTTTTTGAACAATCAAGCATGATAACATATTCCAGTTCACCCCAAAAACAAAATCAAGACTTCATAAAATGGGCATAACAGGTCCTCTTTAAACAACATTAATCGTAAAATAAACAACAAAAGGAAATCATTGGCAGCGGCTGACTGCTGTATATAAGCATAATAAAAACAGCAACATAAAATGTCCCAGGCTCTCGACTGCGCCCTGCTTCATACCACAGTGACGTTAATAAAACTTTAATAGGAGGTGAAGATGACAACTACCTTGGTTCATTCACAGTGTCATCGAGCTACGCCTTTTTCTGAATAAGCGACCTCTAGCAGCTAAACGTACACACTGTGTCTTTAATGAAATTTACTTTACATGTACCGGTAGTTGGAAAGTTACTAATAGTTAGTAGAATGTCTAAAGTTAAAATAAAGTGTAGCCGGGCAAACAGTCATTGATGCTTAGAGAAAATTATTCAAGAGGATATTTTGTGTAAATGGAGTTATACTGTATAAGGATTGGTGTAAATACCTGTTATGTTGAATAGTGTAATCAGGCTTAACCTATGAGCAGGACTGTGTTTCCCTGTATTACGGAACTTCTCCAAATCACAACAAATGCATTTTCAAGTCAAAAGTAACAACCACAAAAAGACGAACGACAATATGTTTTCAAATACAGGCTGTTGTTTCCTTCAATTGTATCAAGCATGATAGATGAGCTGGTTGTTAGTCATTATCAAGCCATCAGCGGTGGCATCAGCGTCAGCCGCAGAATACTAATAGTCTCAGGCGGAGAACACAAACCTAACATTCTACTCCCATCTCAGACTTAGTCTGTGGGGATGACATATCCCATCACTTTCCCTTTCCTTGAATAACAATGCACTGCAAAGAGTAGCAAGAAACTTCATGCATTTTACGTTTGTCATAGTGTTGGTGTTAGTCATAGCATTTGTCAAAGCTATGGAGATATTAATAATAACAAAAAGAAAAAGTCAAATTAAATAAATCAATAAAAAATACTGCAAAACAAACTAAATGGATGTCTCAAACTAAAAGCAATTTAACAAAATAATCTAAAAAGAGCTATCAAATTTAACGTGCATTAACACGTGTCTACTTTAATTAAAAAATTCTCCCATCACAATTTCATAAAATTATACAACATTTTATGCAAATGAGATGAGTAAAGAGAATGTGAAGATGTTTCTGTAGAAATGAACTGAATGTGTTAAAGTGTTGCGCTAAATTATAGATGTCATGAGATAAATCACTGGCTAATCGATAGTCCTAATCTATAGACAATTCAGATATGAAGAATGGAATCTCACCTGTTTGTATTCGGATTCTCGGGCCACCAGCACCTGTAGGATGTAGATGATGGGGTCTCCTCTCATTGGTGGAATGCTCTCCCAGCTGACCTCACACACATTCCCTTCCAACTGTACCACTTTGGGAGCTAAAAGAAAATATACAAGTTTAGCTATATAAACAGCCAATAAGTATCCATCCAGTACATGAGCACATATGTGGCATGAAGCAATATGTGGATGTTCTTGTACAAGGATACTTTACCCTTGAGAGCTGGAGGAACAGATTTGGTGGTATGGAAGGTGTGTATTTCAGAGAAAAGCCCTTCTCCTGCCTCGCTCACAGCTTGAATCCTGAGACAGTAGCTGCTCGACTCACTTAGTCTCTGTACCTTATACGTGTGGCTTGGGCCTCTGTAAATTGTGACAAACCTAAAACACACACATTTTATTTATGTTAATAGTACGTAATTTACCAATTTACTTCGTATTATTCAAACGTTTGGGGATGGTAAGACTTTTTAAATGTTTTTTTTAAAAGTCTCATGCTCACCATGGCTGCATTTATTTGAAAAATGCAATTTGAAAACAGTAATATTGTGAAATAATTTTAAACTTAATTTTTTTTAACTAATTTTTTTTTTAACTAAAAGTCTTTACTGTCAGTTTTGATCAATTGAATAAGTCCTTGCCGGAAAAAAAACAATACTTATTAAACATTACATATATATATATATATATATATATATATATATATATATATACACACATATACATACATATATATATATATATATATATATATTATTTACATCCAAGCAATTTATTTCATTAACTGCTTTGTGAATATTTTGCCGACAATTGTCACCAGTTTTAAAAATGATTGGTCTAAAACAAAAAACAAAAAAGTAAAAAACAAAACAATAAAATTAAATGTTAAAGAATGCCCTTTTATGCCCATTTGTGTATTTCTAAAACAAAAAAGGACATAATGACATTATAAACCAGCCTTAGACATTTAACATTTATTTGAACCTTATTTGGTTTCAATTACAATAAATTAGGTGGAGATTTCTAGTATTGGCAGAGAGCTCTGGGTATCCTCATGTCCTGTCCTGTCCTAGCGCAACACCATCCGTCTAATGCACAAACACCTCAGGTCAAAACAGAGAACAAAGCAACAGCTGCTATTTAATGACTGCTTCCAGAGGTATTTTGCCAATGTCAAGATTCCTGCCAGCTTGACATCGGACTAATTGGATCAAGGTAACAGACCAGTGACCTGCAGTTTATGCTTAATATTCTCATCGAAGCCTTTCAAACTCTCTTCTTCATGCTCTTTTCATCCAAGGCTGGTCTATTTAGGAATTCTGCCAAGGATCCAAGGTTCTTTATGTGCATATGAGGGAATAGCACTAAACATTAATCTTGTGCAGATCCAGCTCCAACACGTGGTAACAGATCACCTTCTGAATTATAAAATAAAATCCATAAGAAAGGATTTTTACAAAAAGAAGATTGTTCATAGAGAAGTGGTCTGATAATATCTGCTATTTTTCGTTTGATGGATTGGATAGTACATCTGTGGTTACTATGGCAATCTGAACAGAAATAAAATGTGTAATAGCAGAAGGATTACGAGTCCATTTCAGAGCCGTGCTGAATCGAGACTCTCCCGATTGTGCAGTTGGCATCTAATTTTGATTAAGCAGCTGAAATCAATCATTATTAACATAGCAAATCCAAAAAAAAATTAAAAATAAAAAACATCTAATGCACACTGATGATGGCAATTGGATCTTAGGCCTTTAGTAAATACGCTTATCACTATAATTCGATCAGGCCTAAGACACAAAGTCAAGGGGACATTATGTTACCAATTGATAGTCCTCTGTTTATGACTATGACGTTTCATTTTGCGACTTCCAGTCTCTGCACAGAATAAGACGCAATAAACAACTGAATGCCAGAAAAGCCTCAATAGCCGCGTTTCTGTCGGGCCAAAAGGAAACGTGCTAGTGTGTGTGTGTGTGTGTGTGTAGTGTAGTGTAGTAGTGTAGTGAAGTGCCAGGGCCAGCCGTGTTTCCACTGTCACTTCCGGCGCTCAATCGGCCTCCTCGGGGTCAACCGCCAAGGGTTTTTTGGTAAACATCACTAAAGTTAACATTTGTTATAAAATATATAAACACTTCAAATCTTTAATATAAACGGCAGTATATTTTTTAATAAAATATTTTACTTTATACCATGGTCTGTCTGAATACTCTATTCTGATTGGCTCTAAGGCATGCATTAAAATTGTTTTCATTTACAGGTATTTCCAGTCAGTTTAATCACCGTTCTATATTAATGTGCTACTTTTTTTACTGAAAAGCTCGCACACACACACACACCACTCGCACACAGAGATCGGAGACTTATCAACGCTGAACACTGGTTTTGATGTTTTTGAAACCCGCAGTTTCACCATTAGTAGAAAGAGGCTGCTCAGATGCAGGTAATTCACACTCGCATCTTTCAATCTATCTCATAGTAATTAATTCAAATAAATGCTATAATTCATTTATTCATTCAAATATCTGTAATCTTACCACACTACTTTATCTCTATGTCTAATTTAAAGCGGGCAGAAAGCTAGATCCAGTGAGCCATGACTGATAAAAAGTTCATTTTTACCCTTCCTGTCAAATAACTGCATTGCAAACATCAATAACCGCTTTAGCTTGTCAATGCTGGCAAATGACCATGGTATAAGCGGGATAATTCATGGCTAGATTCGCATCAGGTGGCTCTGCCTCCACGTCCTGCATTAAGTAAGGGATAATGTACATCCAGCCGGTTGTTATCTCAGGATAAACCCCTGAAAGGGTGATGAAGACCTGACGCGAAGCGGAGTAATTATCCCACTTATTACATGGCTACTTGCCACATAAGAAAACAATTAGACAAAAAATATTGATCCGAGTCGAAATATCTTATTAGGTATTTAAACGCAAAGCTTCTGCGGAGAGAGCAGTAGCTAGTGCGGCAAGTTCAAACTAGATGGATATTTAAGAGATACGGTATACAGTCATACCACTTATTACACAGCATTTCGCCACATAAATCATTTTGGAGATAAGAGATATTGATTTAAAAATAAACTGTTTTAAAATTGTACCCGTTTGCATCTCATAATCCAACAGTGTACCAAACAATAGTCACAAAATGGCAGCATGGTATGAAACAAGAGAGAGAGAGTCCACTATTCACTTAGGGTGAACTATCCCTTTAAATGGTACTGTATATGTAAACCATATAAACTAACCTTGGTGCATTTTTGGTAAAGATAAATGCTTATATCAGCTCTCCATTTGAAGCAAAACGGTTACTGGCTAAAGAGAATCATTCAAATAATTAGTAAATTAACCAGTCTAACACTAAAAGGATTTTTGACAGTGTTGGTTTGGGGACTTCATTATATTTTCTATTAAATGCCCATCTGTCAGGCCTGTTGCCCACTCACAAATACTGCCAACATGCCACTCTGCCAAGGAAAACAATCAACAGTTACAATTAAATTAGGAAGTGAGCCAAACTGAAACTTGGGTAGGTTAAAAATAAAGTGACCTGACCAATCTACAGGTACATCTATAACAGCAAGGCCTAAAGACCTATAATATTTATCAGACCTCGAAGCACGAATTTCTAAAAAAAAAAAAGTTAAATGTTAAAAAAAATATTGCTGCCATCTAATGACATTTCACCTTGACTAAATTACTTCATTGCTCACAGGGTGCTCTCAAAATGAATTCAATTGTCCTTTTATCGGTGCCTTTATTGCCATTTATGAGGTGTGATTGAAATGAACTGACCTCCTGTTCTTGTCCTCCATCTGCAAGTTGTAGACCATCTCTTCTCCAAGCAGGCTCCTGGCATTGCTGCTGTCTCCCCACTTGAGTTTGAGGCTCTGGGGTCCTGCGGCAGTGCACTCCAGTCGGGGAGGGACAGGTGGCAGTGGCCTGGTGCGGGCCAGCAGGGGCGGGCAGAGGGGACCGGCACCAATCTCATTCACTGCTTGAATCTGCAGACTGACAGCACGGAGTGTCTCATTCAAACCATGTTCTGTACATCAGGTGATCTTTAGGGCCGGGCAATTTTACATGTATAAACGGTGTAACGGTCTAAATACTGCTAGAGATACACCATTTATATTTTTGCTGATATCAGTGAGCAGGACTTCCAAAAGTCAATATTTTATCAAACGGACCACCAGGCATTATCACATGGTTATTTTTGCCGAATTTCCTCCAAAAATAACTATACCAGAGCTAATGTGTGAGTCATTACACTACACTGATTCATGTGCTTGTGTTAAAACCACAACATTCCCCTCCATTTACAGCTGACATTAATTCAGTAGGCAGGCAGATGACACTCAAATGAGCAGCTTCATCTGAATATGGATGGAGTGCAGGGGGTTTCAACAGGACGACAGATAGTTTTGCTGTTAACCATGTGTAACACTTCATGACATTTCCATGGAACAACAAACGTACAAAATCTGCTATAGACACACTTTAATATAAATAAAATGCCTTAGTTATTTAGACAAAAGGGAAAAAGGGAAAAATATATACTTTCGAGTCATGACACTAAACACAATATTAAAACTTGGCAGATGTCATGGACTGACTGTAGTAAAACCAAAATAATATTTTAATTTCTCGTTTTACACAGTAATCTGTAGCTTCAGCTGACTCAACCTTGGTATGCTAACTTGATATTTGATCCAGAGGACCCCCATGAAAACGAGATGTTTCATCTCATGGGGTTGATGCTCTAATAAATGTTCATAAATAAATAAATAAATAAATATGCAATGAAATGCAGTCGATCTCTTCACACACTGCCACTGTGCTAAGTCTCGCTCACTTGAGGATGCAAATAACTTCCTTAACTCTCCCCTTGCTAAGCTCAATCAAATTTATAGTTGTCGGTTGAAAGTGCTTTGGGTAGGAGCCCATCATTCAAGGATAATGCCTTGTCATGTTATTAAATCAAATGGAACCAAAATCAATTTCTGGGTTTAAAAAAAGAAAGAAGAAGAATCGGAGGGTTGGGGAGTCTGGACTGGAATTAACAGCAGCTCTCCCACAACACCAGACTGTTTGGTTGACATTTAACTGAAAACCAAACATACTTTAACCTTTCACAAGATTTCATTAGTCTATACGCCCCTAATGAAAAAAGATAGAATCGATCTAAGAGTGATCAAATGGCCGTACAGCCTGCTTCACACCAAAAAACGGTTCTTGATTCATATACAGTGTGGTTCAAAAGTCTTAACTGGAGATCCAAAAACGTATCTGTCATTTTTCACCTGGAACTAAATTATGATGACATAAAACAGAGGTCTTCAACCCTCCTGGAGGATCCACTGCCCTGCAAAGTTTATATCAGCTTGTGATTTTCAAGGGAGCAGGGTTGAATACCTCTGAATGAATGAAAATTCATATTTGATATTCTATATTATTTGAGGTCACTGATCACTTAAGCAACTCTGTTTCAGGCAAAACATTACTACCTACCTTAACCCATTTGTGTGAATATGGGGTATTAAATATACACTGAACATTGTTATTGTGCCTGCTCATCCAAAGAAGCGTTTCTCTGAGGTTGCACTGCCATTAGGTCAGTCAGAACACAGGCAGGAGATTACTGAGATAGCCTGGTATCAGATAATGAAATCTGTGAGTGGATGCGTGCCGTCAGTTTGAGTTTTTTTAAATACTACAAAAAGCAAATCAATGACTAAAAAAATAAGAATGCTAACCAAGAGGAAGTCCAACAGCAGACAAATACAATATTATTGAGAATAAGTTTCATGACAAGAAATTTAAGACACCAGGGGGAAATGGCAAAACTGTAACGAGACCTACACTACCGTTCAAAAGCTTGGGGTTGGTAAGATTTTTTTTAATGTTTTTGAAAGAAGTCTCTAATTTGAAAAATTCTGTGAAAACAGTAATACTATGAAATATTATTACAATTTAAAATATCTGTTTTCTATTTTCATATATTCTAAAATGCAATATATTCCTGATGGCAAAGCTGAATTTTCAGCATCAATACTCCAGTCTTCAGTGTCACATGATCCCATGATTTGCTGCTCAAGAAACATTTCTATTGTTTTCAATGTTGAAATACAAGATTCTTTGATTAATTGAAAGTTCAAAAGAACAATTAAAAAAAAAAAATAGAAACGTCATTTATTATTCCAAAAGTTATTATGGTCACACTTGATCAATTTAATGTGACCTTGCTGATTAAAAGTATTAATTTCTTTCTTAAAAAATAAAATAAAATAAAACTTACTGACCCTAAACTTTTGAACAGTAGTATAAATTGAGATAAAAAGAAAAGCATTAAGTGGGAAGCAGGTGGACATACAATAAAAATCTGCAGGACCCAGTGGGATGAAACTGAAAAAAATAATAATAGTCATCCCCACGCAGATCTCTAATTTAAAGACTATAATCAAAGCTCTCAGACAAAAACATGGGTTGCATAAGCTGTCTGATGGAGACACTTCAATGTGCACGGTGGTGGCCTCATGCAGGGATAGATGTCCTGTTATGGACACCACTTCCTAGATACACACACAAAATCTGCCCTCCGGCCTTCTCCTTTCATTAGCTACCGATTAGCATCATTAACACTCTGCTGTTTACCCACTGTCCTCCTGCGCAGGGGGAGGAAACATGCAGCGGGGTGACGTTGTTGTGGCGTCACGCTTCGCTGAAATGGACAACTTGCTGAATGCAAATGAGACCCGAGATGGAGCGTAACTACTCCCAGCAGGACACAGATTCGGCTCAGAGGCAATCGGTAAGCAAAGCGGTTATTAGTTAAGACTGTTGTCCCATATCACAGAAGTGCTTATGCAAATCACCAGACAAATGTGATCTAGTGGACAACCTGGGGGTGTCAGAATGATTCAAGGATGTGTGTTTAAGTGTGTATGTTCACACCTGTATTCACTGTCAGGCTGTAGGTTCTGCAGCACATGGCAGGTGCTGGTGCCCATGCTGATGAGCTGCTCTCCCAGTTTAAGAGTGTAGGACGTGATCTCCACTCCATTGTTGCAGGGCTCGTCCCATTTCAAAGCCAGACATGTGGAGGGCGAGTAGACGCCGCTATCTGTGGCGTCGTGCTCAAGTACACACAACACTGAGACCGGGTCGGGAACGGTGGCGGGGGTCTGACAGCTTGTGTGCTCGCTGTACGGTCCTGCGCCTGCTTGATTCGCCGCCTTTAAAGAAAAGGACAAGGTTTATATTTGTTTTAGGGCTGTCAAAAAATCAATATTTAATCATGTTAAAATTTAGCTGTTAAAGGTTTTGACATTTATTTCATTCAACATTATGATGTTTTATTCACTTCTGTGTGATTTCTAAAAAAAAATACAGCAAATGACAAAATGACGACAAATTGCCAAACATAATTACACTTAGGCTTGGTATTTAGTTATGTGTTAATGCATTAACTATGAAAAATTATTGTATTATCCCTAACAGACAGTCCTAATGTGATTTCTTGTGCAGTAAGAATAAATGTCACCAATGAGTTATTCATTTTATTCCGTTTCTGTACAAGCATTTTGAGCTGCATGACAATATTTCCTAATAAATGAAAATGATTATAGTGATCATTATGCTGTTAATCTTCGCCATATAATATCATCTCGAAATGACTGTCACTAGCTCATTTATTTAAAGCATAATGACAAGAACCTTCTTACAGCCTCAGTGCGCAAGATGATGCAGTTAATGAAGCGGCAACTTTCCTTGTTCTTTTCAACTTTTCCTGTCATACTTGTACTACTCTAGTCATAATTAAATGGGCTAAAATAGCCAAGATTAAATGCCAAATATGTTATGTATGGCACAAAAATCATTCCAAAGTTGATCCAACTTTTATAATTTTGGTTTGAGTCGTGAGGCTGCAGAAGAGCGACACACCGCAGCCATGTAAACAAAATAATAAAACCACATTGTGAGCCAATCAGTTTTTTTGACTTTCCTACTCCTAGGGGCGCTGCGCCTTATAGTAATAAAATATATAGCCATATCATTCATTACAAATCAAGTAAAAATCAAAGGACATTTCTAATACAATTAAAAGGCATTATGAGAGTGTAAGAAAGGTGCACTTTAGAGGCAATGTCAGTAAAACTGGCTCAACAAAACATTTCCCATCAGCAATAAATTGTTCCACACTGTTAAGGAATTGTTGAACAACAAACATGGTGTAAATGAAAAGAACCCTTCAGTGAGAGTAATACCTGTAGTCTGCAGTAGTAATGAGTCGCAGGTGTCAGGTCTGAGATCTCACACTGCGTGTCAGGGCCGCAGTAGATCAGCTCCATGGGCTCTTCCTCTCGGCCCCACTCCAGACGGTACTCGGAGATGTCGGCCCCTGAGCTCTCTGGACTCTGAAAGAGAGGAAGTGCATAAACAAATTATTGGCTGATTGTTTGTACTTCAGCTCATCTGACCATCAATACTGACACTATTTCTTTGTTGAATGTGTTAATGATCTATGTCCTATTATTGATGGGCCTGATTTAAAAATGATAAATTACCTCCCAGCTGACCAGCACACAGGTATTGGACATTAAGGTGAGGGATGGCGCCACACATTGGCTGGGAGGACCAGCTGCGGTTGTTATTTCTGATGGTTCAGAGAACTGCCCATACTGAGAGCAGAAGAAGAGAAGAAGAGAAAGAGAGAGAGAGAGAGAGAGAGAGAGAGAGAGAGAGAGAGAGAGAGAGAGAGAGAGAGAGAGAGAGAGAGAGAGAGAGAGAGAGAGAGAGAGAATTAATATTCAATACATGACATGAAATGTCTCATAGGTGTATTTCTATCAGGATACAATGTGAAAAACAAATAAAACACTTAAGACCGAGCCAATCTTGCATTACACCCTAGTGAAATCAAAGCATGTTTCCAGTACCGCAATCGGATACGAGACGCATCGATTCCTCACTTTTGGGAGTTTGCCTCACACAAACAATGAAAAGTAAACAGAGAAAATGATTAAATTCAGTCTTCTGGCTCTAGAGCCGACTCTGAATGCTGTATTAAAACTCCTGCAAAAGAAACAGGAAACTACTTAAATCGAACAAAGAAAAAGATAAAGGATAAAAAAAGACAGCCAGAGCTGATCTCTGCCTCCCTGAACACTGCTGGACTGAACATAGAGCATATTGAGAGAAGAATCAAGGAGAAAACCTTGATGTTTTATAGATATATTTGGAAGTCCACTTCAGCCACATAAGAAAAAAAAACCCCATGCTTTGGTAAATCATAATTATGAGATTAAAACTTGTAATCATGACATTCCAAGTCATAATTATTAGATTAAAAATTTTGAAATTATGACAAATTTGAAACTATGAAATACAAATATAGTACAATACAAAGTTGAAATTGAGAATCAATTTGACAAGTCAGAATTGACAAAAAAAAGGTATATATTATTGAGAAAATTAAGTATTGCTTAATTTTGACTTTTTATCTCAATAATTATAACCGAGTATCTCATCATTTCAACTTTTTAATGTCATAATTATAATTAGACTGGTTTCTTTAATTCCAAATGGATTCAATAATGATTGGCTGGTTTAGATGATCCATGCGATAAACAGAAGAACGAGTTGCTGTGATTATTTGAAAACTGAGCTTGAGGTGCATTATGGTAGAGATGGGTCAGGTTGGTCGTCTAACAACTGACTAGTCAATTAGGGCAGTCGATGAATTTATGTGTTTTTTAGATTTTTTTTGCATTATTATTATTAGTGGCGGTGCTTCAGAAAACAAATGAAGAATCACAATTTGCTTATTGAATTGTTGAGCACTCACCCCTGCCTCGTTGGCGGCACGCAGGCGAAAGCTGTAGGTGGCGCCGGGGAGCAGACTGCCCACGGTGCACTCCAGATCAGAGCCGTGATAGACCTCGGTGGGCTCCGACTCTCCCTCCCTCATTTCCAAACTGTACTCATTCACCTCACATGCCCCCTCAGAGGAGGGACAGTCTGAGACAGAGACGAAGCACTTCAGTACCACAGAAATCACAGGTTCAATTCATCTTTTATAACAAAAGTAAGGGGTTTAAGTTGTTCTAAGACAAAGCAGATTTGACCACTTCTTTACAACATCAAGCTTTACCAATCTTCACAATTTCAGTTCAAAGTTTCTTGTCCAAAAGCCTGAATTCAAAGTGTTCACTTAGAAAGTCTGGAATCAGCAGCTCCACAGATCCAGAACTCACTCCCGCTACGACCTTTAGCTATTAACTATCTATCGATAGTTCTGGCACAGGAAGTCAGTGAGTCAAGTGCACTTCAAGAGAATCATTCTAGTCTACTACTGGAAGATATGTGCACATTGAGGATATGTAGCAAACATGGCGGGAATGTTGATCTTATACTGTTTCTGGATTTGACAAAAGGGGTTTAATTTTGTGGAATGCCACAGAGGGGCTTGGTGAAATGTAATTTCACATCATCACAAATAAATGTGAAACTGCAGAGATCTTGGGACACTAGCTGCGTTTCCATTACAGATTTGCCCAAACTTTTGTGTTTTTTTCTAAATATCGATACAAAACTATTAAAATCCATTAACCGATGTTATGCGACTAAAACATAATTTTTTCCTCTCATGATAAGTCATTTAAAAATGGCAACGGACGTTGGTAGGTTTATATATGAAGACCTATCTTTTTCGACAGCACTTGATCCAGTAACACTAACTCTTTCTCCACTATTCTATCTTTGTAAAAAAAAAAAAATCCTGCGTTAGATTGAACTGCGAAGGGTCATAGCACTTACATACTGTTGTCCTACTGTTAGTTTAATTGCTTCTATTGCTCTCATTTGTAAGTCGCTTTGGCTAAATGAATAAATGTAAATGTAAATGTATATATCACAGCCACCGCACTAGACATTATTATTATTAACGGAAGGAGACGTAGGCGTGTTATCCAAGCATTAATGGTAAGGAAAGACCCTTATACTGTGAGCGGCACATATGAGGTGTTTCTCCCTCATTTCTGCTTCGAAGTCTTGATTGTAGCATTTCTTTGAGGTTTAGAATCCAGTATTCCTGTAATTCTTTTGTCTTTTATAAATGTAATAAACAACTCTGTCTCGTATTCTGTCAGAACACACGGACTTCTAAGTCAGGTGACTGTAAATGCGCAAAAACAGTTTCCATTGCAGTTTTGCTAAATATTTCTTTTTCGAATTGCCTGAAAAACCACCTCATGTGAGCGTAAAAACTTTTTTGCGAAATTGACTTGTTTCCATTGAGCGTATTTTCAATTCGTAATTTTAATTTGCGCAATTTGAACGGTAATGGAGCGTGGCTACTGTGAATTACCAACTTATTTGTTTCTTGATCTCGTAACTGATAAAGCATTGTGTTAGTGTGGGTTTAATTCCCAGGGAAATTGTCCTAAAAATGTACCTTGAATACATTGTATGTTGCTTTGTATAAAAGCATAAATGTGAATATTAAATGGAGGCTAAGAAATGAAGAAAAAAAAAACTCTTAGAAGTGTGATGTATTGGAACGACAGAGTTTACGTATTCAGAGAATCTTACCCCATTGTAAGTGCACTTCTTTGTGCTTGGCTTTACCCACAATCCTGGGAGGCTGGCAACATCCTGGAGCTACAGATAGTGTACGCACAGGCAGACTCTCAGAGCACTGCAGGGACACAAGCATAACAATTATGTATCTATAACTGTAGCAAAAAGTATGTAATTTATACTTCTGTTCAAAAGTTTGAGGTCAGGAAGATTTTTTTTGTAAAGAAATAAATTCATACTTTTATTCAGAAAGGACACATTAAATTGACCAATAATAACAGTAAAGGCCTTTGTTGTTACAAAACAACGTCTATTTCAAATAAATGCTGCACATTATTTAATTACGGGTTCCACAAAAGTATTAAGCAGCACAACTGTTTTTAACATTGATAATAATAAGAAATGCTTCTTAAGCACCAAATCATCATATTAGAATGATTTCTGAAGGATCATGTGAGACTGGAGTAATGATGCTGAAAATTCAGCTTTGCATCACAGGAATAAATTAACAGTTATTTTAGATTGTAATCATTTTTGATTATTGTCTTTATGGGCATAAGAGACTTCTTTCAAGAATATTAACCTTATCTACCTCAAACTTTTGTACGGTAGTGTATATATTGTACATTTTGGACTGAATTTCTACACAAATTTGGTCATAAAATGTAATCCAATCTTTATTCCAAACTGAAACGGTTTGAAAATTTCTCCTGAACTTTGTGCACCACGGTTACATTAGAAAAGGTTAATGGACGTCAATTCTGTTAAAGGAGGGCTATTCAAATCCATACTTTTCCCACTCTGCATTATGAATATTTAAATTGTGTGTTCAATAAACAGAATAATGAATGAAGTGTGTGTTATCGTCTGTTCCTCTATTATTGTGAATTAAAATCCACATACTTTCCTACAAATGTACAGCTATAGTCTCTCTTTCTTTCTAAATGCATTTATTTCTGACGAGTCCATTTGGGCAGATGTGGTGTACAGCTGTTGTAATATGTTTGAGTTACCTGGCTGTGGCCGCCCGTGCTGATGCTGCAGGTGCGCAGTCTGTACATAGTGCCGGGTTTCAAATCCTCACACTCACACTCTGTGGCAGGCCCGCTGTATGCAATGTCCCACTGATTGGCTACCGAATACAAGGCGTCAAAGAGTTCAACATTTGCAGGGAAATTACTCAGTGAGTCAGTTATCCATGTAAACCCTTCAACTGTTCCCAAAGTTTAATTAATCCATGGCGAGATAAAACACACAGGCATCAATGAACATTCAAGCATTGAGTATTTTTGGTTATTTGAAATTCCTTTTAGAGAAAAAGAAGCTCTGACAGCACTAATGGAGTATCTGTGTAAGAATAGAAGTACAGATGGGAAAGCGCGAGGATACAAGAAGATTAATTGCAAAATTATCTTATTTTCATCAAAAAAAAAAAAAAAAAAAAAAAAGTGAAAAAGCTAAAAAAAAAGTGAAAAAGCTAAAAAAAAAAAAAAAAAGAGACTGGATTTCTAAATACTTTTGGAATAAAATTGAGATGTAATTAACCAAGGACAAAAACATACTTAAACATGCAGGCAGACGGTGAATGACAGTGAAGAACAAAATGACATATACTGTACATTAATACATACCATCAGAATTTCCTTCTGAAATCTCTAAGAGGTATTTTAAGATTTCCGAACCTCCGTTGTCTTGTGGAGGATCTGTAGTGTGACATACAGACTTTATATTATAAATATACACACATACTGTATATGGAGATGTGTTTACCATAAAATGCATACAAAAGTACCTAAACAACAGTGCCTGACTACTAGCTGTGATTTAAGAGTACAATAGAATAGGGTACAATACATAACAGATAAAGCAATAAAAAATATTTTACATAAGATTTTTTCCTGAGGTCCACTTAAAATGTTAGTAATATTGTTTGCACCAAAAAAATTCTATAATTTGGTAATTTACAGTTTCACAAGATTTTTTTGCAGCCAGCATTAAGTAGTTTGTTTTTACTACTGTAAGAAACAAAACCTACAGCATGGTATTGTACATATAACTCATAATTAAAAAGTTAAAAATGAACATTTTATTTCTCATGATATGACACTTCAGGTATTCAGATTTGTATGATGCTGTTGTATGACTGAGCAAAAACTCTCTAAGTCTAAACTAAATTTTCCCTTTTGAAGTTTATTGCAGCTCTCAGAAATCTACCGTTTGGTTCATTATTGTGGGGAAATAAAATAGCGATTTATCACGCTGAGAGCACAATACAACCGCAGACCTCGTCCTACTCTCCTTTGCAAACAAAGAACTTAACTGGAAAGTGGCAGAACTCAAGCAGCGCATCACAAAGAAAGACATCAAAACGAGGTGTAGTGTGACTCGCATCAGATAGAGATGAAGCAATACCGGTTCTATTGTTTGGTTCAAAATTGTGGAATAGTCTTTCTCTATCCCTAAGACTAGTATCCACAGAGTCTGTTTTTAAATCGAAGTTAAAAACCTACCTCTTTTCATAGGCTTACAACTGTCCTCGATTTTTAATGTTGAATTTTTCTGATTGGTGTTTTTGATGTAAATTCCCTTTATCATTTATTTTGCGGTCTCTCTTGTTTTTTTTAAGATATTTATCCTGTTGTACAGCACAGTGGCCAACTACCGTTGCTTTTATTAAGCTATATAAATAAAAGTTGATTGATTGATAGATAGATAAAGGACATATTAACTTTATTTTCCTTTTTAATATTAATATTATATATTTTCCTTCTCAATTTCCAAGCTCATTTGAGCCCCAAAATTTGAGCTCAAATGCAAAACAGAATTTTATTTCCAATTTCCCACACAGACAGAAAACAATTGAGCAAATGCAACAACTCTAAAATAATATTTTTGTTGCACAAACAGCCATACCCCATTTGACACTGAAGCTGTAGGGTCTGGTAGGGCCCTTGATGCAGGGTCTGGAGGGGGGTCCAGGTTTGTCTGGACTAGTGTTACACACCAGCACCTCACTGGGACTGCTTCTGCCCTCCAAGTTAGAGGCTATGAGCTGCAAGACACAAAAACAAGACAGAAGAGGCTTAATTCTGTACAGTAATGACTTTTTGCCCAGTGAACATCATGGGTCTGGTCGCTAAGAAAAGAGCAACTAGCTCAAGAACTCTTGTTGAATTTCATAAATTGAGATATCATTAACTCATGGGTTCATTCGAATCTTCAAGTCTAGCTATGAGCAATGGACCCTTTTCACATTCCCGGGGTTCTCAGAAGTGGAAGTCGTCATAGTATAGTAAACTTTTATAGCAGTGAACGGGAGACGACAGCAAATGTCACTTTTGTATTCCCATCAAAAGAAAAATAATCTGTGATAGAGTCTCCACGACCAAAAAAGGGAAAAAATATAGAGCGATCGATTGCTGACTTAGGTCAGAAGAGAGAAAGATGTCAAATTTACTGTCACTCCCTCAGCCATTGTATTTCAAATGTATTTTTTGTCATTTACTGACAAGGTAATATAGGACAATATATAGCGTTATAAATGTGTATTACATTTTTTAAAGATATGAAAATCTTTACTAGATTAGAGATGTTGATAACTGGAAATGCATCATCAGTCTGTGAAAAGGGTCAATAATTATATTTGAAATATGGCTACACTAAATCCCAATAAAAATACATTATAACTAGTCCAAAAATGGCAATTTCCAAATTATGAAAATTTCACTCTAGCCACTGGATTTTGATTGGTGTGAAATGTTTTGGAATTTAAATCTTATTAAAAAAAAATTTTTTTAATAGTCACACAATTATTGTATTTTCATGATCATCGTAATTTTCAAGTACTTGGGTACTTTAATCCATCCCTAATTTTTACATTGAAAAAAATGAAAGGCGTACGAAGGTTTTTTGTCAGTAAATCATTACAAAAGATTTACAAGTTTCAAAAAGTGGCAAATAAGAGACATGCATGATACATATCATCATATAAAATACTGAGAAACCTGACAGGTTATTACATTTAATTATTGATTTAGAGTAGACTCATCTTCATGCACATAATACAATTATCCCAAAATAGAAACCTTTACAAACAGCCTACTAAAGAGCTTCCGTACGCAAACAATTGATCGCAAACGCAGAGGTAATGACATAACACATCTACACACTCCCATTATTTTCACCTGCCGCTTTAATGGATGCCTTCACTTAAAAAAAGACAAAAATTCACACCCTAGAGGTGTGCGCACCATTCAGAGGAATTACTATTAATTATGAAAGCACTTAAGCCAGACCCACTCACTGCATCACAGCAGCATTTACCGTGGGCTGCGGTTCACTCATAATTGGATAGGAGACTTCTCTACATGAACGTGACAGAAGAAAATATTTGTGATGATAAAAAAACAACAACTGTGGTATGAGTCAGTGGAGCACCGAGAAAGGTTAAAGCAGTTTGCTGCCACTGTAATTAACAATGTATGACTCTAGCCTTAATTTGTCAGTGTAACACAAACACGCTTCCTGCACATATAGTTACATACCCACAGTAGAAGAAAAACAAACAAAACACTGTGTGGCTGTGAAGAGCATGTGTCAAACACAGCGACCAAAACATGATGAGGTCACTACGACTTGGCAATTCATATTTGACCAGTACTTCTGAGAAAGCATTATTCTCTTCAAAACAGACAAATGCACCTCTTTGTTATTTGTGAGCATGTCAATATTGCAATGTGAGCTTTGAAATCTCTTTAATATTTATTTGAGGTTTCCTTTTGACAAACAATCTTTCATTTCACACATCATACTAAATCAACAAGCTTTAAACATACTAAGTTTACATACTCCTCACAGAACAAAGGCTTTGTATATACAGTACAAAGATGATGTACTCGTATGGGAGAAAGTGCAACTCGCATTATTTTTACCGCTATTTGAGCATGAGAAACATGATTTATGAGACAGTTCATGTCAATGTTTTTTTGCTGATATGAAATGTGTTATTTAATTGTGAGTTCGGCAAGCAGTTCTTGAGATTTCAGGATTCCCCCATTAGTCTTGGATGTCCGAAATAGCTGCCCGGAGGCTGCCGAGTGAACAGACTCTCCCAGAATCATTTTTAAAGATTTTGTCATTTATTCTCTATATTTTATGTCCTAACCAGGTGAGACAATTTGACTGCACTCCAAAACTGAAAATGCTGCATTTTTTTTATTTTTAATTTATGTGCACACATTTTGGACCATTGTGATTTCACTGTAGACCTGTTTGCATTGTTTTGTGATACTTGTGTATGAGTCCTTGGCTTATCCTGAGCAGTGAAACAGCCAAATTCAAAATTTTGAATTTAAAAATAATTGAAAATAAGCAATTTTTATGATTGTTGATTTTTTTTTTTTAAATGACGAGCATCCAATAGATTATAGCTAGGGGTGTGCAAACTTATAGCTTATCACAATATCATAAATAACTACAGTGTGCGAGTTCATAAGACGACAAATATGCATTCACTCACCCTGAATTTATACTGCGTGCTTCTCTTCAGGCCCTCTACAGTACATGTCAAGTTTTCTCCAGTGTACTTTGGGTGAAACTCTGTTCCCTGCAGAAATGAGCACAAAAACAGTGAACTTACATCATTTTACGCAAGTAGTGATGGGAATCCTAAAGATTCAGATTCTAAATAATGATTTGACAACGATAACAAGGCCCATTTCAAAGTGACAGTTGGAGGTCCCACTTGGTGGAACAATGCAAATGTCCAGGAAACAATGGAGTCAAACGTTATTTGGTTCAAATATTTTTTGAAAATTGCCAACACAACCAAATGCCATGGGGTTTAAGTATGGGCTTGAGTATGTGGTAGCCATGCCATCTAAATGACGTACACTGTTCTCTTCTTGGATCTCCAGCTTGTATGTGACGAGCTCCTCTGCGGTACAGCCATCTGGCCGGCTCCACTCCAGCGTGATCCATGTGATGCCGGCACGCACCAGCCGAGGAGCGTGGGGCAAGTGGGGCAGACTTCCAGTCGTGTAGCAGACCACCTCAGGACTAAAGCCACTGACAAACAAGAGAGGAGACAGAAAATGATATATACACGCTCATATAAATGAAGCTGTAAAACAGCCAGGAATGAGGGTTTTTCGTTTTCTTTGGTTATCCTCCAGGAAGGACGTGTAAATGTGATTCGTATAAACTTTGCACAAGCCTCAACATCTTATTGCAAAAGCGGTGTTCATTTGCATCCCTCACAGGGCTGACACTTTGATTGAGTTTATTTTTAAACACAGCTCCAATATGTATAACTTGCAGCCTGACTTATGTAATTTGAATAGTTTTCCTCTCCTCTCGATAACGGCCTTAAATCTAGTTTCTTCCAATTAACTGGTTGTGACAAGTTTACTAGAGCCCTCAGTATTTACTGTGTGAGAGTCTCTATAACTGCCACTGGGAAACAGGAGATGTTAAATGAGCTTCTTTCAGTTAAGGAAGTAATAAAAAATATCCCTTTAGACTGGGTGAAAGGTGGTTTGCTGGAGGCGGAGTCTCATATTTCAGCAGTGTTGCTTCACTCTCTGAATGCGTCTATGGTATTAATGTCAGGAGATGGAGGAGACGAGGGATGGTGCTGTATTCAGAGTGATGACCCTTAACATGTCTGCCCACTGGACCAAACATTACTTATTTTATAAATATATTCTATTGATATTCTATAGTTTGGGCGGGGGGCATTGGCTGCCCCCAAAAACATAATTTCTTTTCTTTTAATTTTTTTATATATACATAAAATAAACAATATTATTAAATTATATCAATATAAATTATTTTAAAATATTTTTTGTATTTGTTAAAAATATATATATAGAAAGAGGGGGTAAAATGGAGAAATTAAGAAATAGAGAGAGAGAAGGGGAAAGAGAGAGAACGCTCCATTGGCTGTCTGTTCTTCTGCATCAAGGTGACTTTATGGCTCTCCTCCTCCATTACGACTTGAGGGATGGTGATAGGATTAGATTACAGAGGGATAATGGGATTGTTTTGTCACACACAAATAGTTTAATATGCATCCTGTACGGCAAGTCATATTTCCTTCTAATTCAAATCATAGTTGGTCAAACAATGTTTGAATCTTTGTCTGTATTCCAAATTGCACATAATCCATACTAAATACTATACAAGACTAAAGGTTAATGTGTTTTAGGGTGTATTGGGAGTACATAAACTGGAATCTAGCAAAAGTGTGTCTGTGTATGTTTTTAAGGGTGCTTTCACACTTTGTTTGATTTGCCTGGTCCGAACCAGAGTTCGAATGCTCTGGAAATGAGATAATCCGTCTCTGCTTGCAGTGCGTCAGTCAAGCGAGTTAGGAAAGTGAGTAAGAACACACACAAACACACCGTTTTATCAAATCATACGTCATAAATAGCAGTTCACTTCCACAATTTAGCACAATTTAGCCACCATTTTTATGCGGACTTGGGTATGGTTCACAGGTGCGTATATGATTTTGGAAAACAGCGTTCAAATCATCCAAACGAATCGAACTCTGACATCAACCGAACCTGGGTGCGCTCCAAAAGTGCTAGTGTAGTGATACCTTATTCCTATGTCGTTGCGTGCCGCCACCCGAAATGTGTAGGCCATAGCTGGACACAGATGAGTGAGTTTGTAGTGCCTTTGGCTTCCGAAGTAACATTCTCTGAAATTGTTGTTCTTTTTGCCCTAATAGATAAAGTAGAATAACACATATATTCAAGTACATAACTACTAGTCACTGCATACAATTACTGAAGCCACTCAGCTTCTCAAAACCACTGCAATCATGGCTGGAGTGAGAAATGTATGAGTGACAACAGTCTGCTGTGGTCTTTGATGAAAATGGGGACATCATTCAGATATGAATCTTTAAACAGAGTGAATGAACAGTGCTGATATCAAAGAGGCGTCATTAGTGCTGAAAATATTGAACTGCCATTCAACAAGGAGGCCCTTTTACCAAAAAAGTAAAAAGAAACTGAATGCTAATGATAATTAAAAAATTATCTGAACAAAAAATTAATTAATACCTCATCCCACTCTAAAAGGTAACTTGTGATTTTCGATCCATTATCAACTGGTGCCTAAGTGAGGAGAGAAATAAAAAGAAACAAATTAGAAGTACACAAAAAGAAGGAAAACTGGAACAAAACCTTATTTCATAATAAAATGAGCTATGTCACAGGAAGCACTGTCTGTGTATTGGACTATGAAAATCTAAAAAGTAAGAAGTTTACCCAATCATTTAGTCACACTCATGTTTTTCCAAAACTTTCTTATCCTGAACACATAAGAGATGGTGCTTTTTAAAAAATACGAACAACACTAAATCCGTATGTCCATATGACTTGTGTTATATACATGCAATCATGATGTAAAAATTGGTCTCTATATGTTCAAAAGTTTGGGGTCAGTAAAAAGATAAAAAGTGACAGAGACATTTATGTTGTTACAAAAGAATACCGTTTCAAATAAATGCTGTTCTTTGTAGTTTTCAACGGTTAAAAACATTGAAAATAATAATAATAATAATAAATGCTTTGTGCACAGCAAATCAGCATATTAGAATGATTTCTGAAGGATCATGTGACACTGAAGACTGGAGAAATGATGCTATAAATTAAGCTTTTCCCGCACAGACATAAATTACATTTAAAAATATATCAAAATAGAAAGCAGTTATTTTAAATAGTAATAATATTTTATAATAATGCTATTGATCATATATGATCATATAAATGTAGCCATGCTGAGCACAAGAGACTTAAAAAAACCAAAAAAAAAACACTTTTTTAAAAAAAGTTAGCACTTTTTGCCATTTTTTGTGGCCCCTGGTCACCATTCACTCTCATTGTATAGAAAAGGGCAGCGTGAACATCTTTCTTCTTCTCCTCCTCTTATGTTCCAGAGAAGAAAGAAAGTCATACAGGTTTGGAACAACATGAGGGTCAGTAAATGATGGCAGAATTTTCATTTCTAGCTGAACTATCTCTTTAATAATTCAGGATGATGGAACAGATCCTTTAAAGGGGTCATGAACTGAGAAATCTAAATTTCCCTAAGCTTTTGACATAAGAGGTCATCATATTGAGATGAGGAAGAGAGAAGAGTAATACAGGACGAACTACAAATAACATTACCTTCCAAAGGACCCTAATTGGTGAATTTTTTCACCAATGTGAATGTCTCAGTAGAACATTATTTATTTGCATTCGGTACATTTCACTGGCGCAGGCTTTGCAAACAGACTTTTACGACATGGACTTGACAGTAATGCCACAACATGTAAGTAACCGTGTTATTTCTAATGCCTGATCTGTGAAAAAGTGATTTCTGACATGTAATGATTCATGTACAGTCAGATGTTCTGTGTCAGTAAATTAAACCAGTGACTGAACGGTCAACTTCACATTATTACTGTTATTTAAACTGTGATTAAGTTATATAAAGAAAGCGAACAAAAAACGCTCCCTTTGCAAGAGTTCGGGACTCGCGGCAAAACTCCTATAATAATCAATGAATCTCTTATTTACATTGTGTTTGCACTGTTAGTTATGATGAAAGCATTCGTTAACGTGCAGAAATCGAGCTGCGATTACGAGATCCCATTCATGCGCTCAACATATCTGTGATCAGCTACAATGCTCATCACTGCAACCTTTCATGCCACGGTCTAAATATAATGCTATAATCATCACTTTTCACAATTAGTTAACCTTGAGATCTATAATAGCAAAAACTTGCTAAAAGTTTTGGAGAGAGTTAAACATATAACACTTAGCCAATTCATATACACAGATGTTAGCCAATCACAGCAGTGGGCATTTTACATTGAAAATTGTGTTTTAATCTTTAAAAAAAAGAGCATTCAAATCAGAGGGATAAAATCTAAATTATGACAATTTTTGATGTAAAAATCATACTAACATTATGAGGTCACCACAGGAAACAACAATGCAGTTCATGACCCGTTTAAATCTACCAGTCTCATTAGGCTTGACATCGTTCTCATCTGTAATAAAACTTAAACTTTAAAGGTGCAGTCTGTAAGAATGACAGCTAGTGGTCAAAATAGGCACTGCAGTCCAAATTCAAAATATCAGAGATCGTGGTTTCCCCCGCCCCCAAGACTCGAGGCTCACATGGGTTGCCAGTTTGAGGACACGCAACAGGAACGAGCGCAATTGACAACGAAACCCGAGGAGACTTAATAAGTTAATGAGTTGATTTATCCGCGTTTTAATATTTTCTCGTTCATAGAGATTTTTAGATGGATATCGAGGCTTTTTTTTTTTAGGTTGTGTGGAATCTGGCCTAGTTTGTTTGCTCGTTTCCAAGGCTGCAATATGCTGTGTTTCCTGCCAACTGGCAACCTGGGGTGTCTAAATACTATTGGGTGAACTGGCGAGAATACACAGACCAAAACAAAAACCGACTGACAACACAGAACGTGTAAAATAATAAGTAAATAACTGGCTGTAGAAGTGTTTTTAAGAGAAACGAGTATGTGAACTTAATATGTTTGCAGATATTTAGGAAACATGCTATATTTTTTTGCTTTAGTAGAGTAAAAAAAGTTACATACAGCACCTTTAAGCTTAAATGTACCTTCATTGAAGAATTAACAGAATTAGTCCTATATGTCTGATGCCTGGGAACCGATAACTTCCAAACTAGTAAGGGATAAACAGCAGTCTCACCTTCCACTGTAGGGTGAGCGTGCTCTTTGTGCGGTGGGATAGTTTAGGGGGCAGCGGGCAGTCTGGGGTACAGCTGTGGGTGGTGAACGCCCCCACCTCAGAGCACGAACCCTTCACAGAATTGCACGCAGCATTCACTCTGAGAAAGACAAACACACACACATTTATTTCATTCAAAGTGATCTATACTAGATTTAAAGCAGGAACAGTGAGGGGGGGAAATAACCTTTTTGTGTAATCCAAAGAAGAAGAAAAATTACAGTGCATTCGAGGTGTAAATTTTATCAGTAATCAAACACATGACCTTCTAGCACCAGCTGTGCCTTTTTCAATGTATTTTCTGATTGAGTGCACATTGCTTTTACAATCCTAGAAAATTGCTTTTTTTTCTTTTTTTTAAAAGATGAGCTAAAAAAGTCTTAAAGCACTTTACTTCACTTCATTGCTTATTTCTGTGCTGGAAAAGGTGGGACAAAATTAATCTGGCCACACGTGCCATTTCCCAACAGGTCGCTCAGATTTATAAAGAGCAAAAAAATAATCACTCTTAGGGGCAATTGGAAGATTCAGGGTCACGTCTGACTGCTGAGGCAGACAGTATCCCACTATTCCTTAATCAGAACATATATTCAGATACTAGTCCCACTGCTACCAGGGTTCAAAGGTCAACCGAAAACTCAACTGACAATTTCAATGCATTTAATGAGGATCCAGACAAACCGACCCTCAGCACTGGATTCTCCATTAACAAGAGCTCCCGGTGACAGAACAGACTAGCATTGCCTATCGCTGGCTGCAAAGACTACGGCAGATGTGGGCTTGAAAGGTTCTTTGAGGACCAGTACATGCATCATATTTAAGCTTGACCTTTCCAACGCTGTGATGCACAGCACTTTCGGCTCAATTAATAACAGGTAACAGGCAGACCATTAGAGGGACATTTAGGTAGAGCTGAGGTCATTAAACAAAAGTAGAAGTTAAAAAAAAGAAAACCGCAGATAACTGGATCACTGTAATGACAATACTGATCGTCAGAAATAGCATGCGTTTCTGGGATAATGGGCTCTAATAACATTAATAGTTTAAACTACTCTAAGCACATGTTCTTGCACATGGCAAGAAATAAAGTTGAGAGCTGCACTTACCTTACGTGGTAGTCTGTTGCTGGTCTGAGATCTTTTAAATTGCATTCCAACTCCTCTCCACTGAAAACACACACACACGATGGTTACTGACCTTAATGGACGACAGCAACAGAGTTGTGCTGTTCAAAGTTCAAAATTGACTTTCATTAAGGATGCTGTTCAGTTATTATTGAGCACAACTGCTCAAGGGAAAAACTTTGAGTGGTTTTGCCTTGATAGGTTTTAGGGTTTCCTGCAAACATTTTTTCCTGCTGGTGCGACTATTTTGTGCAACTTTAAAATTGCCCCATTCTTTTAGATTATGCTCTGTCATTTTCTTTTAGTGTGCGGGAAACAAACAAAGGCAAACGCTCAAAAGTGGCAGGGAACAGCGCTACCCAACTGTGAGGACAAATTGAACAGTGCTGCACAAACCAAATTGAAAAGTAGCATGAGTATTTCATCCTGCTTAAATACGAAACAATTATATTACATAAACCTCTATGGAACAGCAAATTATTTTAATATGAAAGTTGAAAACATATTAAACATCCATGACATTATAAACAGCACTGGTGAAGAAAACATAACCATAAGATCTTTTAATGTTTTTGAAAGAAGTCTTTTATGCTCATCGAAGTTGTTTATTTAGTCAAAAATACAGTAAATGAGTTATATTGTAAAATGCTATAACAATTCATAATAAAGTTTTTTTTCTATTTTAATATATTTTAAAAGGTAATTTAATATTGTGATGGCAAAACTGAATTTGCAGCAGCATTACTCCAGTCTTCAGTGTCACATGAATCCATGATCCTTCAGAAATCATTCTAATATGCTGATTTGCTGCGCAAGAAATACAATTTCTAATTATTATTATCAATATTGAAAACAGTTGTCCTGCTTAATATTTTTGTAGAAACCATGTCACATTTTTTTCAGTATTCTTTGATGAATAGAAAGACTAGCATTTAGTTGAAATTATTTATTCAAATAATTTATTATTTGCATACATTTTTTATTGTTTTAGTAACAATGTAAAAGTATTTACTTGTGATCAGTTTAATGCATCTTTACAGAATACAATCATACTGAACCCAAACTACTTTTGAACGATAATAATAAGATAATATTCCATATAATTTCCACCAGCAGCACTGCTCTCATATGTTAGTCTGGAGTCATGCTTTGAGACTCATGCTTCAAACGGATGATGACAGGGTGTGAGAGGTCTGATTATCTTTCCTGTCTGCTCTCTGGATACTGAATCACACAAGTCCTGGTGAGAGAACAGGCTGCATCCAATAACTCTATCTGCTCGATGGATGATGTATTCATATCTAACTTGCTCCCTTGTGGTGAACACTATTTATTTATGAGAACATAAAGACTTCTCAAGGCTTCTGAGCAGACTACACAGCTCCTCTGTGATAATATACTCCAGTCTATCTTACCTATAAATGACACGGTACTGGCCGTTACGACCTTTGTCTGATAGAGTGACCTCGTAGCTGCAGGCAAAGGGGTGTCCGTTACTGTGCCTGTCTCTGTTCTGAAAGCCTGCTGGTGGAGCCCAAGTCAGTCGAGCTGTCCGGGCCTGGATATTAAGAACCTGTGAAGCAAACAGAACAAAGACCATCAACTGTAGAACTGGAAACAATGTTATTAAGCATGTCAAGTGTCTTTGAATCTGTGGGTAGGTGATGCACACAAGCAGATTTTTTATTTATTTTTAAACAATGAACAAAGATAAAATGTGTAAATGTATTTTAATTGCCATTACTGGTCATTATTTTATTTTTTTTTAAAGAAAAAGTTTGTAAATTCTGTCATCATTTATTCCTTTTCATATATTTGTATATATTATATATATTTACAAGAAAATAATATAAATATATAAGTACAAATATTCGATTTTGTCTCTCGATTAATATGAACATAATACTGCAGGACATGCCACTATCAAAAACAACTTCATGTCAACCACCACTGTACAAACGTGCTGGAAAAACAAATCTTCGTTATAATCCAAGACTATGAATTCTAAGGCTAATTCAGCTTTCAAACGTTGCTGCAAAGAGCTCCAGTAAAGCATTCAAATGCGATTTAAGACAAAACTGGAAGGAACAAGTCATTTAGATAAGAGTTTGTGGAATTGTCATTTCATTATGAGGTTAGCATAACACAACTTTGAAGCGATTCATTTGCTAAACCAACCAGGATTATAGACTTGCAAATAAAAAAGGAGTATCAACCCAATAAACAAAAGAAAAAAAACATGGCTAGGTAAGAAACGACTCACAAGGACTTTAATGTGACAGTGTAATTAATGTTGTACAAACATAAAACAAAACAAAGTCTGTGGTTAAAGGTTGAGGAAATGTTTATTTAATCCGTAACACAAAAATTGCTCTTCCAAAAACCCAACCTGGGAACAAATGTGTAATATTAATTACCTTCCATTTTTAGGCCTGCAATCTGAACCACTCTATAGCTCTGCAAAAACAACTATTTATAATGTCAGACACAGAAATGAAGGTATAAACGTAAAGAGGCAGAGCGGCTATAACTCCTCTATAACAGGTCATTCAGCGTAACTCTGTGTATGAGGGTATAACGCTGACATGAATGAGCTGTAGATGTCTCACTCAACCTTCAGTCAGGCAGAGGCAAATCTCTCAAACGCAATCTGTCCTGTGGCAAGAGTAACTACAGGTGAAAGAATGTCTGTGGAAAAGCTATGGTTGTTGCTCTCGGATGTGCACAGCTCGGATTGCCACGGGCACTTCTGAAGCTACAGCAATATGTTCTCAACAAACCGGCTGCCATCAGACCCGGCTTTCTCACAGAGATACTGAAAAGCTCAGAGACCTATACCGTTCAATAGTTTTTTTTTTTTAAATGTTTGCTCACCAAGGCTGCATTTATTTGACCAAAACAAATAAGAGCTAAATTACAAATTAAAATAACGTTTCTATTTTAAAATGTAATTTATTCCTGTGATGGCAAAGCTGAATATTCTCCAGTCTTCAGTGTCACATGATCCTTCAGAGATCATTCTAACATGCTGATTTGCTGCTCAACAAACATGTCGTCTTATTATCAATGCTGAAAACAGTTAATGCTTGATATTTTTGTGGACATTTGATTCTTTGGTGAACAGAACATTTAAAAGAACAGCTTTTATTTAAAATAAGTGTTTTTGTAACATTATAATTGTCTTTACAGTCACTTTTGATCAATTTAAAGCATCCTTGTTGAATAAACAAAAAAAACTTACTGACCCCAAACTTTTAAAAGATAGTGTGTGTATGCATGCATGTATTTCTATTAAAAAAGTGACTAAGTTCATGGTAAGGACATCAAACAGGAAGTGATGCTCTGTCTTGGCAAAACTTTCATACACTCTGAAGTGAAATTTAGTATATGACCATGAAACATGCTCTTGGGGTAAAGTATGTTTAGGGTGCAGTGCCACCAACTGGTCAAAGTTGTACATTATGATTAAATCTGCTTATTTTTTATAAAACTGTCATCAATATCTTAGTGCTGTATTTCCTTGGACCATAACTCAATCCTGGGCTGAATCAACTATAATGAGAAGTTGGAGTGCATGAAGTGGTAGATAGCTTGTGATATTGAGAACACCACTTGCCACTAAACTTCAGCCATATAAAGGATTCTGGCCCCAGTCTGTAGTATCCAGTGCGTTTCTACTCTGTGACACACTCAATTTTAGGTTCATGAAGACACTGAACAAGAAAGGCAGCTCCATTAGAGGATGTTGCAGAGATGAGGATGAGGGCAAATTTAAGCCAGTTACTTCCAAACTTGCACATCCTTCCAGAGTGCCTCATCTTGGGACACATTGCACCACAGATGTTTTTCCACACTACCTGCCTTGCACCCATCAGGCTATATTCCCTCTGTACTCCATGTTATATGGCAAATTTACTCCCATTCATGAAGCTGCAGGTATATTTTGCAAGTATACACTATCGTTCAAAACTGTGGGGTCGATTTTTCAATGTTTTTGAAAGAAGTCTCACAAATGGTGCATTCATTTGATGAAAAATAGTAAATGTTAAGGGAATGTTATTAAAATTGAAAGTAACTTTTATATTTTAAAATGTAAATTATACCTGTGGTGACAAAGCTTTGTTTTCATTGTCACATGATCCCTCAGAAATCATTATAATATACTGATTTGCTGCTCAAGAAACATTTATTTTTATATTCAATGTTGAAGACTGTTGAGCAATTTAATATGCTTTGTGGAAAGCATGATGCGTTTTCTTCAGGATTTTTTAATCAATAAAAACTTTTAAAACAGCTTTTTTTCATCTCAATGTTGCAGTATTTTTTACTGAAAAAAGTATTAATTTATAAAAAAATAAAAAACTTGTAGTGGTAGTGTATATAGTGGCATTTTTTATGTACTATAAACAGTGTATAGTAGGAGAGGCAAAGTACTGCAGAACGTACTCCGACTACTCAAAGTCAAATGTTAGTTTTGTTATAATGTAATTTACAGACAGACAATATTGAAGTTTTCAGACACAGACAGGTGCACGTTTGTTATTATTAAATATAATAATATAATAAAATATGATCTTTCAGTCAGCAGTGTTAAACTGATTTTTACCTTATTTGCTGCCTTAATGCCACTAATTTTATGATAATGAGGGATTAATCTTACGCTGAGGGAGTAAATGAGACAGCTGTTCAAATGTCACACACACTAACAAATACATGCAAACTAAAACACAAAACAGAACAGATGATTGATGACTATGGGTTAGTTTCACTTATGGATTATCACTTAAAGTGACAGGGTGTCCTCAGATAGTCCTGAACTAAACAACAGCAAGAGCAGCAGGCTGAGGGAACAGATGGGTCAGAAAACATTGTTTTGATGGAAATGTTTACCTTGACAGTGGAACATAAAAATAAAATCTAAATGCTGCCCCTGTGTGGCTTAATGGGAACAGTTTGTAATTGTAAACAAATGTGAAAAGATCTTGGTGACTTTTACTGAATGTCTCCTAATGACATATACATTTAATTAATAATGTCATGTCATGTTTTTATGCACTTGTACTTGCAGCCTGTACTTTCTGCTGGCCATTAAAGGACATCATGTTTATCTGATAACATTAAAACCATTAGTATTTTTCACTTGTGAGCTTTTTAACTCGTATTCCAGACCCACCTGTGGTTTTTCCATTCCCGAAAGAACATCCTGAACTCTCTTTGCTTCTGAATCATGATCTGCAGCCGGGAGAAAGAAGAAGAGACAGAAAAATAAAAGGGTGTTATTCCGATATGAATCAGCAGGGGTCAGGCTTAAGTCAGAAACGGAGCAGGAGAAAAACATCAAGTGTTAAAGGGTTAAGTCCACCCAAACATAAACAACATTGTATCATCATTTATTTACACTCATGTAGGTCCAAACCCAAATGACAACTTTTTTTTCTTTTTTTTTGGGGTGAACTATTCCTGTTACCACTAATAATCTTTTCAGGTAATGGACTTCTCTGAAACAAAGAAATAAACACATTTGAGGAGAAAATAGAATTATGTTTGAAAATAGAATATAAATTTGAGGAGAAACAGAAGGTGTTTTCGCCTTCTGCCAATACTTTTTGCACAACAAGGCATTGAAAAATATATATTTCATAACCGCAGACCCCACTGAAAGAGCGCTGGCACAGCAGACACATGATCTGTCGGAAGCTTGCATTTCTACGTCTCTCTACTGAACCACATCCATAACTCGTATGCAACTCCCATGCCAATTTGAAATCTGCACGTGGAAAAAATGCTCAATTACCTCATGTTCCCAAGGCCGGATTAGCTCACTTAATCTACCAGATCATTAGCGACAGACAGTCTGACAGAATACCTTTAAATCTTTATTGGCCTGTGGATACACACACTTATACCCACAACTGCTCACTAACCCCTAATTTATCATTTCCACTGAAGACCCAAACAGACAGGATCCACATGAGCAGATTCTTCTCTTCTGGGGAGTAACCTTTCGCTCGATTTCACTCTGTGGATGTTAGTGTTGTAAACAGTTTTTGTGTGTGTGGCCTCCCCTTGGTATAATGTATATATGCGTCCATTAGTAAAAAATATATAAAAATTATATCTGGTGTCTGTATATATATATATCAAATTTTACTTGCGTGTGTATATATCTATCAAATTTTACTTAAATTATAAATTACTTTACACATATATATAGTTAAACCAAAAATTATTCAGACACCAGATATAT
This sequence comes from Phoxinus phoxinus, assembly GCF_949152265.1. Taxonomy (NCBI): domain Eukaryota; kingdom Metazoa; phylum Chordata; class Actinopteri; order Cypriniformes; family Leuciscidae; genus Phoxinus; species Phoxinus phoxinus. Next base: position 25,428,717 of record NC_136880.1, on the reverse strand, counting down.
TTTTTATATTTTTTTACTAATGGTTGCAGGACACTATAGTTCACTTATGTAAGTTAGGATAGCAAAATAAAAAGTTAACTGTGGCATATTATAGCCAAAAAATCTTCATAGAGTGGACTACCAGTAAAATATATAAAATTTGGCACAAAATTATTCAGACACTTTGACCTGACCATGTTTTAAGTATTTTTTCTTTAGTTGCTATGCGACCTTTTTACACCACAGACTGAACAAAATTAAGCATTACTTGGTAATTGATGACCTAAATTGCTATGATCTAATTGTGTACTTAAATTTAACAGCTGACAGCTATTCAACCTAATTCATTTGTAAGACAGTCTAACAGAAGGATGGCCAAACCAGTGAAATATTAACTGATTTGACAACTCTGAGTTCTTGTCATATTTTACTACCATTTACTAAACTAGCGAATAAACTGTGATAATGTGAGAAATGTTAAAGGTGTCTGAATACATTTTGGTTTGACTGTATACCCACGCACTGATAAAACATTATTACTATCATGATTAATATGAAGACAAACAACATATCAGACAATTGATACTAATTGTCTTCATATTAATTACGATAGTCCACAGAGTAATGGCTATAATTTGTCCAGTCATAGAACCAATAATATACAATTCCCTATTTACAGTCAGAAACATTAACTGATGCTGAAAAAAAGGTTCATAACTTCATAGACGCATTATTTGTCATCCAACCTAATCCACAACATGTGTATGATTGATGTGTGTATTTATTACTAGAGTAGAGAGCACACTGGGAGTTCACAGCACCTCTGGGCCTTCATGAGTCATGGCAACAGTGATGTCATACACAATCACCTTAACATGACCCCAGGAGGTAGGCACAGGCAACGCAGGCTTCCCCGAGAGACGGAAACCTTACTAATGCTGTGCGTGTGTGTGTGGGTGACAAATTGAGTTATTACTGAAAAGTGATGAATAATTGTGCAGACATGGAAGAATATAAGGTGGCCTTGCTCTTGGCATAAATAGAGCGCTCATTTAAACCCACCCTAACACGTAAGATGGAGTCATCATTGTAGAGACACAGTCTAATGTAGCAAGATTGGTGTTTTGTAACTTTCAGGGCCTGTTTACACATGGTCATGCGTTTTCTCTGATCAGATAGAAGACCAGGTGCAAATGCTTTCGAGAAAGATTTAAATCTGATCACTCAAATCACTTCAGGATGAAACTGGACAGGTGTAAATGCCTCTGGTTGATGTAAAACGACATGTAAATGTGACTCCTCCCAAAATATACACGTGTGAAAAATAAACGTGTAAGGATGTGCCATATGTTTCAACTCTGAGATCTTCAGAAGCTAAAAGTTAATTAATAATTTGTTTCTTTTGAGATTTATCCCGTACTACACAATTTCTTTTGTCGGATCTAATGTCTCCTGAATGAGAATGTTGCTCCCCCTAATACAACCTGCAAGTAGCAGCACATGGTGCATGGCTGTAGCACAACTAATGCCTATTTATAACAAAATAAAATAAAAAAGGAATAAATCAATTTAAAAATAGACGAGAATGTCGCATTTCCTGATGAAACTTCCTTTTTCACAAGGGAATACATCAAGACTGGCCTCATACAGCAGTTTGCTGACTCAAACTAGCCATCAAGTCCACTTCCAGTGTGTCCATCCTCTCCTCTCCTTCCGCTCCCGCACTGAGGAATCTCTTTCTATTGCTGCTTCCAAGCACAACACTTGACTTTCCAAAGCTTCACGTCTGTTTCTCACGCACGTCGTTTCCATAGGGAGCGGACGGTTGAGGCTAACTGCTCGCTCTCTGTCTCGCCCTCCTGCCACGTTCTGAATAACCGCTGCTTCACTATATATAAATGAAAATAAATAGAGGAAGTGAAGATGATAGAAGAGGAGGGAAAAAACAAACACCTCTCATTTTAAAAGTAGAGCTGTATTCTATTCTGCATCATGCTAAAGAAGTTCATTTCCTTCTTTATTTCTTGTGTCTTCTCTGGATATCTGGGGTGGAGAGGAGTTTCTGCCTTCAATTATAGGCCAAGGTCAAAGACGGGAGAACGGAAAAGGGGGGGATAAGGAATGTGAATAAAGGGACTGAGCTGAAGTGAATATAACCGGCAACATTGAAGTGACAGAATGAGAGGAAAGAGAATGTGATCGAGGGGAAAAAGAAACATTTGATCAAACCCTAACTATAAGTTGTAAACTTTGGTGTAGCGCCTGCTTGTTATGAAGAGTTGCCATATTGAGGCGTGCTATCATCAGCTTTTTAACTGTCGGACCAGCTAACCAGACATCTTGAACTCTTACTAAGTAACAAACAACCATAATACCCTAGCAACCAAATAGAAACATGCTAACACTCTGAACACCTTACCAACTGTGTAGCATCACTTAGGAAATGCATACATAGTTAATAAGCTGAAGGTCAAAGGTTTTAAAATCATGAGAGAGCTCACACTTGACCCAACAACACTCTTTAAATCAATATGAAAATCTCTCTCTGGACTTCAGGAAGCATTTTTTTTTTTTAATTGACAGTGGTCTAGAGCTGCAGTGTGAGTGGAGTGTTTGGGTGTTTAGCTCTATGTGAATGAGTGTGCATGTGTATATAAAGAGGTGCTAGGTAAACATCCAAAACTGAATTTGCAGACTATTGGGGGGGAAAAAAAGTCTCCAAGAACACCCACAGAGCTGCAGACGCCAAACGGTCAGGCCAGTAACTACACCCACATGTCTGCGCGTGCGTTTGTGAATGTGTGCGAGTGCTGGAGCACCGCGGAGCCGCTACAAGCACTTAAAACAGGCTCACATCCTCTAGCTAGCATCCTGAATTAGGGCCACAGTTAGAGAAACTAGACTGCAACTATCAGGAGGCCTGATCAGTCAGACATAAACAAGTTTCACAGTCCTAAATTCTGTTAGTGGGGTCGATTTGTTTGTTTGCTTTTAGATTAAAACCTCCTGGAATTTTTTCATGCACTTCATCCAGAAAATAAAGAGTCCTTTTGTGGACTCAATCTTTGCGCAGAGGCACGCATAATCTGCTAATTACTCCCCCCTGGTGGAGTGAGACGAAACTGCACATTCTTGATTCGTGACGGTTGTTAAACACACGCAGTCTTACAGGGACAGAGAGGTTCTGTGAGTCCATACAAAAATGTGCAAAATGACAGAGCAATGCTTAGTCAACCAGAAAATCCTTAGGAAAGACAAACTGAGGTTGTGGCTATAGTAACAGATCGGAATCAAGATGACTACAGCTAGGAAATCAAACTTGGCATGTTCTTTTTAAGCACTTTGTAATACACACTTCATTATATTAAAACAGATATTGCTTTTAAGGCACAACAGGAAAGAGTTTATTGCCAGGCGATCAAATAAAACAAAGAAATCTTCATCATGCACATCTCTGAAGAAAAAAATGTCACTAATAACGGGTTGTGAGAGAGGAGGGAGTGTGGGAAGAAGAGAGAGAAAGAGTTGCAGGCTCCCAATCGTTCTCATCTCCGCATAGCACACATTCCTGCTCAACAGCTGGCTGTCTAATCCCTCTCTCACACAAACCTGTGCCTCCCTGAGAACCACTGCCACAGTGCACTCGCTCTCACACTCTCACTAACACAGCACAGCCAGCCACTCGCGCTCAAGACAGACATGAACATGAACAGACATATCTAGGCATCCATCCATCCATCCGTCCGTCTATAATCCATCACAGATAGATAGACAGATATATATCATCAAACTATAGACATCAGCGCACCTATCTGCGTGCCTGTCTGTCTATCTGTGTACACATGTCTAAATAGTCTGTCAATCAATCTGCATTCTTGTCTGTCTAGAGATCAAGAGTCCCGCACAAGTCCTGAAAAGTGAAGCCAAAGCGTTTAGATCGCCCCCAGGTGGCTGGATGCAGTATATCTCATAAACCCCAACTTCTCATGTAATCGAATGAGAAACTAACTAGAAAAACTAAATCAAATTACACTTCAAATGTCTGTCATTTTAGGTATTTTTTATCACACGGATGTAAATTCAAGAGTTTGTTTTTTAAATAAGTTTGGGTTTAGTTTGTTATTTGATGCTATAAAAACGGGGGTTTGACGTCATGACTGACAGCTGAGATTGACAGCTTTTTTCGGGAGGAGATTGGAGCTTTAACTTTGATTTCTACATTTCCATAACGGTTTATTTCACACAGACATAATGAGTTGTTCTGCAGTAATCTGTACTAACCGACTCTACGGGAGTGAGGGTGGGCCTTGATACCGCGGCTCCACTTCATGCTCATCAGCCTTCGAGTTCACTACTGCATAGACTCGGGCTCCAAGATGTCAGCGCAATATTTGGACATTGTTGGCTTCACTTTTCTACAATGGTAGAGAGTGAAGGTGTGTCGTCCATCTCTGTTTTCAGTCTATGGTCTAGAATCTAGACAGTCAATCTTTCGGTCTGTCTGTCCAAGTATACCTATCTGTTCTTGATAGTCTATCAGTCTGTTTATCTACAGTATTTGTATTTCAGTCTGTCAAAACCATACTGTAGAAGTAAAATATTGATTACATATTTTAAACATCAGCAGTTCACTACCTCTTCCACTATACATCATTTAGCAGACTAAACTGGTCAGCCTACCTTGGAGAGGTTGAAATGAGGACAAGACAGCTCAAGACATTAGCATTGCTCATACCTCCTCTTTGATTTTCTACAAAAAAAGTGAACTGTATATGCGTGTAAACGTCTGATAAACTATTGCTTGCTTTCATTTTAGCCCCATCAGCAGAATGGATGCTTGTTTTTCAACAACTGCCAAGCTGGCATCAGTCTCTTGCCTTTAGTGTGCTAGCTCCATGTCTCTAGCTATCTCCAGAGGGACTCAGTGGCATTCGCTCACAGCAGAGATGCATGGCCTCCCTACTGCCAAGGGACACAAGGATACGCCAGCGCTTCCTGGAAGAGAACTGGAAAGAATGGAGAAAGTTGGCAGAGGCTAGATAGTAGGGATAGAGGGAAAAGGAGGGAGGCGGAGGGAACGAGTCTGGTGAGAGCTGCAGAGGGACTGAACCGGGGTGACCTGCTCTGGATGCCCAGTGCCACAATCTCCACAGGTATTTTTGCGTTTACTTTGTGCCTCATTGAATGTGACAAAGAAGTATATGGAGCAGGGGGAAAATGAAAAAAGTCTCCAAATTTACATTACTCCAACTTTTTATTTAGTCAGTAATTTGCATATTTTAAATTACATCTTAAATGTCTCCAATAAGTTTGCTCTTTTATTTATTTATTTTTAAATTGTCATCATGTGTAACAGGGCTCAACAATAAAGATGACCCACTGACTTTGGTTTGGATCATGTGAGTTTTGGGTTAGTTGTCAAACTTGCGCATTTGAGCCACTGCTGCGTTGTCCCTGAAAATGTTATGTGTTGATCTTGTACAGTATATCCATTTAAAAAAAAAAAAAAAAAAAAAAAAAAAAAATCTGTGTGTGTACATAATGGATTAATGATTGGTTTATTTGATTTGACTGGTTCAGTAGAACTCCAGTCTTGTTGTCTTACCAGGCACGTTTATCAAAAGACACCACTAATAATCCTGTCACAGACAAACACTTCCATTGAAACAGATGGAGTTTGTGCATTGTGTTACTGTAAGAGGGACTTCCCAGAAAAACACACAAATGTTGATTTTGGCCCAGTTCTCAGTGCCTTCTATGGCAACTTCTTGAAAAGCAACCTACCCAGACTCGTAAGAATCTCTTGGTAGGTGAGAGTTCTGGCGTGCCAACTGTAAATGACATAATAAGCATTGGCAGATAATAGAAAGGTCATGTTTAATTAGTTGAAGAGCTGGGATCCGGTTACCAGGTCTTAGCAGCCCTCGACCTTCTCATCTTATTCATTTCCCCAAGTTGCATCACCCATCATTGCTCAATCACATGCTGTTATCGAAGTGACCTTGGGGCATAACCTTTCTCAGTGACTCATATGTTGGGAGAGAGTGAATGTGGGAAACTGTTACCATTGTGGCAAAGACACAAAGCCAAGATTAACTAACATCTGTTGCTTCTGGTCGATAATGACGGAGTGAAAGCACGTGGCTGGAGGAAATGCACAGTGCCAAAGAGGATCAGAAGTGAACATCTGTTTCTGCTTGAGTCCATGCAAACACACAAGGAGAACTGGAGATAGAGAGGAGTTAAGGTTGAAGTGCTGCAAGCCTGAGACTATGAGAAGGTTAATCTAGTGGCCAGTATTCCTCTGCACACAGGCTTAGCCCCAGCCTAATCTAGTTAATGAAGGTGGAGCGCTAAAAAGCGCAAATATCCTTGCAGCTTAGGGAACTAAGGAGCTGATGGGCCCCGGGATGTGGTTTCCTGCCTTATGTAATCGAGCTTCATGAGTGGAGGTGAGTGCGTTTGTGCCCATGGGGTGATCTGTGCAAAGACCATCCAGGCGAGGTTCTGAGAGAGAACCAGTCGAGTTGTTTTCACAGCTCCAGTCATGTCTGGTAGCCAGGCCCTGGATCTTCAAGCTGCTATACTAGTAACATATTTTCGACAGCTGGAATGTCTGCCCTGTCCGTCTCTCTCACATTCCCTCCATTTCTCTTTTTTGTTCTTCTTTAGTCTTGAGAGTTTGATCATACTATTGCAGCTTCCTCTCAAAAAGAAAAAAAATTCTTAACCTGATCTCCGGCGTGATCTAGGGAGCCAAGTAGTCTGCATATGTGGTCATGATGATTTATGCCTAGGAGCAAGGCTGCAGTGAGGCCCATATGGCTGTAGCCCTCAGTAAGTGACGTGAGCTAGAAGCCTCAAGTTTGTTTTCTATACTTCATCAACCATTCAGTCGACTCCACAGGGCTGCGGTATCTTGAGACTTGACCCCAGCGCCTTGCTTCTGGTGATCTCCACAAAACTCATCTGCTTGGATTTACGTGCAGTATTTTACACCACAATATGCTCGATAACTCAACAATGTTATGCAAGGTCTTTTGCATGCTTTAAAGGGATAGTTCACCCCTAAATAAGAAGTTTGGCATAATGTATTTACCTAAAGATACAAAACAACAAAAAGCGTTTTTTTTTTATGACGTATATTTTGCGACTGAACTTTTTGAATATCCAAAACAATGCTGTGTGCTGGGCTAAATGTAAATGTTTAAAGGATTCAAAACGGCGCCAGGAAACCCTCCGTCACAAACACAAATGAAGATCTGCTGCGAGGATACATTAATACATAGTTTTGATGCTTGTTCCGAACTGTGATGGGCAACATTGCAACTATGCTTGTGTATTCTGTTCTTTTAGGGTTGCATCTTGTAACATCATGTTGTGTTTTTGGTTTACATGTTACATGTCTTTGGTCCGTGTTGCGTTCATATATCATTCGAACCGCACCAGAGTTCGTTTGGAAGCGAACCAACCAGAGTTGCTTGTTTGGTGCCCACCAGAGTTCGGATGGCAGAGTTCACACTCATTCAAATGAACCTCACCATTTTAATTTAACCAAACATGCGAAGTGTGAACACACCCTAAATTATCATTTCTGGGTGAACTTTATTGGATCATGAACAGATCCTGATCAAAATGTTATGCTCATTCTCAATTTCCTTTACCCCCTAATTTTAATATTGATGTCAAAACTGTATAAAAACCAGATAATTGTACAATCTCATGTTTTCTTCAGTTTTTCAATATGCGAGACAAAATAACCATCACAAAATAATCATCTAACTATCATGTATGAAGAAAGACAGCAGCCACAGTTATTGAGTTACAGCTTCAAGGTCTAATCTGCTGGGAATTCTGCCACAGTCAGCATTCACCTTTGATTCTGAAGATACTCTAAGTGTGAGTAACAGATACACCATATGGATGTATGAGCACTTCCTTAGCTTGTTAACTGTGAAGGTCTATCGAGAGCTGATTAAAGGATGGGCGGCTTGCAGCAGACAAATGACATTTCCATGATGTCAGTGCGCAATGAGTCAAGTCTTATAACACCTACATATAATGCTAAATGGCTTTAACATAATACACACACAGACAAATCATTGAATGTGGAATGTTTTTGTTTTTCTTGAGGGCCAATTGGCAGATAAAATAAATGAATGGGGTCATTCCTTTTGCCCCACTTGTCAGCACTTGCAAATGTCCATGCATTGACGAAACACCTGGGATCAGTGGAACATAATTTAAAGCTAAAACTTCAAGGACACTAAAGGCTGAGAACAAAAAAGCAAAAAGAAAAATTGGCAGAAGACAGAGCAGAAAAAAAAGCACGACCTTCTGGAGTGCAGGCATGCGTTAAAATAATTTAAAACCGTTATGAATGCATGCTCTGCAAAATGCTTATATTAAGAAAATGTTCTCGAGAGCAGAAAAACAGCATGTGAACATCTTAAATGGAGCTCTTCTGCAATCGGCACTGCAGGGGGCCTGATAAGGCACATGTGGAATTGGTGAGGATCGGTGGCCATGCTCAAAGGACCCCTTCATTGGGAGAATGTGATTCCACAGGTATGTGGGCTGCCTTTCAGCAGAGGCCCAACCTGAGATACAAGGGCCACATTGTGGGTGCTGGAAAAATGATAGCACCTTGGCGATTCCCAGCTATGCAGTTTCCGCGGCATGATGACCCCCTTTACCTCTACTGATGCACTTATCTCTTTTTTTTTTTTAGAAGAAAGAGAAAAAGTTTGTGGGCACACTGAGGGAAACATGCATTACAGATGTCTAATGGAAGCCGTGAAACATCAGAGGCTAAATATTCTAGCCATGTACAAGATGATTTAATGTAACCACAATAACATCTATAATGTCTTGTGTAAACGTTGCAGAGAATTTTTGGCACAAAGCAGAACGTAACCATCTCCCTTTGCTCCGACTCTTAAAATTCCATGTAACTTATTTGCTTTACATTATGAAAGAACAAGAGTTTACATTGATGTATTTTTTTAAAATTAAATTAATAATATTAAAATAACATTTGTAAGTTTAATTTTATTTGTAAAAAAAATATATATTATTAATTGTATACATAAAAGTTTGGGGTCAGCTAAATATTTGATCAACAATACAGTAAAAACAATAATACTGTGAAATATTATTACAATTCAAAATAACTGTTTCACATTTCAATATATTTTAAAATGCAATTTATTCTAGTGATGGCAATGCTGAATATTCAGCAGCCATTACTTCAGTCTTGTGTCACATGATCCTTCAGAAATCATTCGAATATACTGATTTGGTGCTCAGGAAGCATTTCTTATTATTATCAATTTTGAAAACAGTTGTGCAGCTTAATATTTTTATGGAAACTGGTGCATTTTTTTTCATGATTTTTTATTCTTTAATTAATAGGAAAGTTTTTACAAATGTCTTTACTGTCCATTTCAATACATTTTTCAATTATATATAAAAAAATAAATATTACTGATCCCAAACTTCGATTGGTGCTATACATTAATACAAATATTATTTCCAAAACAGGGAAGAGAATAACTTACAAATAGACCTGTTGACTAGACTACTGCAAAAGTCATTACCTTGTAAGTCTGGCTCGCTGGATCTGGGGCTACTCCGAGCTCCACGGGTTGTTTTTTTAGCTCCGGGACTGCTTCCCCCTCCTCCACCACCCCCAAGATTTCCGTGGACCTTGCCGTAGCCATTGTACATGTTGTTGCAGCCCACATTGCTCTTATAGATGGAAGGAGGGCTGTTGAGACGATTCTGACGCTCCAGTCTGTCCTTCATCTTCTTTGGTTGCGGTTTGTATGGCTCATCCCGCCCAAGGTAGTTCATCCCGTACACAGGAATTATTTCTGCGCAAACAAAACAATCATTCAACTATGAAACTGCCATATAATTTGGGAATAGGAAAAATTATGGTGCATTCCATTTGTCCTTGGAAATGAGAATTTTCTAACTTTTAACTGGAATGCCCCTCAAGTCGGAGTTGAGACTGGGAAAGTCAACAACGCTGACTTCAGAATACAATATTGCGTCTCAGCATATCAACAGTAGTAATACATTGTTTATTATTACTTCTGTTTGTCTGCGTCTCAAACTCAGTGGTGCACACAGATGCAACCTCTATTTGTGGACATGATACTTTGGCTTTCTCTGTGCAAAATACCACTTTTTTGTGTTTTTATTTGGAAAAAGCAAGAACAACAAAGGTTTGCCTGGAAGTATCCATCTTAGATTTCTGATATTTGTACTGGATTGTGAACTCAGGTGTGTGACGTCATTCTCAGCTCCGACATACCTCTTCCGAGGTAAATGGAATGCAGCATTACACTTACAAATACACTGACAAGTTACAGGGCCCCTAAGGGGATATGGTGATGGGGAAAAAATATGAGATGAGGAAAAAATTATATTTCAAAGAATTTGTCTTCTCTAGCTGAAGTACAGCGTTTCCCAAAAAAAAGCAAAAAAAAAAAAAGCAGTGAAGTATCATTTCCATCACAAAAGTTTTGCAAGCCAACACAAAGTTTTTCGGTGGAGTGCAAAGGTTTTGCGTGAGAGTGGAAAACTTTTGTGAAAAAACGCAAAGCATTGAAATATAATTTCTATCCCATTTCATTCTTTTTACAATCACATGTCTCTTTAGGGCAGGGGTTCTCAACTCAGCTCCAACCCTAATCAAACACCTGAAAAAAAAATAATCAAGGTCTTCAGGATTACTAAAAGGTTATAGGCACATCAGGGTTGGAGCTGTACTCTACAGGAAAGTGGACCTAGAGGGCCAGAGTCGAGAACCACTGCTTTAGGGGCTTCATAAGGTAACACAGCATTATTATTATTATTATTTTTTAGTGAAAACTGATAAGCTACATGATATTTCACTTGGTACCGTGACAATAAGAGAAAAAGAGGAGACTGATATCATATGCACTCCTACCTTCATTGAACATAGGCGGGATATGATGATGGTAGTACTGGTGGGGGGAAATATCCCCAGGGCTGACGGGTGGGTAGAAGGCCGTGTGTGAGTTGGGAATAAAGGGTGGTGGGGCCATGTATGGAGGTAAGTGATGAGTTGGAGAGATGGCTGGAGAATAGCTGGGAGGATAGCATTCTGGAGACTGAGGGGTGACTACCACTCTCCGGACCCCTGTGTTGTCCTCCAGCACCTTTAGTGAGAATCAAACAAGATTATCATTTTTTTTTTTTTCATTTTAATGAATTTTCCAGAGCTGAAAATCAGATTTTTTTAATTCCCTGACATTTCCAACTTTTCCAGGACTGTGGTACATTTTAAATATCAATGCAATATTATGAAACATTAATAACAAGCATTATTATTTCATAATACTAAGCGTCAGAAAAATACTGCATTATATTGTGAAATCCTCTTCAATACTTGAACTCTTCTACTCCTGTCTGATGAGAGTCTGTTTACGTGCGTGTGTGTGTGTGTGTGTGTGTGTGTGTGTGTGTGTGTATGACAGCCTGTCTGACTGGTCTATCAATAAGCAGACAGCAATGTCAAGAGTGATCAGCGAAGCTTAGATCAAGTTCAGGCTTGCTGTGCATTCAGATGTTGTGCACACGGTGAGAGACATTGTTTCATTATGCATGTCTATGAGAGACATCAGACTGACTGTGGACGAGGAATTTGAGCTGTGAGTGGATCAGTGTTATTTTACAAATATCCTCATTAACATGTTAGTCCTTACAAAACAACTGTCCAGCCCCACTGCAGTAGGCTACTAGAAACAAAATTATGGAGACAATATGGAGGAGAATGCAATTACACTGCCAGATGCAACAAGGTCATGGGTGACAATATGAGTGCTAAATATCAGAGGTTGTTATGATTTCATATTACGCAACAGTGGTGTTCTCAGCTGGCCCTCAAGTTTGGAGAGCTGTACTGTACAATAAAAATGAATTAGTCTGAAAAAGAAAAGCTGTGATTAAATGTCTGTCTAGTTTCTGGTCTCCTTTCGGTAGATGCCCACACACTTCCCGCTCCTAGTTGGCACTGGGGTAAAATAAACACAGATACAATGACCTTTGGACAATTAGCAGATTCCTTCAACCGCCACGGGAGGGGTGAAGAGTCAGGCCCATTTAAACTAAGAGGGCATGATTTTAAGTTTTAAAAAAAAATCCAAACTGACAATTCTTATTATTTTATGGAATATTGCAATATTTATTATAAATGATTTATCCGTGCACATCTTTTATTTATATTTTTTATGTGCCCTCGTAATAGTTAATCAAAATAACTTCCCCTCCCTCTTGCAGCGACATCTCTTCTCTTTTCTGATGAAGTGTTTACTGTAATGTTTGTCCCTTTGGTCCTGTCTTATCTCACCTAGCCGACTAAGTGATCCAGGATTGCCACTGGCACCCCCTCAAAAAGAAAATAGGTGCATGACTACTTTGTTTTCCTACTCAGAGTGCAGAGTACAGAAAAATTAGGAAACCCACTATAAGTAAACAGAAGCCTAATCTGTTTGTGTTCTAATCTCCCTTTCTTGTAAACAGCATCACCTGATAACGACCTTTGCTAATCATTGGTTACAGGGTCAGGTGGGGAATATCTCCTCAACTTTGCTAGACTATCCATGACATTATAACATGTATTTACTCTCTGCATGGCGCTCCATAACATTCTAGTTGGCATTTGCATCTTTTACATTAGAGCCATGAGCAATTACCATTGTGTCTTTGAGTACTAATCTCCTTGTAATAAACGCATCAATAGAAACACTGTGTGAAAGTCACAAAAACAAGACCCACTACAACCCATTTTTGATTCTTCTTAACATAGAGGTTAAGAACAAGAGCTCTAAATAAATAATCTTGTGAATAAGGAAATCAACTTTTCTTAAATCACAATCTATTCAAAGCAAATATTCTTAATAGTCCTTTCTAACACCAGCATAGAGTCAGAAATGGCGTTTGTCAGCTTGTGGATAGATGTTGAGGTGAGGTCTGTTGAACTATAACTGAAGACGTAATGTAACCACTAGGCTCCAGGCCCAGAGCCGTTGTCGTGCTGATTGTATCTCTCCAACAGCTACTGGTCAGGGGTCTGCTTTCATGTCTGGCCGATCATGAGCGAGATAAGAATTACGGTTTGGAGAGCTCATTCCAGATCAGCACTCGCTACATATTGATTACTCCTCTCATCTGCCAGAGTTTGGAACGATGACAGATTCTTGTATAATGTCTAATGGATCATAATAGAGAAGTAAGAGCCCTGGAAAGACCACAGGTCTCATTTACAGAGGTAAGAGGAAGGGAGGTAGTCGGTCCAGTGGCCATTTTTGTTTTGTTTTTCTTTCCCCAAAATATGGAAGCTGTCCCACAAGCACATGCTCAAGTAACAACTCTACTAATTTATAATGTGTAGTGTCATTTAAATGAAGTGTAAAACGTATGGACGTGTGGCATGTTGTTCCTGGCTTCCATTGAGTGTCTATTATGGTTTTCTTTATTCCTTCTTTTTAGATTCTTAGGGAAGCATAAAAATAATTGTGGTGATAAAATAAAATAAACATTTTTCCCTTTCCGAAGACATATTTATTAATGATATTATCTTGAAATGTTGCACTCACCTGGGAGATGTAGCCAGGAGGCACATGAATGGGTGGGATGGATCCATTGGGTGACATCATCGGAACCTCTGCAGGCCCTGTGCACATAAGAAGAAGAAACAAATGGTCAAATATTCAAATTCACCTCAGTTTGTTATAAAGTATGCTAAACATTTCTATTTTACAAACACTTGAGGGAAAAAAAGGGAAAAACAAAGGACCAGAATGAGTGTAAATAAGAAATGCACAACTTGATAAGTTGACATGGTTAGCTAAATTAATTTGTGAATAATTGTTGTCTTTGTCAGCTATGTAGCTTTTGGTTAAAACAAAGTAGAAATATTTATAAGTTTAGCATCTGATCAGTAGGCCCAGACTTCTTAAAAAAACTGAAACTGAAGAACTGAACTGAAATGAAAACCACAGAACTGAAATGAAAGTTATTCATTCAATTATGTGAATGTTCTGGCCATTGCGTGTTTAGTTATTAATTATTTCGGCTGAGCTGATCTATGCTTTTAGAGTGCAGCATTCTTAATTCCATTTAACACATTCCACCATGTTTAAATCCAAAAATTTGCAGATTCTGACTGGGCCTGCTGATAAGCACCCAACTATGCACTGCTGAAAATGATTATAAATATAGATATCATTCCATCCTCATTGACAACCGGCCTAACTACTAGATACCAACCAGCAAGGGATAGAACATACAAATACACAAAGCAAACAGGCCAATAAAGGCTACCCCACTTGGCATGGCACAGAGGGCTGTGGGTAATGGAACTACAGCCGTCCAGACAGAGCGTTGTGGAGGACTGGAAAGGACTCAAGCAGCATGGAAACTGTCCTGTTGCTCTGAGTGCCTCTCATCAGGCCTGATTTACTGCACACTCATTCTCCAGATCCCTTGCTCACTTTGATTGTATGACTGATGGGATCACAGTTCATGACAAGTCACACAACCTGTCTTTATACTTGCAACAAACTCAAGCCCAATTGTGAGACTTTACTCTAAACAAACATTCACTTTATTTGCTCAGAAACATTAACTAGGTTGATTTGTTTACACCCTAAAGGTGTTAAGATTGATAGAGAAGAAATGGATGGGGAAATTGATCATTTTAACAGCATAATGGAATTATAAAAAATTAGGATGTTTCCAAATATACTGTACAGAGTCAGCAGTTTGAATTCTAGGATAAAAGCTATTTAGTGTAAAGTAAACTAGACGCAAATCCCCATCAGCCATTTTTAGATTCACTAGAACAAATATATTGAAATCCAAGGCAAATCCAAATTGTGTTGTTGACTTTTCCACTGCGGTCTCTCTCTGCTCACAGTAGCGGAGGTTTGGCAAAATCTGGTAAAGACATTGTCCCCGTCCCCCCCGAGACAGCAGCAGTCAGCTCTGCAATGCTTTGGCCAGTATAAATCACAGGATGGACTGTAATGAATTCTACAGTTCATTCTTCATTAGCTGCCAAAGCCTGTTCACAACAACGTTGCTAGTCACTACTATGTCATATCCTGAAGGAACATTCCAGAACTGCTCAACTGGAACGTTTTTTTTTTTTTCATAAAAGAGACGCTAGAATAGGAGAGAAAGGATGGATGAATCTTTCTCAGAAGATGTTACACATGTAAAGTGTGAAAATTTTCCCTCTAAACAATATAAGTGGGTTTAACACATTCAGATCTTTATCTGGAACTCATTTAGTACAGCAGTGAGAAATCAGTGGATCAGTTCTTTTGGATGTGCTAGACCTAGCCATACTCAGTCTTTCGAAAGTAAAAAAAAAAAAAAAAAAAATTCGAGGAATTATAGGAATTGATCAAATAAAGAAATAATAATATTATATATATATTATTCCAATAAAGGAATTGATTTAACAACTTAAAATGAAAGACAGACCTACTGTGAGCTATGAAGTTGTTAATCACTTGTACTGTATGCTGTTGTTGAAGCCATCAGCCTGCAATGTTTAAACATTTTCAACAACAACAAAAAAACATTAACACTGACTCTGCGGAGAAATCTCCCACCAATTAGGGAATCGAAACAAGCAAATCGCACCAAAATAATTCTTTAGCGCCCATCCATATCCATTAAGCACTGCAAATGATGTAAAGTCAGTTTCCCTAAGCTCTAGGGAGCAAACTACTTAAACATTTGCAAATATGTGAATAAAGGCAAATAGCTTGTAGCTAACATTTGATAAAAAGTACCCTGACTGCATCCAGCTATTTACTGCTAATAACTTTACTGCTAATAGCAAACGGTTTTTAAAACAGTAGCCTGACTGCAGCTAGCCACTTATCGCTAGTCGTTTGCCGCCAACTACATTTTTAAACGAGAGGAGATTAGAGAATGACTGTAGTTTAAAATCAGGAGTAGTTTGAAAGCTACAGTTTCAAAGTGTGAGATGATTTGAAGACTTGGTGAGGCAAAACTAGAGAACATAATTAACACAAAAACTCACAAGGCAACAGGAGGGGTAAAGGGTTTTTCAGAAGATGTTTTTCCAGTAACAGCTAGACTCCAGCTGACATCAAAGGAAACCTTTTTGGTTAACTGGTGAGAACAGAGGAGGAGTCCTTACTGGAAGTGTGTGTGTGTGTGTGTGTGTGTGTGTGTGTGTGTGTGTGTGTGTGTGTGTGTGTGTGTGTGTGTGTGTGTGTGTGTGTGTGTGTGTGTGTGTGTGTGTGTGTGTACACGTGTAAGAGTGCTGCACAACAGGGACCCTGTGTGAGTGGCCCTAGACAGTGACCTTGCTAGCAGAACAAATCCTTGTAGAACAAATTAGTCTATGATGATAAAGACAAACAGCTTGACAGTCAGAGCAAAGTCGAATGAGTGGGTGTTTGCCAGTCAGGGCGTATGTGAGTAAATGAAAGTGTGCAATTGGGTGGGTTTACAGTAGATGCAAGTTGTTTGTTTAACCATCTTTACTTAACTAGTACAAGAAATCAAGGTCTGTCCTGTGTACACCCACCCACATTAGTATTTACACAAACACAGCTGACACAAATGTAAGGATCACCATATAAGTGAAATAATGAACTCAGCAGACAGACAGGGAGAACTGTGGTTTTTTAGATTATTCCTGCTGACGTAAAGGAAACACATTTTGCGCTCAATCCAACTCTGTGTGGGGATCTTGAACATCTTGAACCAAGAAATAAATGATCTCTGTGAAAGTTGTAATAAATGATATTATTTTCTTTATTTGTAAGCCATGCAAAGGAAAATTAGGCAAGTAGTCGTGGAAAAAAATATCAAATAGTGCTGAGGAGGGTTTATTTCTCCAGGCTTGGCTAAAAACCTTACCAGAAGTGGCAATGCCAAAACTGTCAAAAGATGAGATACAGTCGCCAATCGACATGAGAACTGTATGAGCTGTGGTGTCACCACAGAAAATGCATCACCATAAATGTATCACCACACAGACACGCATAGCTATAATAAAAAAGTACCAAGCAATTCTTTGAAGTACCATGGTACAAGAATATGCTTATCAAGTACTATGCTATTACCAATTTCACATGATGGAAGATTTCTGTGAGTATTTGACAACAGTTCATTCACCAACATTTTGTATTTTATACTCCTGACATGACATGGTCCTCTAGTACAGCCGGAATAATTTTTATTTGTACTGGTGTGTCAGAAGCACAAACTAGAAACAGGAAGTATGTATAATATGAGGGACCTATACTCTGGAGAGTCCATGAGTGTCCGGCACATGACTACACAGAGAGGAAGAGAAAGGCTCTATCCTTTAATGTGAATACATTATTCATCCCTTCTTTCTTCTACCGTGGAGCACAGGAACACATGTGGGCCTAGGGGAGTCAGTGCGCTTTAATGAAGCGTTTAGTTTGAGGCTGGGAGCTGCCTGGAGCCACGGTCAGGCCTGGTGGATGTGCGAGTTGGTGTGCATGCCGAGCACACAGAGGACGCCTTTTCAGCCCTGCTCTCCCTGATGGCGTACTGTATACAGAGAGCACTCATGAGTCTACACTGGCAGCTTTCTTTCAGCCACTCCACAGCAATGCAACCAAAACTCGTCTCCTCCCAACGAGTGTCCAGAAGCATGCCAAAGATCTGAACCATACTCTCCATATATATTATCATAGCTAAAACATTCTGTGCCTTTGAAGCATGCTCCATGTCTGAAGTACACTACAGTGCTGGTCAAGTATTGCTTGCTTGAGCGGATGGACGAATGATGGATGTCACATTAAGTTTTTATATGGGATCTTCAAAAGGATAAGGACCCGTCAAACTGGCCTAAGGAACTATATGGCTTTTAATACGGGCCTTACACCAATGCAGCCGAGCAACATGATGCGTCTAGCTAATTTATAACAAAAAAATATTATGGTAACAATATGAAGCATTTGGAAAATCCAATTCATTCACAGTAAATTGATTTATCAGACAGTTCATATACATTTTTTTTTTTTTGCACAATAAACTGTAATATTATAATAACTATAAAATAATTATAAATCACCTGGTTTCATCTGATATGATCCCTTACAAAAAGCTATAAATAAATGTAAGCTAAGAACAAAACAAATAAAAATGACATTTAATATAGGCCTAGACATCAATAAAGACATCAAAAAGACATGTAAGACTCTAATAGCTACTGAGAATCATATGAATTTATATTAAAATAATTTTAAATAGTAATAATATTTCACAATATTACGTTTTAACCATTTTTTTACCAAATAAATGCAGCCTTTGTAGACATAAGAGACCATTTCATTTTCAAAAACATAAAATGTAGCTACTGGGCAAGGGATATGGGTACCGGTACATGGTGATTTGAAATGTGATTAGAGATTCAAAGACGTCAGGTGGGTTAATCTGGAAAGGAATGCCTTTAAAGGTAAGCCAATACATCATACCATCCAATTTATCAGGCCCGCTAGAGATGGGAACAGCAGAGTGTCCTCATTCTAAAACAGATAACTATAACCCAACGTGCACTCTGACAAATCGATAACAAGTTTCTAGGTCAAACGGAGTAACAGTGTCGTCTTGTAGCATTTCCAGAATACTGGAGTGGGCAGTGCACTAAGCGTTGTCGTCTTCCAATCTCAGTGGCCAGCTCTCCTCTCTCTCTCTCCGCACAAGAGGCTCCATTGAGGGGCCCGCCACTGAGGCTCCCAGCACAGAGACAGCAATATGCTCCCAGTTGGCAAACAGACGTGTGTTTGGACAGTCTCTGTAGTTCTCTCCACTTAGCAAACACCAGCATTCCTGCAGCTCTGCAGCAACAGACACACACACAGCGCAACAAGAACCCAATGAGACCAAGTCTAAGTCCCTCAGCCTGAACTCCATGGCAGCACCAGGCCCTTTTCTCCTGTCCTAAGGGGCATCAGCATCAGGCCTTCACAGGACATTATGATCTGCTGGAGGTTCTGCTACACTCAAGCCTTTATCAATACATAGCCTGGGTCACGTTGCACGCACGCATAATGTACAACATTCCAATTAAAATTATAGTTCAGCAATAAATAAATAAATAAATAAATCCTCATACAAGAACAGCTTGTAGGGGCTGTCAAGCTTCAAAAAGCACAAAAAAAAAACCACCTTAAATATCATGTGGTTCTAATGTCATTTACATTAGCGTTGTGTAAAGTTCATAGTAGATTTTGTTTGAGGAACAGATCACAGGCTAGATGTAAAGATTATCGTTGTAGGTTGTACGGACATTATAATATTTTGTAAAGTTACCACATTAAAAGTTGGGGTCACTACGTCTTTTTTATGTTTCAAAGAAGTCTCTTATGTTCACAGAGGCTGTATTTAATTGCTCAAATACAGTAAAACTGCAATATTGTGAAATATTACAATTTATTATGTTTTCTATTTTAATATTATTAAAAAAAATAATTTATTCATGATGGCAAAGTCATTACTCTAGTCTTCAGTGTCACATGATCCTTCAGAAATCATTTGAACATGCTGATTTGCTGCTCAAGAAACGAGAGAGAGAGAGAGAGAGAGAGAGAGAGAGAGAGAGAGAGAGAGAGAGAGAGAGAGAGAGAGAGAGAGAGAGAGAGAGAGAGAGAGAGAGAGAGAGAGAGAGAGAGAGAGAGAGAGAGAGAGAGAGAGAGAGAGAGAGAGAGAGAGAGAGAGAGAGAGAGAGAGAGAAACTGTCAACTTTGTCAACTTTCTTCCTTATATCTGGAGTGAGAATATTTTCCATCCTAGACCTTCACCCCGGCCAATAAAATCCTTGAACATTCATTATTTATTGAGTGAATGCATCAATTTTCCAACAATAAAGAGATTTGGTGGATATTTGTTTACTTTCACAGCAGCCCTGAGGACATCAATGTAATTTTATGACATTTCAATGATCCCCTGTTGGAGGTAGAATCTATAAAACCATATTTGATTTGGCATAGAAAACACTGAAATTCCAGCCACAGACATCCAGCCTAGTCAAGAGGCTGTAGAAATCCACGCAGGATCCTAAACCATCCATCCCGCTAGGAGGAATTTGGGACCTGAATTATGCTAGTATGTCACTCAGCAGGCCTAAATTAGTCAGAAATGTATCCCCCAGCCAGCAATATTTCAATCAATCACTTGATGGGTCACTGCTAAATTCAGTCCGTCAGTGAGTATTATATTTGGTTAGTCAGTCAGTTAATCGGTCATCAGTGTATTCAGTCTTTCAGTAAGTCATCAGTGCTATATTTATAATCAGTTAGCCAGGCCAATGAGTCTATTATGCAGAAGATATATAGTCAGTTAGTCAGACCAATGAGTCTATTATGCAGAAGATTCAAAGGGGTTTATGATGATGAGAAGGCTAAAACCTTAAGAACCTCGCCCAAAAAAAACTGATATTTTAATCTTGGCATTTGACTTCCTAAAAAGGTCTAAAAAGCCAAATGACCTAATCTTAACGTGGAAGATCAATTTGAAGCGTGCCAATAACCACAAATAAGGTTAGCGCAGTCTGACAGTGTTTGTTATGATTGGATACGAATTGAATGTGCTTGACCAACTACAATAGGCCAACAGTCACTGACAAGTTTTTATACAGCAGAGACCAATTAATGCAGTTTGTGTTCCAGTCTGGACATAAAATTTACACTTATTATGAGGGTGTAAGTGACAGACAATCTTATGTAATAATCATGTCTGAATAGTAAACACATGTAGGTTCCCTGAGGCGTCTATGGAAAAAACATACATCCTTATATTGTCAATGAAAAATATATTTCAGATGAATTTGCAACATACGTGTGCTAACAGAGCAGGGTACAGTTTATCATGCAGCTTTTGCAGAGGCATGTTTAGCCTGACAGACAGATGAATGTCAGAGTTTAACACTGGGTTCGCATGTCTGGATTATCGCAATTACAAGATGTCAACTCGCAGATTGTACTCTGTTCTGCTTACGCCCTTGAACTCTGAAACGATTCGTTCTATAGCAACACGCATTACACCAAAATGGATCCATGTGAAGCTTTGTTCTTGGCAGCAAAATACAGTACTAAATCATATTTTCTTTGTTCAACCAGAAAAGCGACAAGGTACCCAACAAACTTTAGTTGCTAGCACTCCCGCTATTTGTTTTGAGCTAATGAATAAATACAACATAGCTTCCATACTTCCACGGTTCATACTGTCATCAAAATATTAACGTACTACTCAAAAACAGGTCATTTCAATAAATCCGACATGATGCACGTTAGCTTGTTTTCTTAGGCATCAGAGTTGTTAGCAAAGCAGCTACGGTGGATGTAGCTTGCTAAATATTGCTAAATAGAGCCTATAGGGATTAGAAAGATTAGAGAGATTAGAGATCGACCAATGTGTTTTCAATAGGTTGTTCTAAAATTATTATTTGGTTCGCTAATCCTAAAAAAGTATGCATGAGACTGAATGTATTAGCATGATGTTGCTTTAATCAACTTGACATGCATTTGCTGTTGCACAATGCAGATGGAGAGCGTCAGACACGCTCACAGTGTCATGTTTACTGCTGCGGTTGACTGTAAAGAGAGATGAAGACATGCTTCAGCACAGCTGGAGTCTGTAGGGAACATCCTCTCACACACACACACACACACTCTCTCACACACTTTTACTTACACCATCATTAGAAAACTCCACTCGCATACCACATGGTGCTTTAAAAGCTGCTCATCTGTCACATTAGAGGAGTACAAATGTAGTCAGGCCCTTTAAGGAGAGAAATGGGCCCATAAAAGAGTGTGATTTAGAAGTCCAGTAAAGAGCTGCGCTCATCATCTCTTCCTGGCAGGATCTCGGACTCGATTCATCACCAGCCCCATTAGAATCTCATCAAGTGTATTATTAGACCAATTGATGAGTATCTGGTCCTAACTAAACTAAACTAAGCATGACTTGGGATTAGGCGGTGTCACTCAAACATTTTCCTAAGAGATTTCTGGAACCAATCAGAGCTCTGCATCACAATATCCCAGTGTCTCTTGCAGATTCAGCTGGATTTGAAGCCTTATCTACCAGGCTACTTTACGAAAACATGAGGTAAAGCGCAGGAACAAAAAACCTCTGATGATTTATCAAATAAATTATGTGGGTTTTTTTAGGTTTGGAGGCTTTATAACAAAAAGTTAAGTAGCAAAGAGGTTGAAACGGAGGTGAAAGCGGCACGGCAACACTGCACACATATATATTCATTTAATAAATGACAGACATGCACACCGCCACAGGCAGGGCAGCGTCGAGACACAGACCGCATGGTATCAGTCACATCTGATTGTGCACGCCTAAGCTTGCTCAAGACACTTCCCTTCTTACAAACACTTAAAACATCAAACAAGCCCAAATAAAGAACAGATATATCAATCCACCAAAGACAAAAGGGTTTGACCTTTGACCTAGAGGTCATAGGGATGATATCACTTAACAACCCCAAGGCTTTTTTGTTACCTGTTAAAGAAAGGACATCCGGTCTGTCACAATCTATATGTGAGCATTTTATCAGGTGTGTCTGAAAAACAGACTGCACTAAAATTAGGGATGGGAGACAATGGTCAAATTGGTTGTTGGATGATGAGAGATTTTTTTCATTTAATTTAGAGATGCCACTTCAGATGGGGTTTTAGTGTACTGATGGTCTAAAAAGCAGCATTTACACTTACAGATCTGCAATACTAAAGGGAATTTGACTATGCAAATCAGCAGTGACGTGTTTTTGTTTGCAAGATTCCAGCAATGTGACACACCGGTAATTCAAACAACTGTCAACATGTCCTGTCGGAACTTTTTTATTGCTCGTCACTTTATCATTGCATCTGGTCTGGACATGTTGTGATACAGCCAGATATAGCAAACAAGTAACTAGTATGGGGCTGCACAATTAATCGGAATAAAAATTTAATCGTGATATGGCTTAGTGTGATTATCAAATCTCAAAGGCAACGATTTTATCAACTTAAATAAATGTAGGCCCGGTTTCACAGACAGGGCTTAGATTAAACCAGTATTAGGCTTTAGTTCAATTAGGCCATTTAAGTAGCTTTTATAATGATCCTTAGAAAAAAAACATTACTGGTGTGCATCTTGAGACAAAATAATGGCACTGACATTTTATGAAAAAAACCCCAGCTCAAACATGCATTTTAGTCTGGAACTAGGCTTAAGCCTTGTCTGTGAGACCAGGGGACAGTGTCTCAGAGCAGCTCACTTATAATGTGCATTTGGGGATGCACATTATATAACTTATATTGAAAAGTGCTAATAAAACAACTGTTGTCAATAGAGAAGCTTAAATGTCAATCTGCAGTTTTCTGTCAAAGCTCAATGGTTTAACATTTGAAAAAGCAATTAAGCCATAGATATTAGTATTGTAATTTTACAGTTGCACTGCACAATACAATTATTATTATTATTATTATATTTTTATTATATACTCTAACACTTTACAATAAGGTTCATTAGTTTACATGAACTAAGAATGAACAATACTTCGACATTTATTAATCTTAGTTCATATTAATTTCAACATTTACGAATACATTATTAAAATCAAAAGTTGTATTAGTTAACAGTAGTTAATGCACTGTGAATGAACATGAACAAACAATGAACAGCTGTATTTGTATTAACTAACATTAACAAAGATTAACAAATACTGTAACAAATGTATTTCTCATTGTTAGTTCATGTTAGTTAATACATTAACTAACGTTAACTAATGAACCTTATTGTAAAGTGTTACCATTCACTCTTTTACAGTGAAATATTAGGCTACAATAGCAATTCTTCATTATTTTGTATTATTATTTTTTCACATTTATATATAAATAACAAAAAAGCTAAAATATTTCCCTGAATTGTGTAGGCCTAATACTTACCAACACTACAGAGACAATAACAGATGTATAACAGGATCCCAGTGAACATTTAAACCCAAGTCAACATAAACATCCCTACACCCCAGTACATTTATAGGGCCATAATGAGATGACATAATCTCTGCCCCCTAGATATAAATTCCTTCATTCGTCAAATTCAATTTTTCTCTCAGTTGTTCTCACTCAAACGCACACATGCCCTGCAGGAGAAGACGCGAAGCAGCTGCTTGCTCCTGCTTTGGAAACAGGCAAATGCTAGGTTTCCTAAAAAGTTAACACTGTCAAACATGGCTCCCAGTCATGAAGAGTGTGTGCAGCGTGGGACTTGCGCTGGGTGTGCTCCTACACGTCTGTCCTTTTAAACTCTGGCAGCTCCAGCTGAATGCTGCACGTCTCCACCCAACTCAGTAGCCAAGTATCTAATACCCTAATGAGGAGACTTGTTATTCTCGCTTGCATGTCTGCTAAAGCTTTTACTTGATTTTTCTTGTTCATAAATACTGTAAGGCAAGCATCGCTTTGAGTGGGAATTAAGTACACATTATTTTAGTGAAGTTCAAAAAGAGACTTGGGCTGCAAACGATTAATCGTGATTAATCGGATCCAAAATAAAAGTTTGTGTTTACATAATATGGGTGTATGGTGTATAATTATTTTGTATATATAAAAATACACACACATGCATGTATATATTTAAGAAAAAATGTGTTATTTATATATAAAATTGTTCTATTTATATATAATATAAATTACATAAAAATACATATGCAGTATATAAATGCAAATATTTCTCAAATATATACATGAAAATCTCTCAAGTTTCTCTCAAGGACAAGAATATCTCAAGTTTCATAAAAAAATATCTTCATTTGTGTTTGAAAGATGAAATCTTATAGGTTTGAAACGACCTGAGGGTCAGTATATGACAGAATTTTCATATTTGGGTGAACTATACCTTATAAATACATAAACCTGAGTCTTGGATAAAACTAACTCTAAATCGTGTTACATATAGTGCACATCACAGATACATACCGTTGCATTTTATATCACGTTCATATCAATATAACGATATTATTACACCCACTGTCACTTAGCAATTTAATGCAAGCTTGCTGGAAATTTTTTTTTTTTTCAAATAAAACGACTATAATATTTATTATTAATATTAAATTGATGGACAGACATCATTAAAGCTGCATTCCTCATTTTACCACAACTGTATTAAATGCAGATCAAACACCAAAAAAATGACCAAAAAAAAAAACCATTCAAAACAAACAGCTGGCAGGAGTGTATATCTACAGCATCAAGTCAGAGAATATAATCGAATCGTCTTTTTCCATTCTTACCCGTGTCCTCTACAATGACCTCATCAACACAGAACACTGCCCCACTAAAAAAAGATGCCCCATGCTTGCCTCCACCCCATGAAAGAGCATATGCACACCCATCCTCACTCACAGGCAGGTCAAACAGCTGTAGAGGTACAAGGCCTCGTAAAGTTGAAACCTTGGGAGCATGTAAACCTTTGAGAGCACAGTGCCCTGAGGAGGACTTGTTCTCTCAGTGAGGCCCAGCCCGGCTCTTCCCTGCCAGCTCAGTTTTCTATTACCCTTCCCCTGGGATCGCTCCCCTGTATAGTAGGCCTTTGTGGGAAAGGAAAGCCCCTGAACCGAGACTGATCCCCCCTGAGAACACACGCCCCTCCTGACTTACTCAGGCTTTCTCTATATTTACATAGACAGCTCACGCTTTATTCCCCCAAAAACTGCTCCATGGTAAAAAAGCAAAGCACGTGGACAAAACAGTGATGTGCACTAATGTGTTTTATGAATTGATGATAAGTGAAATGATGGCCTCTTCAAACAACTCTCTCCTGGACATTTGTTTCTGAACAGTTTCAGACTACATAAAGAAGTTTAGCACTAGGCGTACAATATCACAGCAATGCAAAAAATAAGTCTCCAAAATTTTGACCACCAATTACAGTAGTCAACATTTGAGACAAGAACGGGTATTGTTCAAAATTCATGTATAACTTTGATGAAAGGTTTTCATCCACTTCAAATGTTGAGTACTGTACATATATCTGACCAAAGCTAGCAGCAACAACAACCTTATTTAGTTTATGAATAATAATAATGTCTTGAATGAATAACTGCATTAACAACAGTTATTAATATAATAATATGTTAAATTAGCAATGCTCCAAAATATTTCTGTTTCAAATAAATACTGTTTTTATGAACTTTCTATACATCAACACTAAAACGTGATCAGTTGACTTAGTTAACAAAACCTGAAAAAAGAAAACAAAACCGGTTTTAAACATTAATAATAAGAAGAAATGTTTCTTGAGCAAATCAGCATATTAGATGTTAGATTATGATCATGTGACACTAATAAGATTTCATGTTAACATTTTATCATCAAATAAATGCAGCCTTGGTGAGCATAAGAGACTCCTATAAAAAAATATTTAAAAAATCTTACAGACCTTCAAACTTTTGAACGATAAAGTAAATGTGCTCGCTAAATACTGACATTGCCATCAGCCGTTGAAAAACCCATATCCATATCTAGTCAAAAGAGTGGAGTGTCGCTTATGAACTTTCCCCATTAACCGGATGTGTTGCTTGTCTCTGAAATGTTTCCTGAATAGTGTATATACTGTACATGCAGGTGCCTTGACAATACAGCTCTGTAAACCTGCTAATCATAAATCGCATGTGTGTACACTCCACGCTGTTTAGATGTTGTATGTGTGTGTGAAGGGTTTTGAGCCCAGAGACCCAGGATCTATCTGGGATGCCTGTGTCAAGCTGGAGTCTGTGTATATTCCTGTCCATGTGCAGATGAGCAGGGAGGACCGAAAGAGAGAGGCCAGCACATGGGTGGTCCTTCACCCTTCCAATACAACTCCTCCAACACAACGTAAACCAACAGGACCTCCAGGGCCATGCTCGTCCTCCATCCATCAGCCTGGTACATGCACCACACCAAAAGCGAAAGATCTCCCAGAGAGCGTTAGGGGTGATATATGGACCTCAGCAGGGCCACAGAGACACACACTTCATGTCCTGTAAACACTGCAGAAGCAGCAGGCAGTCCAGCTGAGGCAGACACCCAAATCAAGAGCAATTTACAGATTTATATCAGCCGCCGGGAAAAACAGACACTCAAAGGGGAGATACATTAATCTCTAGGAGCCTTAATATCTCTCACCCTCTATCCGTCTCTTAAACGACGCTCAGTGGCAACTCCCCGCTGGAAAGCCCAGCGTACACCAGCATGAATTTCCATGCTGCTCCAGACTTGTTAATGCTGGTGAGTGCTGGTCAAACGTGCTAAAGAATGAACAAATGCATAAATAAAAACTTTTCGATTTTATAAATAATAAAATGAAGTACGTTTCTAGAGTGTGCTGTAATTAGAATATATGAAATAAATATAGGGATGGGGTTCTATCATTAAATTATATAAATGCCAAACCTAATAATATAAAATATATACCTTAATTTGAACAATCACTTTCCACTGGCAGAGTATCAGCACATTTTGTAATTGATCCAAGGTGTAATGACCACTTATTGGACAACCGGGTACAGTTGTCGGCCAATGAGAATCTAAAAATGTATTGATTAAGTAAGGAATAATTGACAATGCTTTACCATTGTGTGTGTGTGTGTGTGTGTGTGTGTGTGTGTGTGTGTGTGTGTGTGTGTGTGTGTGTGTGTGTAAGTGGAGAGAAAGCGGGAGAAAGAGAGGATGTGCTTTCCGTACATCATAAAAAAATTATGTCACTTTTACCTATTGTTTACTATATTTATTGGTCAGTGTCCGTGTGGGTTTTGGTTCTTATGCTGTTGTAATCTGTAAAGACCTTTGAAATAACTGAAATCATTTGGCAAAGTGATACTGAACTGTAACGCGGTCAAAACCTGCCTGGAACTACTTTAGCCGTGCATTTCCCTGAAAATAATTGCACACCTTAGAACGTTTGTCAACCAATCATATTCAAGCTTTCAACAGCCCCGTAGTATAACGATCGTAGTTCACGTAGTGAAACGATCCATCACTGAAACAATCCATCACTACTGTTGGCCAGCTGATGCTCTTTTCAGCAGTGCTGAAAGACGTTTCTCTCACAACATCCTGTCAAATCGCACCTTCTCCTTCCGAAAGACGTCCATGTGACCATCTCTCAGGGAGGCACCATGTACGGATCGGATGTCTAATCCATCTCTAGAGTTACATTTCCATGTCCTCTCCATGCCTGCAGTCCCAATCGGTCATCTTTCCCACAATAACTGCGTCTCTGAGCCTCTCCCCACAACAGAGAGTATGACATGCTGAGCTGTGTCATGTTCTCTGATGAAACCTGAGTGGGAGCTCTGGAAACCCACCTTTTTGTTGTCATTCTTTTAGGGTGGGGATAAAGATGCTTCAGAAAGAACAGACAAACCTAGTTATAATAAGAAAACAACAGCCTGAGAACTGCATGTGGATTTAACACTTGCATGAAGCCCCTCTCGCTCCCTCTCCTTTGCCTCAAAAAAAGCAGCACATGTGGTGACCACATTGAGAGGAAACGGCAAAGCTCCGGTGCGGTGGAGCAATATCACATCACTGGTGCTTTGTTTTGGGTGCTGACCTACATACAGGGGTGTACTGGAGAGAGGAAAACACCCTAGTCGCCATTAGGAGAGAGGAGAATGGTTGAAGTTGGGTCTAAACTGGTGCTCGACCTATCAGACACCGTTCTACAACCAAAATTGTATCTGTTATTGTGCCAGAACCGGAGCTTGTTTTCACTGTCTTGAAAGTCAAATGATGACATAACTGACTGTTACAAGACCACACATAAACACCACATTGTGGTCTTTGTTTACGAGTGTTATGAGCTTGAGCATATTTTTACATCCAAAGTAATTTGATTCAACTTTTAAATGTTTTTTTATTATTTTATTTTGTATAATAGTGGCTGACTGAGACAGGGACAGAGAGAGGGAAGGAACGAAGTGGACATCAAAAGTGTGGTGAACAAGATGCAGATGTGCACTGTACTCAGGTCTGTTATTGTTGTTAGCCTGTTGTTGCTGCTATTGCTTGCCAGCGCTATTCCATATGAGAACACTGTAAAAGAGAGAGGGAGAGCAGGAACTAACTGAGACAGGACGCACCACTGAAATAGCGGCGAGGCAGACAGAGTAAATCCTGAGCCAGATTTACTGCTGCACACAGCAACACAGACATACAAGCACAAAAGGCACATCATTAACTGCCAACCCCATTTGGGTTTCTTGAATGTTTCTGGCAAAGCAGACATGAGTGATCTATAAATGTTTCCTCAAAGAAAGAGAGGAGAAAAAAACAAGAATCAGCAGACAACTGGAGCAGGACTTAGTTCTGTTCACTCTCAGTTATACCGCCTGGTTTGTTGGTCCGTTGGGTCGCATTGCTTTCTCACCTCAACCAAAGCGCCCCAGAGTTTGTTTTTAATTGGGCCGAGACCACCTTGTTCAGGCGATCTCGGGGCGATTGTTTTGGTGTGGATCCGAGCGTGATTGCGGGGTTCATAAATGAACCGAACTAAGGGAGAGAAAACGCACCAGGTTCCGAAACAAATGCTCCAAACAAGCCAGGGTTGAAAATGGAAAATTACTTTGACTTTGAGATCTTGGCAAGTTTGAGACATCATTGAGATTTCTTCTGATAATCTAATAGGGAGATACATGAATGCAGAAGTATTTTTCCTCAGGGAAAAAAAAGAAGAAGAGCAAAGATCTTCAGCAAATGGAAGGACTACTGAGAAATTAAATGTGCCTTTTTTGTCTACAAATAAACCAACCAGCCCTGAGCAGAGTTTTGGGTCACTGTGTTCTCTTTCCTTCTGATAAAGCCATCACAAAAGACCAAAAGCCAAACAGGCTTTAGTGTAGTTTATGACTTTAGTATTCTAAAGATGTGATACAGTATATTGTGGCTTTGTAATTCTGGTGGCCTGTGTGGGCCAAACACTGATTACCATTACAATATTACTCGTGGAGAACACAATTTTCATTAAAGCATTCGGCAGCATTTCTTTATGTAGATATGGCATCCTCTTGTGAACTTGTGATTGACATTCCTGAGGAAATGATCAGTGTTTGTCCATGATTACAGCTCATCTCTTCTCCAACAGACCACATGGAGCTGAAGGGCTGTGAGAGAAGCTTTTAAGAGACTGAATAAGTGTGTCAGGAGTCATCTCTGCTAAATGCTGTCTTTTTTTATTGTAACCACAGTTGCTTGGCAACGGTTCCCGCTCTTATCTTGTTCCGTCTGAGTCCGATAAGCTACTGTGACTCCGAGGTGGATGGAGGTGTTTTGTAATAGAGAGCGATTTCACAGCACGGAGAAAATCATGCGAGAGGATGGAGATGGATCCATAAAAACAGTCTAGAAAGGTCCTCTACGTACATGAAATGAAGGGATGGAGGTGAGAACGAAAAAATATAATGTGTTGGCTCAACAACAACAAGCATTTGTTTAGCATTTTGTAACATTTTTAAGTCCAACTTGATTTGTTGCACTGTAAACAATTATTCTTAACTTTTTCCAGTTAAAACCCACAGATTTCATAGCACACGCTAAATATAACTTATTCATCATGCAAAGTTATCAAGACAAGTTATAAGAACTTTTTCCTCCAAAAAATATCAATTAACGCAGATATTTGAGATTGAATTACTCACAATTTTACGTTAATGTATTGATCCACATTATCACGCAGAACTAAAAAAGATCATGTTTGCATTATAAAGTTTAACTTGCAACATTTATTTAAGTTGTGGTAACAGGTCTCATTAATTACTTTTTAGATGATAATTAAATAAAAAATTAAGATATAAAAATAAAAAAATGCAGACTCATAAGAAAGAAGATCGGTTTAATATCTATTTCTTTCAATTTTGCTCTATTAATGCAGCAATTACAGTAAACAAAGAGAAAATAGAGACTTCCATAAGAATGGAGTAAACTTAATTATATACAAATTAGATCTCATTATCAAATTTGTCTCTTAGGCAGCACTGATGGTAAATAGAGAGTAAATAGAGACTTCTGTAGGAAAAAGAGGTAAAAAAAATTCAATCAATACATAAACAAAAAAAAGAGATCTCAATTGAGATTTTTAGACAACAAGAAAATGAAGAGCTAATGAAGACTTTCATAAGAAAAGGGGACAAGAAAATGCTGTCTTCAACACAGCATTGAGAATAAATAGAGACGTTAACATTTGCTTTTCTTTCATCTCAGATTTGTCTCCTCTTGATATTCACAGTACAATCACAAAGATATTATTTCTTAAATATTTCTCATCAAATTCTTCAGTGACTCCAAGTTATCAAAGCTATGCCATCCACGTTGGTCCAATAGTGTACAATACTGTACTCTTACTTTAGGACAACAATCTAGCATGTTTCCATTTTTATTTCTCCTAATGAATTTAAGAAACATCTACAACAAACTTGACACTTCAAATGGAACTCTTGTGTGAACATCATGAAGCCTTCTGAGAAATATTCATTTCCTCTGAGAATAATGAAAGGAGAGGAGGGGAAAACAATGCTGAGTCAAGACTTTTCTTCTGACCTCAATATTTATATTCTCACTTGATGGGGGTAGGGTGCAGATAAACAAATTGACTGTGTGAATGTGTTTCTGTGTAGTTATCAGGAGGAAATAGCCTTATCTGCCTCAGTAAACAATACATAAACTTCCGAAAGGAAAGTTGTGGACTTCTTAACAGACATTTTCTAAGAACACAGTCACAATGATTAGGAAGTGCTCCAAAGGTACCTCCACAGTCTGAGGACCAAAAGGAAAAGTATATACATACCATTCAGGTATGTTTGAACTCTGCAGAGGGTTTAGGCACAGCGGACATTGAGAAACAAAAGCACGGTGGAGTGAGAGTTAGCAGCAGACCCTCCCTTGTTAGGACCTATTTTTACTAACCTGACCTATTTCTGAGTCTGGAGGAGCTCCAGAGAGCCAGGGCTAACGTCATGTCTCCTGTGCCTTTGTTCCCCGCTCACCCAGTTGAAGGGTGGAGAGTGGAAAGAGGCACACAAACAACAATCACATAGCCGCTAAAAGTAAATCAGCAAAACAGTGAGAGATGTGCGTGTATCCAGTGTCTGGGCTATGAAGGAACCCAACACATCTGCTCTTTCACAGCTCTGGAGACTGACTGGAGGTCTCAGTTTAATTGAAGTATCAACTTTGCCTCAGATGCTTCTTCTGCAACCCTGCTGGAAAATCCAGCATAAGGTGGCAAGCAACTGTGTTTTGGAATAAGGCAGCTGGTTTATAGCAGGTCCAAGCTGGTCTTTAGTTGGCAGACTAGCTATTTCTAGCTAGCTATTTTACTAGCTATGTTCTAAAAAAAACTATGCATTGTTTTATCTTGTGTTTGTGCTCAATTGAGACCCCCCGCTCTAAATAAAGATGTACGACTAATATTTCACAAAGTTACAAACAAAAACGTGGCAGAAAGGCATCATGTATACATACTGTTTACACATGCGTTGGTGCGTTTTTTTTAATAGAAATTATTGATATAGTTTGGTCTCTAACAAACAAATTTGCTTGTATTCTTCTAGTTAAAACATTTTCTACCATATTTGACAAGTCTATCTGTTATGTACAATGATTTGACATATCACAACTTCATTATCTGAGTTCTTTAAGCCTGCTTTGGTATTTTCATGATGAAAAAAGAATATGTGTAATAATGTAGTGCTAATCGACATTGCCTTTATAACTGTATAGAATACTATGAAATAATACATTGTTTGCCTCATTCTATGATAAGAAGCCACATCAGCTCAGTTATTTCAAACACTCGATTGATGTTCTGAATTGAGATTAGAGTAAAAACATGTTCTTAAATGTTGTCTTTTGTTAGATAAGAGATTCGTGAATGCTTCTGTTGCATGTTTGGAAAGATGTTTGACACGTGTTGCTTTTTCAAATGCACGTTATAAGCGACTCAAACTCGCAGTCCTTTTATATGGAGCAGCGTTTACTACTGATCACAGAGATGTGCTTCACTGACAAGCTACAGTACAAAAAAGTTAAATAATCGCAGCCTTTGCGATTTCATTAACACACCAAGACAGATCGGTTTAAGCGCGATTTAGGGTTAATTGTGATTAATCGTGCAGCACTTTTAAAACAACTTATTTTGTGTTGGTTAAGCAAGTGGTTATGTAACACGATAACTTAGTAGCTATCTTTACAAAGATAGATTATGGGAATTTATGTAAACTGACAAAAAAAAAAAAAAAAAAACTTGACCCAGAGAGATTATGACATTTCTCTTATGCGTGTGAACAGATGTAGACACAAACACACACCTTTGGAAGGAGAGATGGGGAGAGATTAGGCATAGCATGATTTGTTTTAATTATGGCAAGGCATTTTTTTGCGGCCTATTAACCTGGTGACTCATTGTTCCCAGCAGCCACACACACACATTCATCTCTCTCTTTCTCATACAGAGGTGTCACCGCTGGAAGTGTGTAAACAGGACCATGGAAATGAAAAATAAGGCCGGAGAGAGCAGACGACTTCCTGTTTCAAAGTGAAAGTGAGGCTAGTCTACAATCTGGGGTTTATTGCTGAGGCCGAACCACCCCACCCACACACACACACACACACGTTTCAACTGATGCTTACATCAACACCTGGATTACCTCACCCAGAGGCTCAAGAACAGCTCAGCAACAAGGCTTTGGATCTCAGAAGTGAAGGAGACCAGCTGAGACCCTGTTTACACCTGCTATTAATCCAATCTCAAATGCCCATCATTAAATACAGGTGTAAACACACTGACATAGTGAGTAAAAATATGTCACATACGCATTTGAGACATATTAATACCAGACATAAACAACTCGTCTCGACCAGAGACGGATCTTAATTCCAGGTGTAAACAGGCTTAATACTCTTTTCTCCTTGTTTTTGGCAGACGCTGTAAGAAACAAACTCAAGGCCTCTATCATCAAGTGGCAAAGAGAGGGAAAGAGAGCAGTTTCTCTTATAATTCTCTTCATCTATGTAATCATGACTCTGCTCCCTTTCATCATTTAGAGTTTACATAATCATTCTTTTTCTTTCTTTGTTTAAAATTCTTTGTTGTTATTGGCTATAGTCTCACCAACAAAGGTTTTCCGAAAGAGAGAGAGTTGGCTTAGAACTAGAAGTATCAATGTGAGTATACACACATACACAGCAGGGATGCAGATCTTTATTTATTTATGTATTTATTTTAATATCAAACCTGTGTCAAGTTAGGCATATATAAAAAGTTATTTTCCAATTAGAATCCCTAGTAGAAAACTACTAAACCTTTGATGCCTGAATTTAAACAAAACAAGCTAATGTGGTCTTCCAGTTGCTTTCCTTTCGTTCATTATATTTTGTAAGAATATTGCAGTTCAATGTTTCCACTGTGATTTTAAATCTTTGTCAAACATGACATTGATGACAAAATGCCGGTTTACTCTATTTATTGTACTTTATTTCCATTATGCATAACACCTGGACTTTGTAAGCACCTGAAAGCTTTTTGTAATACCGTCATCCTTTAAAGTCACGCCAATAATGCTTTGCTGATTCAGACACTCTAAGAGAAAGGAAAAAGAGTGCTGTAGAAAGAGAGAACTGTGTAAAAGGGATCGAATGCAGGTGTTACTGGGTGAGGGCAGTCATGCATCTGTCATAGAAAGAAATAGATTTATACTGTAGTGCACACCCTCAGAAAATAACAACAGCTCTCAACTTCACTAGTTCATTCATTGTCTGAAATCAAAACAAGAAAATAAGGTAAAGCCAAGCAAAATAATAAAATAAAAATATAAAATATAATGACTACATGGTTGTATATAGAGAATGAACAAATTAGTCAAGAACGTAAGGGACCTTTTATTTTTTTTTCACTGATTTTTGTGTGTATATTGATGCTTTGGCAACACTGTATATGCATAACCATCATATAAACTTTAATTTCCAAAATAAATGAGAGAAAGGAAGAGAGCATGAACAAGATTCTGAACTCTTTGACTCCTGGGATCAAGGAAGAGAGACAGACGGCGCGTGTAAACACAGCCTCTGACGATGAGCGACTCGCACCTCATTGCGATACACAAGACCCCGCTTTAACCTTTATCTGTGAGCTGACTTCCTGTAAACTGTTGGCAGCGCCTTCAAACCCTCGTTCACTGTGGCAAATATTTAACATACCAGACAAAAAGATCAGGACAGGGTGAGCAGATAACAGTTAATAAAGTGAGCCCACGATGGCACAACGTTTTACATACAACTCTTCATGAGTCAAAGAAAACAAAGCAAAGAACTTCACACCAAATCTCTCAAGCAGACGACAAATACTTGTATTCGAACAGACCTAAACGTGGCAGACAGAAACTCATCCACTTTAATCTAGGTCAACCTGAGGAAGCTTTCCAGCATTGAAAGTCTCTGTTTTACTAACACATTCCCTGTGAGAGAGGGAGGACGGCTGCCACACCGTGCCCACCAATGGAGACAGGAAGAAAAAGAGAGAGAGCAATTTCATCTCTCCTCAATGTGTGCATGTATATTTCTTTTGAGCCAATACTCAAACTGCTTGTGTCTACAACCACTATTGTCTGTCCTTGATAAATTGAGTCCATATAAATGGTTTTCCCTCTTTCCCTCCTTCCTTCCTTCCTTCCTTCCTCACAGCAGCCTTTCATCCCTCCTACAATCAAAGGGAGGTGGAAGGAAAATGGTCTATTCAGGCATTGAGAAGTCCATCTCTGTAGTAAAATGCTGTAAACCTGAGAAAAGCTAACAAGAAAATGTAACAGTTGGCTTTTAAAATCTTTAGCAAATCTCAAAATGAATATTAATTTTTCATATTGTAAAATATAATACTGCATTGTGTGTGTGTGTGGGGGGGGGCACCTACAAATGAACCTTTTTTAGTTAACTAAAATTAAAACTTTTAAAAAGAGCTTGTTAAATTGAAAAAGATGCAATTAAACAAATATTAGATTAAAATGTCAATGAAAATTAGAAATTTCATTAAAAATAAAAATGTAGTTTTTGTCAAAGACTTTGGCTAGTTTAGGTTCAGAAAGATCATCAAAATAGGGGTTGTGGGTTCAACATTTCATGCGGAAATGTCAGGCAGTTTTGATTTATATGCCGTTTAATGTTTGATGATCACGTTATTTAACATGTGAATAAGCAATGCTTCCATCCCTTGTTTCTGCTTATTCGCCTGTGTTTTGATCCAGAGATCCTCTTTCAGAAGATGCACAATAGCGCCCCCTACCGTATAACAGTGAAAACATGGATTGCCGGAAAATTCCGTCAATGGCGAAGAAATAAAAGTTAATTCAAAATATTAACAAATATAATAGCATGTAAATAATACTAAAATAACACTTGGAGGAGCCAGTGAATATGTTAGCAAAAAAAATCTTAACTGTTAAGCCCTGTACAGGAACATGTCATGGTGACTAACCACCTGTACTAGTTCATCATCTGAGCAGATCACTGCAGCTACACTTTAAAAGCCAAACTGTGTTTTTACAAGTCAAGTTTAGAGGAGAACACACGTCAAAGTTAAAGAGGGAGCACTTGTTTAAAACTACTTTCAAAGCCTCCTTTGGGGATCATTTTAGCAAGTGTAATGTTTTTATAAGCTCATAACTCTGAGTAGGAGGATGAGGACTGGGGTGATGAGAGGGAGGAGGCTATGGCATGCATATGGGTGTGTGATGGCGTGTTTGGCAGCTTTGATGTGCTTCAAAGAGAAGCTACTCACGAGAGCATGACTTCACCCTCATCTGCACATCTGTAAACATTACCTGCTCCACAGGTGTGAATGTGTGTGGCTCAGATGGTATACAGATGACTAGAGCATGCAGCCAGCTCTTCAGGCCAGTATTGTACTACTCCACTGGCACTCTGCAAGACGTATGCTCTCTATAAACAACACACACTACGCCTCTCAGTACCGGAAAGGGCTCCAGACTTGCAAGAATATAAAACTCTGTAACCTTCTATTCCAATGCTTGGAAACAAACACACAGTCAAACAGTTGAAATGGCACGATTATCAGCTCATTTCTTACACCTGCACTTGACTGGCACAGATAGACAAATTAACCAAAAGTATTTGTAGAAGGAGAAAATGGCAATTCTAGGAACGTAGATGGTTAACCAACTAATCAAACACCAGTTAACGATTTGAGTGATGGTATTGGTTAAAAATGTCTTACAATAAACCACTAAGAGCTAAAATTATGAGCTTATGTATTGAAGACCCTGTAAGAATGTATATGTGAAGACCCTGTAAGTCATATTAATTTATAGTATTATTTATTATTAACAAGAATGACAACTAACAATTACGAACAATAATAATATCATTATAATTATTATTGTTATTAGGATTATTTCTTATTAGGGAATAAAAAAAAAGATCATGGTTCACCAACTAAATGCACACCATTAATAATGTGTTCAATAGTAGGCTACTGGTTATAATGTTGTAAAAAAACTAAAATAAATTGAGCAAAATTGATGAGCTTATGTATAGAAACGTACACACATGGAGGCATTAAGTCATACATTCGTCTTCCTCTAAATCTGTTAAAGAAAATATGAAGCGTAAAACTAAAAAGCACTGTGTGGGACAGATAGCGATGTGAAGATGACATGTTCTTATGTCACATGTAAAGAAAACTAATATAATCTATATGACTGTCTAAATAAATTAAAAGTAAAACATTAAAAACTAAAATCTCTTGTTTAAAATGTTACAAGTGATACTTAATAATGTACAGTAGTATGAATAGAAAAATAGATACATGTCTAATATAAACGAATACAAATAAAGAAAAGAAAAAAAGAAAAATTGCTAGAGGAACTAAAAGTGAAAGTGTATTGTGATTATGTACAACTGATATTCTGCTACTTGCAGATGAAGCCCAGGGGGGATTGAGTGTAACTTTCATGTAATCATGATTAATGACGCCACTTATGTTTTGAAGACTGCTGCTAAAGATCAATAAATGCAATTTGAATTACTTTCAAATCATTTTTTATTCTCCCCCAAATAATCAATAAAATAACCATTACGGTTCACTAAGAAACCGGATTCATTGAGCCGAAAGGGTAACGATTCCCAATCCTACGGTCAGGAGAGGCACGGTAAACTAGTCTTCACTGTAAAAAGGTCTATGTCGGGATAGCGAGAACTGGACTTTGGGAAGGGAAGGCCAGCTAGCGCTGTGTGTTTCAACAGCTGTGTTTACTGCAGCTGTCTCACTCTCATCGCCCCAGTTACACACCTGAAGCCAGTGATGACGTGTAAATATCACACACACATAAGCCACATCCTCTCGGTGTCTGCTGTAAGTGTGTTCAGTAATGCCGGGTGTTTGGGGGCAGAGGACGCGGTCCTGAGATCATGTGACAGGAATGCAGGGGTTGAGACTACACCATGTCCTGCTCTGCCCTTCAGATAAGCTCTCTGAAAATAGTCCGCTCTCACACTTCTCCTCATTAGTTCCCTTGGATACTGTTCCTCCCCCAATATCCTGTAAACAAAACAAAACTACGGTGTCCAGGAAGGTTTTTGTCAATTTTGGCCTCGCGAACTGGCCTTTAAAAATGTAGCCAATAGTGAAAACGAGCTCAAGTGCTCTTGCAGCCAGACAACTCTTGGTGTCTGATACTGAAATAAAGGCAGAATGGCAGTGGACCAGTGGATTTCTGCTCTCAATGCATTTTCAAATTCTAGGAGCCATGGCCTAACGACTAGCACATTTGCTTAATCTGTGGTGATAACGCGGGAACTGTGGGTTTGAATACGGCCTGCGTTGTTTACATCCCCACCCCCCTTCTCAATAAAATAAAACACAAAAAGAATGGTCCACTTTTTATATATAATGCTTAAATGAGATAAAGGGATAATATGTTTGACTTGCTGTTTGAGGCTCAAACTCTAAATTCCACATAAACTTCAAACATGTACATTAGCATTCAAAAGTATGAGGTCGGTACGATTTTTTTAATGTTTTTGAAATAAGTATTTAACTTTTTTGGGGGGGTAAATTTTGAAGTGTAAATTATTCCTGTGATGGCAAAGCTGAGTTTTCAGCATCATTACATCATTAGCAACCAATCAGCATGAGACACTGAAGACTGTAAAGAAGCATTTCTATCAATGTTGAAAAAAAGTTGAGCTGCTTAATATTTTTGTGGAAAGTGGAAACAGTAAGCCATTTGTGAGAAGAGACATTTCTCAAAATATCTTCTATAGAAAGAAAAACATACCGGTTAGGAACAACACGAGGGTGCAAATTGTGACAGAATTTGTATTTTTGGGTGAACTATTACTTTAATTCAGCCCCTTTAAAGCTCTGATAGGTTCACAAACCAACTGCCATTGGTGCTCACGGCAGGACGTACAATAGATGCACTAAACCTGCACAACTTTACCCAGACCCCATTACAGAAATACTGCAACAAATCCTATTGTAACAGTAACAATGTTCTGCATAGATATTTTCATCGCGGCTGAGTGATTGCAGTACTTATGAAAACTGAACTCCCATAAGCCCAAGTGCTGAGGAGTCCGGCCCCTCGCATCAGAATGCAACATTTCAGCTGGAATAAATGAGCACCATGTGCTCTGCAGCTATCGCTTCCTTCATCTTCCCTCCTTCATCCTCTTCTCACCATGTGTAAAGCAGTTCAGCCCCAGGGATGCACGTCTGGCGAAGGGCTTTTGTGGAAACTCACACAAGCTCCTTATCCTGCAAATCTCAGAGAGTCATGCATCCAGCTCTGTTTCCCCCACAGCACCTTCACCTCAGTCAGTCTTTTACATCAGCCAAGCCCCGCCAGCTCTACGAACTCAGAAATTTGTGAACGAACAGCCAAGAATCAGGCCAGGAGCTCCATCCAGCCATTCCTGAGCACCTAAAAAAAAGGATTCAAGCCTCAGCGAGAAAACAGAAGAAAATGGTGGAGTATGTCTGTGTTAAAGAAGAAAGACACAACTACGCTTTCCTCTTTCATCTCGACGCTGGTATGAAATATGCTTGATTGACAGGCTTGTGATGGTGGGTGCTCCAATAGTCTCAAATTAGGGATAAGCAAAACAGAGTAGTAGTCTATGTAGCGGATTAATCTAATGGAACACAAACAAAAATAAATAAAAATAAAATATGACTGACAGTATAACGTCAATAACACCACACAAATTGCAGTTGACCGCGCTGAAGACTCAAGACCAAACGTGTGTGCAGCATATCTGTCCTGAGCCTGGCCTCATTATTAGGCTCAAGGTCTAGCTGAACTTTCTCTGAAAGGACAAAGGAAAGAATGCCTGAATGCCTTCCAGGCTTAAGAGTGAGGATAAGCCCATGCCTCCCATAGCTGAAATTCACAGTCCCTCACAGTGCTATCAGACTCAGGCCTCACATTCTTCACCCTAATCTGCTATCTCTAGTCAGAAGAACCAGATAAAAGAAACACACCCTTTAGCAAAGCAGAACTTGCTGGAACATTCAATCTGTGTAGAGAAGAACAGTGACCATTTTACACTACTAAACTGAAAAGCATCAAAATCAGTTCCATTTTATCGAAAACTGACCATTTCGCTATTTGTGTGTTTGCTAACTGTGTTTTAATTTAGGAAGAATATTAGATTATTATCTTAGAAACCCAGGTCAGACATCAGAATCAGCGGTAAAAACGCGAGTCAATTGTGTTAGCCTCTCGTTTATATCTCATTTTGAGCATTTGTGTGGTGCGCACACAGAAAGTTTCAATTCAATGTCACAATGCATTCTGGGATGATGAGGTTCCATTTCAGTTAGCATGCTGCGACAAAGTACAGCGGACAGAAGACTGCGGCTCGCTAGAGTTTAAAACCTTTAAAAAACTTTGGACACCGTTAAGATAATACAGACTTTTCCTCCCTTCATTTGAAAAATGCTTGGGAAGAAGACCTAGAGATTACAATTTTGGAGACTGATTGGGACAAATGCCTTTTATCTGTTTATTCATGTTCCATAAATTCAAGGCACC
This sequence comes from Phoxinus phoxinus, assembly GCF_949152265.1. NCBI lineage: Eukaryota > Metazoa > Chordata > Actinopteri > Cypriniformes > Leuciscidae > Phoxinus > Phoxinus phoxinus. The sequence goes on along the minus strand of NC_136880.1, from coordinate 25,387,589 downwards.
AACTTATTCTGTACAAAGTATTACATAACCTTCACTATTCTAAAATAAAGCTTAGCCAATTCTATCCTCATGTCTCCCCTACATGTGATAAGTGTAAAGCTGCCGAGGGTACTCTGGCACATCTTTTTTGGTTCTGTGCTCAAATTCAAGAAAATTGAATCTTGAATTGGCCAGAAATTTTCCATTTTTTTGCCAAGGTCTATAACTGTGTTTTACTTCCTGACCCAATGATAGCAATTCATGGTTGGTCAGACTAACTGGAGTGGAGTCTCTCAGTCCAAAGATACGATTACCTGTTCAATATGGTATGACTGTAGCTATCCTGCTTTTGTGGAAGAAAAATACTACGCCCCTCTTTTCTGACTGGCTATACGGACTCACTTCTACGTTACACCTGGAAAAAATTGGATACACCGGTTTTGACAATTCGACAAAATTCGACAAAATGTGGGAACCAGTTTTTACTTTATTGATTTATTAATTATTTATTTCAGATTTGTAACTCACTTTTTATAATTATTTTGATTATACTAAGAGAGGTTGGCCTTGTATATCGTCATCCTCCCCTTTTGTTTTATTTTTGTTTCATTTTGCATATTGCACAGATTCTTTGTTATATGAAGGGTGTCTGTCTGTTTTTGATGTTTGAAAAAGATAAAAAATAATATTAAAAAAACACCTACTTTTAAATTACAGTATACTTATTTTTGCTATACTAAAAACAGCCATTTCTTTAACGCAAGACACGTATGCACAAACACACACACAGTGGTTATGGGGATGTTACTGACTCCAGCAACTAAGTTAATGGCTTCCATTAACATGAGAGGAACCGTTAGGTTGGAGCCTGTGGCTCCTAGGGAACGATTAGAGGGGATCTTTCAGGGGGGAGGCTGCATATGAACATGGTGTGTGCTATGCCTTGGGCATCCTCTTCCGTTTTATGTGCTTTTGGCCTCATTAAATGCAATAGCATTTGACATAAGGTATGTGTTGAAATTAGACGCATAAAATACATTTCACTCTTCAATAGTGAACAGAGAGGTTCATATTAAGTGCTCATCACAGACACACTGGGACAATGTGAAGCGTGTAAATATCTCGTTCTATTCTGACCTGCCCACATGCTATGGAGAATACAAGAAGATAATGTCCCACTCTCGGACCGCAGATTACTTTTAGCTGAAGACCTACAAGAGGAAGTCTTACAAGACCTGGAAGAAAAGCTCCTGCTGAGCTCTCGTCCTCTTTTACCATATCCACAAGCTGGGAGGTGGGAGCCTATAAAGCTGTTTAAAGGGATAGTTCACCTACAAATTTACTGAAAATCTCACCTTCAACTGTGGCTCTAACAATAAAGTATTGCATGTTCAAAATATTGTGAACGCTCAAAAGAGAGCAAGGGTAAAAAGTGAGATATCACATTCAGTCTCAGAATAACTTTTAAGCCATAAGAAGTCACTTATGCACCACTAATATCACCAAAAGAAATTGCTAGAATACATTTTTAAAAAGGTTTCCACATTCCTTTTCATGTCATTGGCTGAGCCAGTGTTGCCAGGCTTGTCAGGACGCTCCAAATAGGGATGCACCGATATTAAAATAAAGGCCAATATAATCATTATTTTTGTGTTAAGCCTGATAACTGACAAATGGCAAATATTAAAGTTAAAACATTGAAGATATATTTATTTAAATTAAATAAAAAACTAATTCAGTTGATTTAGATGCTACAATGAATGCAAGCATGACCATTTTTATGCACTTTTGATGGCTGATAATTATTTTCACAATAAGGCTGCTAAATGGACAATATTAAAATAAACTGTAAAAAATTAACATTTATTGAAAAAAAACAAAGAAACAATTGATTTAGATGCTACAAGTGAATTTAGGCATCACAACAATAAAATGTAGAGTATGAAAAATATTAATTTTGAGATTTTGTTTAGATTACATTTAACAGTGTTATTAGTTAGCAGTGTTGGGGAAAGTTACTTTGAAAAGTAATGCATTACAATATTGCGTTACTCCCTTAAAAAGTAACTAATTGCATTACTTAGTTACTTTTTTAGAAAAGTAATGCGTTACGTTACTTTTGCGTTACTTTTTTTCCCACCTGGACTGGGCTTGTTTTTTTTATAACACAAAAGTTCTATTTTTGGGCAAATGTAAAGACCCTTTCACACCAAAAGTGAAATAATAATCAATCCTCAGGCTGAAGGAAATGTGTACAGTAGAGGAAAGCAAAGAAGCAAACCTTTCTATCTATCTAAACTAAAGTAATGTTTGCTTATTAAACTGAATCATCGAAGGTCAGAAGCAAGTACATTGGTCAATAAAGTGAGATTAAATGCATAAAAATTTATGTTTTATTTAACATATTTATTTATTGGAGGTTTGCATAGTATTCTGATTCTGCATTTTACTGATTTTATTCATTTTGAGGAATATTCAACGCTATCTCACGACCAATTCGTACGAATTTGTACGACCTCACTCGTACGAATTTGTGCGATTTGTCTAAACCCACGTGATGGGTAGGTTTAGGGGCGGGGTCAGGGGTAGGTCATTCGTATGAATTCATACGATTTTGGCAACTCGTAAAATATGTACGATTTAGCAAAAAACTTACAAATTCGTACGAGTGAGGTCGTATGAATTGGTACGAATTAGCCACCTCGTAAAATTCGTACGAATTGCCGTGAGATTGGGCTGGAATATTACATTTTTTGTGTGTGTGCAAGTGAGATGAGTAAATGCTCACATTTTGCCTAGAACTACAATAAACATCATGTACACACACACACACACACACACACACACGCCTCCGCACTTTGATTTGTCTCAACATGAGGACAGGAGAGCTGTCAGTCAATAAATGGGAAAACAAAGTAACTTGCGTTACTTATTTGAAAAAGTAACTCAGATATTTTGTTGTAAATTTTAAAAGTAATGCGTTACTTTACTAGTTACTTGAAAAAGTAATCTGATTACGTAACTCAAGTTACTTGTAATGCATTTCCCCCAACACTGTTAGTTAGTGTTTTTAAAGATTATCTTTAGCTATTAGATGATAGCAAATGTAATCTAAATGTAAAAATAGTGAATATTGGATCTTATGCGCATTTCCCCTAATACCGATAAAGTATAAAAATCTTGCAATATTAGCCAAATAACCATTATTTCACCATGCACATTGAGCATCCCCAATATAAAAGACATGCAGTACTCAATTTGAGCTAATTTCTGAGGAAAGGCAGATTATGTGAGAATTTTCATTTTGGGGTGAACGAATACTCCGAAAATTTCGGAGAGCAGTGTCTATGGTTGGCTCCGGCACAGACCACAGACTCCTCAGCTGGAGCAGAGCGGGACAGACATGGCACAGCACCACACCATCCATACTCAACTCATAGCCACTGAAGCAGGAAGTAAATGAGATAGAGGGAGGTAGACAGAGAGGGAGAGGGATTTCAGCAGCCCTGATACAGCAGAGCCACGTCAGCAGGAAACAAAACTGCTGCCAGGTCGCACTCAAGCTGTCTGGAGCAGACTGCCTACGGAGAGAGAGAGAGGAGTGAGCAAAGGAATATTACTGTAGTAGGAGGACTAGACTCCCAGTGAGACTGGGGGAATGCAGAAAAGCGTGAGGAGAGATTAAAAACAGAAGATGGGACGCAAGCGTCTGGCTGAGGGGAAGCCAAGAGCGGAGGAAAAGGTGGGACGTGTAGCTGGTAGACAGAGTTGCTGACATACTCGAGAAGTTCAGTTCAGATTGAGATTTGAGAACAGCCAACCCAGTTCCGATTAATACCCCTTCATTTCAGAGGAACATTAGCAATCGTTCTTGGAAGAGCCACATCGGGCCTCCTAAAACTTTTAGACAGATGTTAAGAGAAGGAGAAAATGAGTAAAAAGCATTTCACGGAAACCTGGACTACACTACACTAGGGGTGTCAGAGCACTATAAACATGATTCAAATGAGGATGATGCAACAAAGAAAAACACAAGGGTTTGCGCAAATTATGCACTGTCACGCAACCACAAGTTGAGAAAAAAATGTAACTGTTGCTGCAATTTAACTGTTGAAATAGGCATCCATTGACAAAAGAGAACAACAAAAGAAAAAAAAGTGCATTATGCTAATAAAACAAATTGAAGCAAGCAGGGCTGGGCTGAGGGCCATGAGAAGGTATCTCTCATGGAGGAGCTACGGAAGCATAAAAGGAGGAGCGATGACAGTGAAGGACAAGAGACCATTTTACGTTGCGCTTTGTTTATGTGTGTGGCAGTCGTCCGTGAGGGACTGCCGCTTTACTTTCATTTTATGTTTATTTAAGTTGTTGAACATTCGCCGGTTCCCGCCTCCTCCTTCTCTTATCCCCCCCCCCCCCCCCCCCCAAAAAAAGGACAAAAAGGAGATCTTACAAACTCCTACCCATCAAATGGGCCTTCCTGAAAGGACCTAAAAGTTCAAGTCACAAGCATAGGAAGGCACTTCCAGATGTGCAATCCTTCCTTCTTGCATTCTGATCCTCATCACACCAACTACCCTGATGCCATACCAAGACGCACAGCTAAAAACTCACTGGACCTCACATTCTTTCCTGATGAAATCTAGTTTCCATGTAGGGTTTGGTCCTGGACTTCTGTACTACAATATTTGGTTATGATATTGGAATGATCTGCAAGGAACATTTTTAGGTTACATTGTACTGAAACTGCAAAGATCTAAAGAGGCCATGGACCTGATGTGTTTGCAATCTTTCCCTTCTTTTCGCTCGCTCAGCTCCGAGAGGGTGTGTCTGAGGAATGGGCAGCAGAGCTTTAATCTTCTGCCAAGCCTGTGAGGCACATCTGGAATAAGCTGGGCAAATCGTCTCGGGCCGTGCCTCTCTGGCCACAGTCACCGGGCCCTGTCCAAATGAACCCTCTCACCCCACACTGTCCTCCTCGCTTGAGCCTGGGCCAGTAGACAGGAGGAATTCTCTCAATTCGCCTGCCCTTGATCTTTCTCAGGGAATCTGCTTTTCTCCATGAGACACCACTGAGTCACACAGACCTTTTTGGTCAGGAACTGAAGTTATCAAATGCATGTGGCAAAAGTGTGTCCGTGTTCATTCTGAATCTTTAACACATCTAAGAAAATAAGATCTGAGATCACGTTCTTCAGATGACAAACCTGACCTTGTGCACCTTGTAGACCGGAAGGCTTATCTTTTTCTTTCTAGGATTAAACACTTTACAAAACTGTTCAAATTAACCTATTAGGTTATTGTCATGAGATAACAATAAACAACTTCTTTAGAGCATTTATTGTTCTAAGTCAATGCTAAATTTAAAAATATACTCATGTTCGTTCAGAATTCATGAAATAAATGTTAATTTTTAACTTCAACATTTAAATTTAACTTGATGTTAAACTGTATATGTAGAAATGAACATTAACACTGTAAAAAGTGATCAGTTGAAAAAAAGTGAGGAAACCCCTTGCCTTAAAAGTAAATAAACTTTCAATTCAATTCACATTTATTTGTATAGCGCTTTTCACAATACATATGCATTTTCTGTAAAGCTGCTTTGAAAAAAAAATGAGTCCACATTACAATTTAGAGTGATCTGTTATCAGATGTGACTGTGTCCAGGTTATGCATTTCATAAATGTACATATACAAATCACACAGTTAGCTAATAATGTATTAATTTAAGGCAGAAACAATGATCTGTCAAGAACTACATTTTTCCAATTACGCATGAAGTTTAAAACTCCTAATTATTTTTAAGTTAAGTCAACATCACTTTTCACAGTGAACAAATGTATTATTTATGCTTGCACTTGTAGCAACTAATTTTAACATAAACATAGAACTTTGTAAAATGTTAAATTGTGCATGTGCTCCAGGTCTCTGGGATCTGGTGGAGCTCTGGTGGTCACCATCCAGCAAAGCAAACTCGCACATTCTGACAAATATGCACATTTGCCTTTGCCTTCTGGAAAAACACAACATTCATATATTTCACAAATCCTAATGAGAGGAGTCATTTCAATTATCACTCACCTCAAGATCTTTTAATGTTTTTAAATGTAGGCTTACTTTTTAAAAGCATTCAACAGCTCAGGTCTGGTAACTAAAAGGTAGCCGCTTCGATATCCACAAGGAACGAACATCATTGCTCCTAAGGGGATTCATCCTTTAGTAACCTATAAGTAAGATGGCTTTGAAAAAGTGCTTGCTTAAATGACTACTTACTGACTTGCTTCCATCTCCTTTAGAACGATTTTTCTGGGTTCAACTTGTCCCTCAGTTCTTTTCTAAGATGCGGTTACAGTAACACATTTAAAATTGAAGTAAACTGAACAATTTAGTATGTTTTTTTTTTAAAATGTAAATTTGCCTTTATACAACTTCACAGCTCAAAAAAAATAGAATGATATAATATAGCCACAAATCCTGTTAATAGAGCTTGCATTATTAATTTTCATAATCAGAATCGAATCTTCTTCTGGGTTCCTTTAGAGAGTTATACTTCATCAACATGCTATAGCACATCACCTGAGTGTCTTCTCTAGCTGACCTATTATCTAATGCTAGACCTGTCTCTCAGGCAACAAGGCTCCAAAACATAAATAGAAGCCCAGCTGCTTTGTGGACATAGATAAATAAACCCTAAAAGGAGAAACTGTAACACTTTAACCTCTGTAAAAGGACAGGAAAGCTGCCTTCAGGGCTACAGTATGGATTCTGTATTACATCTGCCCCGTTACGCTCAGAATTGCTTTAGCAGATTGCAATTGTAAATTAAGTCAAGTCACCTCTATTTATATATAGCGCTTTATACAATACAGATCGTTTCAAATCAGCTTTATAGTGATAACAGGAAAATTATGCATTTCGGCTGAAGTCAGTTCAGTGTCAATTCAGTTCTTCTAAATTATTAAATTAGTTAAATTTCATCTTTAAAGCAGTTCTGCAAAAATGATGTAATCGTCCAGCTCGGTTCAGTACTCATACAACAGCGTCAGTACAGTCAGATCAATAATATTGTTGAATATAAAGTGTCCACAACTAAGCAAGCCATAGGCGAGAGTGGCAAGGAACTCAAACTCCATCAGGTGACAGAATGGAGAAAGAAAAAAAAACTAGACTCAGTCGGGGGGCCACATATAAGCACATGGACTTATGACAAGGAAGATCATTAATCAGTTTTAAAATGACTGCTGTTGGTAAAGTAAATGGGACAAGCGGTTGCTCATATGGGATGCGTCTCTTAGACATGCACAAGGCGGAGACCTAAAGGGAAGTGTACTATTCGAGTACTCAACAGACACTGAAAATAAGCCAAGCACATTGCTGTTACCCAGGTGCTCAAGTCCATTCCTACTCGGTGGAGCCTGTGGCATGAAATGTCTGCCTCTCTGTCTCTGTGCTTTGTGGGAGTACGGTAAGCTGAGAAAGTCACTCACTTCATGCCACAATAGCCATTCATGGGGCTTTTCTAAAGATAGCTAATGACCTTCAGTCACTGTAGATACAGTCCGATGGCAAGGACAAGAACACGTTTGTCCTCTTTCGGTCAGAGAACGCATCATGTCTTTCCTGCTCATTATTGTTTTTGTTTTTCTGGACAATATTGACTACCATTGGCTCCTGAAAAATTCATTCAGCATGTTTAAATTTTGATATACTTTCCGAGGCATAAATGAAATATTTTTTGGTGTTTGGTGTGCAGAAAATCAGATTCAGCGCTTGCTGACTACAACGCTTTTGCTGTGCATCATTGCTAAATTACGGTGTGCAGATGAGAATAATGTGCTCTCAGCAAAAGCTGTAATTACACTAGAGAAGCATTTCTCCATGGCTCCTCAGAGCAGAAACAATAAAACACATTTAATTACACAAACATACTCCCAGTACAGACACAGATACTGGGTCTTTTTATGTAATTTCATCAAGTTGGACTGAAGAGGACTTACAAGCTTATTCAACTGTGAAATCCAAGAAAGCACTGCAAAATCTATGTATACCATTGATTTTATGTTCATATTTAATGAGATGTATTATATACCCAATTTACTATCACTGTGCATTATAAGCATGTACAGTGTTGTCCCATGTACAACAATATGAAAATCAGGTTATGGAAAAGGTTGTTTTGGTGACAAGCAAACAACATGTACAACTTTCTACACCTATGAAACATTGACCATTAACATACTCCAAACAGACTCAACTATGATAAACTAATAATTTATATGAAAAATTATATATCATGCATCCTGTGTATGAACACAGGATGCGTTGAGTTGAGTATGAATCCTGTGGTGCACGTTGCATGTTTAAGTGTCCAAATCAGTCAAATCATGTAATGGGACTGTCGTAAAATCCAGTCTACTGTGGGACATGCCGTATAAATTACATTGTGGACGTCTTCAAGATCGATCACAATATAAAATCGTCAGATGGCCCACGTGAAGGCCAAGTATGGTAACCCATCCTCAGAATTTATCCTCTGCATTTAACCCATCCAAGTTAGTGCACACACACATTAGGAGAAGTGAGTAGTGAACACACACACACACACGCAGTCGCACACACTGCAAACCGTGAACACACACACACGGAGCAGTGGGCAGCCATTTTGCTGCAGCACCCGGGGAGCGACTGGGGCAAACTGTTTGCTGAAAATATTCACAACTTAACATTGAAATAAGAACGTGGAGTTTATGTCAATTATTTGCATGTGAACGCTTAAAGTTGCGTTCATTACTATAATATAACAGTTATTATAAAGCCCACCCCCCAACTCTCTGACAACCTTGAAGGACATTGTGTAATTCGCTGCTTATGGAAAAAACACTGCTCTTAAATACCCAAACAGTTAGTGCCTTATCAGCAGATACTGAGGAAAGAAGGAAAACAAATGAAAATGGTAAATGTCTGTCCAAAAGCAGATGATGGATCACCACTTCAAAGAGAACCAGTGTCCCCAGTTAACCCCAAAAACTCTCGCTTTATCTACCCCATGGCCCACTAGGCCTTCATAAACACCACATCTCTCAGCTGATAGTCATAACTATAGTCATAACACAACTGAGCTCTTCCTCAGTGGGGAAATGCTGTAGATAACACATTCACACTGCCCTGACCTCAGAACAAACCAAAAAAAAAAAAAAAACACAAACACAAAACAGACAACGACCAACCCAGGACAGACTAAACTCAAACAACAGGACAGCCCTCCATTTGCAAAAAGTGTGGGAAAGCAGCATGAAGCAACCTTACTGCCGAGAAAGGACTTGTTAAGCGGTCCCCTGGAAAAAGAAAAAGGTCACCCTGTTTAAACGAGACAAAGATTACAGTTCAACCTCTTGCACTCTAATTACCAGCGATAGGAGCGGGTTGAAACTCCAGTAAACATATGACTGAGCGCCGTAATGACCTGCCACTCAGCCAAAAAAATTAAAGATACTAGCACTTGCAAGACCAACAACGGCACCTGGCAGGCAAAGGGTTAAGGTTAAGAAAGTTGGGTTAAAAAGTTGAGGCTTAACATGCTAAAAATAATAGCACAACATTTATCTAAGGGAGTCAAAAATAGGAGATGAGTGGGATCTCCATGTGGGAAGAGTAAAATGTACCGTTTTTGCGAAAGATGATGATGAGGGAGGACAGAAAGCGACCAATAAGAACGGAGAATCCTTGATTATAAAATTCTTACCCAACATCCTCCTCTTTCCACTTTTCCACTATCCTACTTCAATTTTTTCAGAGGCCTAGAGTCAAATTACGTGACTGAGACAAACTTTCAAATTTAAAAGGATCAATTCCATCATCATTCATTCATTGTTCTGTACAACAAAACAAATAGTGAATTTTTATTTTTTTTTATTTTTTTTTGGGCTATGCAATATCAGTCAATGTTGTTGTTTTGGATCCCACTGACTTTCACAATTTGGACAAATTCAGTTAAGACGTTTCTCAAATTCTTCTTTTGTGTGCCACTGAAGAAAGTCATAGAGGCTTAGAATGACATGAGGGTGAGTAAATGATGACAACATGATCATGATTGTTGGGTGAACTACCCCTTTAAATTAAATCTTTTGACTCCAAATGTGATTTTGGCCCAAGCTTTTTCAAAATGTTTTCTCTGTGCGTTCTGTGTTGCCAGCGGTCCACGGGCTAAACAGTGGTTACTTTATATAAAATCCTAAATCTAGGCTTCTGCTCTGAGGTTTGCATAATGACAAAGAAGCCTCTCTGTAAAAAGCAGCTACTTCAGAGCCTCTGCTTCAGTCGACACTTCTAATTAAACCCAGTGACCTTTTCTGTAAACATGTGCGTTTGAAATGCCCCTCTCCTCCGTGCACCACACCTTGTCCTCGTTGTTTCGCTGCGTTGCTTTTTTCAACGCCGTGATGCCATAAGCCGTGCCTTTTCACTAAGCGTCGGATGTGCCTGTGTGCTTCTGTCCAACACAATGGCACGACCTGAAAGGCTTGCCTAAGTACTTCCTTCTTGTTTTTAACCTTTTACAGGGAGAGGTTAAAGTCAAGTACAGACATTAGTTACAGCATTGATGCTTTTCTTATAAGAGGAAAACAACAGGGACACTCTCAATTTGGCTGAGACTACAATGGATGAAAGTTAATGCATTGATGCCACAAGAAAGAGCTATTAGGGAATCACAGGTGAAGACATAGTTGATGAACACACAAAGGCACATTGTGGAAGAGAGCAGGACCGGTGCTATGGCCTGTGACCTGTTGTTTTATTCTTGTATCAACACATGTTGCTGCCAAGCCCTCTAGAGCCCCGTTTCTGTCCCTTGTCACAACAGTGTGCCATTCACGGCCAAAACAACGGCCCATCCACCCTGTTCCTGTGTTCCTGTGTCCCTGTGCCTCCGCAACCTGAAGATCACTTCTGAGCAAGGAAATAAATCGATGTTAAGTGACAGTGTTTTCTTATGGGACTGTGATTTTGCCTGCAGCGAGAAGCAGGTTGTTGAACGCCAGAGTGGGTGTTTTCAGGTTTAACTGAATCTCCGGAGTGGATTTCTGTGTTTCTTGGTGACACTTGATGTTATGGCTTCTTCTGAAACTATTTTAGTAGTGGAAAACAAGAATGTCAAACTAACTTGCCAACGTCTAAACTAAAAAATTATTGATTATCTTGATTGTATAGAACAGTTCTATAAAAGCAATCATACTTGCAAATGTCTGACGGCATGGCTGAATCTTTTGGAGCCTCTAAATATATTGTATTCAAAGAGAAAATGGTTATTTTAAATGATATATAGTAACATTTTAAAATGTAATTTGTTTTGATGGCAAAGCAGTATTTTCAGCAGTCCGTCCTCAGTCTCACATGATCCTTCAGAAATCATTCAAATATGCTGATTTGGTGTTCAAGAAACATTTCTTATTATTATCAATGTTGAAAATAGTTGTGCTGCTTAACATTTTTATGGAAACAGTGTTGCATATTTTTTACCGATTCTTTGAGTAGTTTAAATGTTTTTACTTTCACTTATGATCAATTTAATGCATCCTTGCTGAAGTATTAATTAATGACTATTAAAAATGACCCCAAAATGTTGGTGTCGATGAAGGTATATTTCAGGCGTGCTGATGGGGCTCATTCATGCCTTTTTAACAGAAAATTGTACTGCAAATTTCCTTCGGGTATTTTAAGGCAGCAAGACACAAGAACATTCTGAAACTTGTTAAACTAATGTTCCCTAGTGAGATCGGTCCTTATCTGCACAGCTGTTCAGAGAACCCAACCGCAGCGTGTGCAAACAATCCATCTTGTCCATCAATAATTAGTTACAAAGACACTGAATGTTAAAGAAGAGGGGAATGAGACAAAGAGGCTTTGTAATCTGCCATTGTATATAGAAGCATGCCAGTCATGGCCCTGTGCCCGGCCTCTCATCGGTTTACAACAGCTCCACATCCAATAACACACCAGTCATGGTTTCGATTAGCTAGAAGAACACCACACAAACAGAGACGCAGGGAACAGCGGCACCATCCCACACCATCCTCAAACGCACAACATATATGCAAACTCGGAACAATTCCAGAAACTAGCTCCTAGCGGGACGGAGGAACCTGTTGCATGAGACAGGAAGCACAACATACCTTGAATGCATTGCAGGGATCCATCCTCTGCTCTGATGGTGAAGGTTTCTCCAGGGTTGACTTGCACAAGGATCACCTGCGAAAACAAGTGGAAATCAGACAGGCGTGTAACTCAAAACTCCTGACACAAGGCCAACGTTTTGTCTGCAAACACAATCCGAGAGTTGCAAAGTTGCAAATCCTTAAAATGCATCAATCCATAACATTAAAATGATCCATGGAACATTTAGCGAACTACAGTCAACGCAACTGCCAAGAAAGCAAATATGACGCAACCAGATGTTGTGAAACCAGATGTGAAACCCCCTCGAAACGGTCTAGTCGTCATGCCATCTTTTGCTCCAGGCTGCTTACCATCATGTTGTCAGTGCACAGGTTGTTGAGAGTGCAAACGTGCCTGTAGATGTGAAAAAGTAGGCCCGCCATGTCGCACGAGCCCCGGGTTTCCTCACAGCCCTTATGATGGAGTGTCAGGCGGATCTCCCATCTCCCTGCTCCAGCCCTGGAGATCTGGGCACCTACTTCCTGCCTCCACACACACATACACACACTGTCTGCTGCTGCTGCTGTTGCTATGGGAACGACGGCATGCACTGAAGAGTCAAGCCAGCTTTCCAGAGGAAAACCTTGTGTTCAAACCCCCTCCCGTTCCCAGCACACACCTAATGCAGATAAATTACTCTCCTGATGTGCAACGTCACCAGAATGCAAATGAACACTGGCACGACCTTACGCAAACATCGCACCTTTGCATATCAGGCAGACATTGGATCATGTTGGCAGTGTAATGTTACAATTGATCGAGGGTGACGGGTACACACTGACAACTTCGTCATTGTGCCATCTTTTTTCTTTACAGTGATGCAGAGAAACGGGACGTGGCTGAATCCAATGCATTCAACCTTCACTATCTGCTGCAGACGCCCTTTTCCTTATCTCTCAAGGGTCTGATTCTCTTTCCGCTCTGGTCGGAGGAAACACGGCCGGGGCGCTGTATCTGCAGCACCTGGAGAAGAGATCAGAACACACTGATCCGCTTTGATAGCGCAGATCTACAGAGAGATGTGCGAGGGAAATGTGAAGCATGCCTGAGGGCTCACTGCACTCCTTGAATGTCTAATTTAAGATGACAACAACATTCCTCATGGACCAAAATACAGATCTGGTTCAGAATGGATGTATCTGGCTTTGTTTTACATCAGGAATTAGTGAGAAAGAATTCATTTAGCGAGACCAAAGCAAACCAAGTCAACTTTTCACTTTCAACTCTCAAACTACTTATGAAATTTTCCGTCAGCGCAGCATAAAACCACAGAAAACTGGAAAAAAAACTTTTACTTTTGCAATGATCCTCTTTAAAAGGTGAAGAGAGTATGTTATGTGCCAGCGACTCCAAACAGAACTGAAAATATAAGACAGGTTTCTTCAAACAGGTTTCCTGAACACTGCTGGACGTCTGCTATTGGTCAGATATTACTGTCCCAAACTCAAGCCATTGGTTAAGTCAACATTGTTAGGCTATATTAAATAATTTGCAGAATGCAAAATTAAATAAATAGGTTTAAATATTGTCATTGTAAAGCCAGATGTGACTGAAATTTATTATATGGAAAAATTATCTTTTCTGTAATGAATTATAATTTAAATCATTAAATTAATCAATTGATTAACCAATTTTAACAGTAACAAACAAAACATGCCTGCATATAGTTTTGTAAAAAAAAAATCCTTTGTTATTAATTTATAACTGTTCATAAAATCTAAAAAAAATTAATCTTTTGGAAATTGTTTGCAATTGTTTCTTCTCACCACCATCATCTTTAGCATGATCAATTTCTAAAGTTGCTTTGAAACAATATTTGAAATATTTCTACAATACAATAAGAAAAGATCACTTTACAAATAAATTGAATTTAAAATGTTTCACTTCAGGGTTATACGTTTACAATTACTCTAATAGTGGATAGAGAAGGGACACGCCATTAACATGGACTAGAGTGATCTAGTCCAATGAAAATATAAAATTCAGTTATTTAATACTGCAAATTATTTGATTCTGTTTTCTAAATAGGTCTTTCTACATTGTTGAAATGCGATCATCTTATTTAGAGGTCCATCATGATGGCATCGACAACTTTAAAAATGTATGAATGTGTAGCAGCTTACATTTGCATTTATATGTATGGATCTGGCAGAGGCATTATGCAAAGTGTCCTTGCATAAATTGCTTAACAATTCAAGCATCATCCAGAGTAACGCTCACCTGTTGCGATCCATCCCCATTAACATTAATCATGTGCGGCATCATGGCCACCTCCCCGTTCAATAGTGGTGGCGGCAGGTCCAGTGGAATCTGGTCTGTCATCATCATTGTGACGTACATTCATGGAGAACTTTCCTGGACTGCCTTTCTGTGAGAAGAGCAAGAGAAACAAACTGTCATGAAACTGAAAAACAAAGAGTAAGACCTGCAAAATAATGTCATATGATCTCAAACTTGCAAAACACACCCTCTTTGGCTGCCCTGGTTTTGTGCTGTGAGGAAGATGGACGTGTTCATTTATTTGAGATGATTTCACAATCTTTGGTTGGTTTGTGACGTTTGAGTGACTGGGCTAAAGCGTAAATGGATGGAAGATGCTGAGTTGCACCACAGTGACTCAGCAGGCAACTGAAGCCAACTGTGGACTGGAGCACAGCAGTGTCATTGTGAGCTGGATGGCCCGAGGGAAGATCTCCTAAACAAGAAGAGCGTGTAACCGACACGAAAGTGGACTCCCACCCCCTAGAGTTTGAGTTTTGAAATGTGTATAGCATTATGGAGTGATTTCCCCACTAACATTAAACTTGGTTTTGATAACAGCATTTGTGCAAGTCTGTAATGATCCAACGGTTTAGTACAGCGTGACTGTGGTCTAATGGAGGAGAGAGGAAAGAGTTTGGGGAATAAAAAGGTGACCGAATCATCAATGAAGGATGCACAATTTCTTTATTTCGGATGGAAGGCCACCCATTTGAAACATAAACACACGTGTAAACAGCACCACTACTGTAGAGGCACAACATGTGGCAGAGCCCACAGGACCAGAATGCAACCCACTCAATGTCTCCATCCTTCCTTCCCTCTTCCGTAAAGAAGCCACAGCACATCCTCAGACAGACAGAGAGAGAGAGAGAGAGAGAGAGAGAGAGAGAGAGAGAGAGAGAGAGAGAGAGAGAGAGAGAGAGAGAGAGAGAGAGAGAGAGAGAGAGAGAGAGAGAGAGAGAGAGAGAGAGAGAGAGATGAGAGAGAGAGAGAGAGAGAGAGAGAGAGAGAGAGAGAGAGAGAGAGAGAGAGAGAGAGAATTCCTGACTTGAATGAGATTTTAAGCCTTACAAAAAAGCGATTTTTAAACGATTCAAGCGCAATTAGAAGCGAAAGATAACTGATTTTGGTATATGCGCGCGGTCTGAGAGACTGTTTTGAGCGCGCACACCTGAAACGTGCGCACATACAAGCCGCTGCTCAAACAGTGTGTGAGTACTGAACTTAGCACCTGAACTTAGCACCTTAGCACAGTTATTTTTATCGCCTTACTGGGCTTGGGATGATTAATCGACGATCGATTAAAAAAACAAAAATCATACCGGTTTTACACATTATATACTTTGATATGGCAAATTTGCGCTAAATTGATCAAAAGTGACAGTAAAGACTTATGCTACAAAAGTTCTTTTGAACTTTCTATTCATCAAAAAAATCCTGAAAAAAACGATCAACTTTGATAATGGCAGCAAATCAGCATATTAGAATGATTTCTGAATATTAGAGTAATGCTCAAAATTCAGCTTTGCCATCACAGTAATCAATTACATTTTAAAATGTGTTATTAAAATAGAAAACCGCCATTTTAAAAAATGTTAATAATTTCACAATACTGATTTAACCATTTCAGATCAAACAAAGGCAGCCCTGGCAAGACTTTTTTCAAAAACATTAAAAAAACGTTACAACGTTTTAACGGTAGTGTGTATGGCGTTTTTTTTTTTTTTTTTTTTTTTTTTTACACGGAATAATGACTCCGCTAATGGCCTTTGCAATAACCAATAAAATGCCCTTCTTGAATACAGATAGCACACCATGTCCCATTTTACATTCTGTTCTTTCCATTGATGTTAAATGGTTAGTTTCGTGTGATCCACAAAAGCAGACACAAATCTACAGTTATTTGGCAGCAGTTGGTTCAATTTAAATGAAAGGTGCAAACCCATCCGAAGACATTATAAATGTTTGTGGACACCAGGGACGACATAAATCGGATTATTTCTCTGTGTAATAATGTGGTCCATCCACATGCTCATTGCATCTCCATTCGTCTCTCTATTCTGTTTGACTTTCCATCCATCCTTCATTACCTTTTGCCCTCTCCTCATGCTCTGTGTTTATGCAGTACATCAGGTGAGATTGACATGGCAAAACAAGAGTAAACAGATTAAACAGATGGTGACCTCCTTTAGTCCCAGTCACAATCCCAGCCTTTCCTGATGATGCTGTCACACAGACGCATGTCTCTAATTGCAGTGAGGAGAACAGAATGTGACTGCACTGGGAATGCAGTAAGATCAACCTGGAATGATCCCTCTTGCATCTGGTATTTTAGCAGAGTGGGGACTACCAGTAATGTCCAAAGAGCCAGACGTACAGTAGATCCATATCACTGATCACACAGTGTTTTGTTTAGAAGTCTTTTAATCATGATTTCATTAGTGCTATGTGCTCTTGGTATTTATTCCAGCGAGTGGAGTTTTTGGCTAAGTTTAAGGCTAAAGTTTAAAATTGTCAATTCTGTTACCAAGGTGGCGTAACAATGTTGACAGTATGTAACAGAATTGACAGTAACAGAGTTGACAAACAATACTATAAAGAAATCCGTTTTTTCGTTAAATGTAAAAAATCTTGTGTTTGGCAAGCACCGAATTATTATTAAAATTTAATGCGTTTTCAATAAAATACTGGAATACTAAGAAATTCTGTTAGTGAAAGTTTTTTTCCTTTTGAAATGCAAAATGTATCTCCAATTATAGAATCACTCATATGATTCACAGATTAGATTTAAGTTAATATTGTCAACAAAGAAGGAACTGCTGTGCAATAAGAAATAAAAAAAGATGCTATTGTTGGAGACAGCAGGTTAGAATGCATGGATAGGAAAGTTGGCATCTGAATGTGTCAAAACTATAAACAGACAGAATCGCTGTGAAATACACCATAGTACATGAAATAGAGGAAGGAGGAGAGAGACAGACAGACAGGCCAACAGACGGCCACACACAGCGAAAAAACCCTACAGCTAACCAGAAATAATTAATGACCTTTTAAGAGCCGCCAAGCCACAGTCCCAGAGAGCTGAGGGGAAGACTCTGAGAGAGAGACGGATGGAAAACAGCAAGAAAGATAGCAAAAAGAGAGAGAAAGAAATGGAAATGAGTTTAAATGACTAAACAAAGGCCATCGGAGTTAATTCAGTCAGCTGTCGGGCCGTGAAGAGTGGTCCTGATGCAGTCGTGGTCTCAGGCGACAGGTTAAAGTGCTGGGCGGTTAGGCTGAGATTAGTTCAGTTGAGCGGCCCATGCTGAGCTACTTTGATGCCTGGATCCCTCCTGCTTTAGCAGCTAATGGGGCCTATGCTAAGCCTCGGCCTCTCACCCATAATTAGGATTTCCATTGAAACTGAAGCCTGCATTTATTTTAGGATTTGTACAACTTACAGTGGAAACTTACAATGAGTTACAATGGATATGGGTTATGATAGCTTAATGCCTGTGTTTACAGAAATTCCGGACTAATATTTCATCAACTTTGTAGCCTTTTTATCTCTTTGTTTGAAATATCTTGTTTTGTTCTACAGCCGGTATTATTGCGGTTACGGCAATGGATTTCATTGTGAAGGTTGTTCCGAAAGTAAAATCCTTGAAGTTTCCTCAGCTTTGAAAGAATGTCTGATTAATAAGGTGTCGATTCCAAATGACGATAAAAAGTTAAATTGAAAAATTCCTTCAAGGATAGGCCGCAACAATCGGGCGCTTGTTCGCTGGGGCTGAGGGAAGTGGTGGGATAAGAGACAGCCTTGTGTGAAGAAGCCAGGCTTTCTGCTGGAAGCGAAAACTGAGGACTGCCTTTCAAATCTAACAGAGGACGTAAAAGACGATAATTCACTGAGGTGTCACCTCATCTGCCAGTCGGGACCAAAGAGGCCCAGCTGAGCTTAAACCCAGAGCCCGGAGTCTGTGAAACCGTTCCATTCAGCTATCTGACCTGCACCACCTTCACATACCTAGAAGTCAACAGTTGTACGTGCAAAAATAAAGCAGAGTGATAAAATAAGTAAAATAAAATACACAAAGTCTGTGTGTACACAAAATATGGAGGTAGACAGACACAGGAGTGTCATGATTGGATATATGAATGAGACCCTGGCCCTCCGGCTACTCTGTTCATTACCTCACTTTTACAGTAATTGTCCTCCACAATTTGAGAAACAAAAAGCAGCTCTGTTTGCAGCCCTCACTTTCTTGTGCAGTCTGCACTCTCTCTTTCGCTCAAGTTTTTTTTTTTATTATTATAAATTAATCAAGCCAGTTTGAGTAACAAAAAACCCTATTAAACTGGAAAAACAAGGGCTGATTGAATCCATAAGCATGTAAGTTTGTTTAATCTGCTTCCTCTGCAGCTTTCACAACACACAGCTCTCTAATTGGCATTTAGATTAGGGGTATTGTAGATGAAAACAGGCTGAGTATGCCTCATAGCAAAAGATGCAAGCGTACCTTTCACACTCATAATGCCTGGGAACTTAAATCTCAAAAATATCAACAACAGCAGTATGAGGAGAATGAGATACACCTTTATTAAAATGTATCTCAAAAATGGAAGTCCCACCATTTAAAAGAGCCAATCATCTATCTGAAATGTATCTGAATCATCACCCATTTTATTTTGGCCTTGAAGATATTAGCTGGATATGTGCCTGAAAAATACATTGGTTTATACTGATGGAGGATCTATATCAGCACCTTATCTGTTATTGCAGATGTTGAAGTGAATTGCTGGATATATGCAATGATGCAGAGCTGTGCACACACAACTTTTAGTCTTTTTAATATTTTTTTATAAAGTAGTTTAGATCATTTCAGTTAATGCACATGAAAACTAACAGCTTATCAGTTTCAGCTAGAATTTAAATGAACACCAAATAATTATTTAAGCTAAAAATACGCTACATTTATGATATGACTGTTGTGATAGAACCATAATTGTGACCCAAAAAAAAAAAGATTTTAAAAATTAAGCATACATGAATGATGAATCATTCACAATAAATTGCATTCAGAATTCATTGTATTCAATATGTTATAAATAGGAAAAAAATAGATTATTTTATGCAGTTTTTAAAGTGTGCATTTGTGGCTGTGAAAAGAAGGTTAGTGCTTTGATGGAGGGGAGGAATCTTCTAGCCGAGGGCACCTTGTAATGTTGGTGGTCCCTTACCACCAGCATCAAAACCCAAAAGTGGCATTTATGTTTTATTTTTTTCCTTGTTTGAAATGCTACACTGCTCATTTCTTCCTCCTCAAATCCACCAAGAGTCCTCAGTAAGGTGTGTGTAACAGCTTAGCGCTGTTGCTAAGGGCTTCACTGGACTGTTGTGTTGTGTTTTTCTGTGTCTACCAATGCCTTTCCTTCCCTGCTAGAGTCTCCCTGCGGTGCAAAGACTAGTTCTCCAGATCTTGTGCTGAATTGCACAGGTCTGGGGAAAAACAAAAGGAAAGGCGTTTTTGAATGAAGGCGCAGGGGATTTTTGAATGACGGGTCGTGCTTTGCCTAGCCGGAGATGAATATCACTGTCTCCCATTGAGAACAAAACACACTGAGCCACTTCCTGTTCTACAGCCTGCTCGGTGCAGACTGTATATTTAACATTGTGCAGGACAATAAGAGAAATACAGTACAGTATGGTCACGCATGCATATGCGTGCACACACTCTGCTCAGCCAATTCAGACGGTGGGTGATTTGCCACAGCGCCTCAGTCCAGATCTTGCACTGCAAAAAAATAAATAAAAAATTGGTCATGCACACCCTGACTTTCCTGTTTCCTGACAGCCTGGCGGAAAGGGCCAGCTGTGGGTCATGATTGCACAACCACGCTAACACAACTCATCTGGAGCCTAATAAAGTTAGTCTTTCACAAACAACTCACACTCAATTCATGAACCATGCATTTTGCCAAGACGACGCATCAAAATGTTATCCCGGGACAACAACAACTCACTAACACCCTCATCACATGACATGAGATGTGGGCTAGCCACATCCACAACATTCCTCTCCCACAGCACGACGCAAGCATAGAAATTAAGACAAAAACGGAAAGTTCCTGATGGCATCAATGGAACGCAAAGCTGTGGTTTAGAACTACAGGAATTCGTCACAGGTGACAAAGAAGTCCTTGGTCAAGGTTTGCAACACAGCTGTATGTCTGTGGCTTTAGGAAGGCTGTCACAAGGCAAGAGATGTGTAGGCTGCAAGACTGAGCAAATATGGCAGCTCCCACTTTTATTTATGCATAAATATCACACAGACTAATTAAATCCAGGGCAGTCTGGGCAGCGAGGCGTGCAGTACAGCCAGTCTCTGTCTGCCTGTCTCTCTCATTCTTGTCCAGTACCTCCTGTCACATGCCAGCCAGCTTCCGTAGTCTACATTGGCACAAAAAAAAGGAACAAAAGAGAAAACTAACGCTGAGGGAACAGGTCAGACGGACAGCGAGCGACAAACTGTCCCCACCTTGCCCAGCACACTGACCCTTTGAAACCTCAGGGACTGCATCCAAATTCCTCTACTTTTAGAGTATGTAGTGGTGAATTTAATGAGGAACTTGCTTCTTGATAGATGAGGAAGAGAATTCAGAAGCTATGCAGGTGTGTAGTGTGGATACATTCCTGGATATACTAATCTGATCCTTGTGACCCCTGTGCTCCTCATCTCCTTTTGGAAAGATTATGGCTTTGCATCCAATTAAACCCTTTTGTGAAAAGAGAAACAAACGCCTATCATCCATTTCTCAGAAAAGCGGACTTCGTTGTGAACCACAGGACTTCCATCATCAGCAATTGGCTGACAGTTACAGCTATTGACAGAGGCACCAGGAGACTTTGAACACTTTCGAATAGATTATTTGAAAGTCCTTCCCATCCATCGGTGGTACGAGTCCCTCAACCTTGCAATGGTCTTGTACAAATACACAGAGTAGCAGCACAGGGGCTTCTGTTCAACAAGTTATGCCACCCGCAGAAGTTCTCAGATGACTCGATTGTGGCGAATAAAGATGGGCAGAGAGCAGAGTAAAGAAAATTGGTTAACAGCATTTAGAAGAGTTTGGAGAGAATCATCAGCGCATGGTAAAGATAAAGGTGATGGTGGTGAAAGAACAATATCCCATCCAGACTGTCACTATCGTCAAATACGATTGACAATTAGCATACAGTTAAGATTGGCAGTATGTTTCTGTTCCGGGCAAGAACTCCCTGCGCCTCCATGCAGTCTAGCATGGATAAGAGCAGGGAGAGCAGCAATAACCCCCCTTAGGGTAAACGGAACTGAACCAACATGAATTTACTGCAGATATCATTCATTAATTTTAACGTACAACATAATTAGAGCATTTTAGTCTGATTCAGGGGGAAACAGAATGCAAATCCTGACTGACGAGAGGAGGAGCTGGGGATGGAGGAGGGAATTGGCTCCTGAGAAACGCGATAGCTGCTGATAATACTGAAGGAGCTTATATCTGTATACAGTGATGGACGTCGTATTCCTATAGGTAGACGTGGATCAGCGGAGTCAGCTGATGTGAGTTGACTAACGTGACCTGCCAGAACTGACGCAATGCTTAATTTGACTGGCCTATAATGACGGTCATCACATTTTCCGGTTTAGTGGAGGACAAACATGAAAACCCTGCGAGTAAAGTGGAATAAGTGTGCTCAATAGCCATGTTTCAACTAAAGTTGCAACTGTAGATCTTTCATTAAATGCAATAAATTACAAAACGCTCTGAAGAATATCCAGCATTTTTATGCAATATCCCAAAATTTTCATAGAAATATAATAGAAATTGCCTATTTACTACTGAGTGTTTCGAACAAACTAAAGTGAATTTCCTAAAAAAGCTCCCAGCATTATATTTTTTAAGTAGTCTGCTATGCCAGGTTTCTGGGCCTGGCTGAAACAAACCCCTCGAGCTAAGACGAATTTCCACTAAGGGTTTTCTTAACTAAAAGGGTTTTTCTGCCACCAGCTGCTGGGAGTCAGGGATGCTAACAGACTGAAAATGCTCATAAAAGGCATGTTCTGTCATTGGGTCTGACTGAAACTCTCTGGAGGGTGTGGGTGAGATGAGGAAATAATGAACAATGTCTGTCATCTCCTCATGCTCAGCATGCTTGTTGAAGAGGACATTCAGCAACAGGATGATTCAAACATTAGCTAAAGATGGTCCTTCTGTGCGCACAGGCAGGAGAACATAGACTTACTGTGAATCCTCTGCCTAGAACTGCCTCTGTATAGAGTGGTGCTGGTATGACGTCAGAACCCGGAATACTAATTCACCGTAAAACAGACGCCTTGTTCTACAGTGTAAATTACACACACTCATAGTGAAAATGCGAATTTTAAAGCAGTTATGTTCATTTTTGAAAACGTACATCTTTAATAAATAACTTTATAAGACAGCTTGGGGTGTGAGTGTGTGCAGTCAGTGTATGTTGTAGAACAAAAAGCCAAAGTATCATAAAGTTATGTTTACCACAAACTTTATTTTACTCATTAAAAGAAAGGCCCATTATAAAACCCCGTAGGAAAATCCCGAAGGAATCAGCCATGAATTAGACTTCCGGGACTGGCATAAATATACAGGACAAATAAATACAGTATTATTCAGTGCGCTGTATATTCTGGGTAGTTAGTGCTCCATTCAATTCTTAAAGGGATAGAAGATAATTCTGTCTTCATTCAGTCACCCTTAATGTCGTTTCAAACTTATGACTTTCTTTTTGTCTGCAGAACACCAAAGAAGACTTTTCGTTCATAGAAGGAAAGTCATTGGGTCTAAAACATAAGATGCTATTGACTTTCATTGTATAAACAAAACAAAACATGAGGACATTTTTCAAAATAACTTATTTTGTGCTCCACAAAAGAAAGATTGACTTGAGGTTGAGTAAATAAAGATTGTTCAATTTTTATAAAGAAAAAACAAACAAATCACAAGCAGAAATGGTGTTTAATATTTTGATTCATGCATCGGACAGAACAGATATTTTAAAATATTTTAATAAATTTTTAAAAATTGCATTTAAAAAAAAAATTTGATTGAATCTATTGTGTCAACTAAAAGACTAAACATTTTTACCATCACTCTGCCATTATATGTGAAAAAAGTTGACTGGCCAGTCTAACGATAAAAAAGATTCTGTGTATCTATTCAATATTATGACTTAAGACAACTGGAGTACTATAGTGCATAAATATATTTAACCATCTCTAACCAAGTAATGTAGAGGAACACATTTCAGATTAATCTTTCCAACTTTTACAGTTTAGGCTATGGAGAAAACAGAACAGTATCTTAATACTGAGTCTTATTATTTTGACACTTAAAGTGTCATGAAACCCCCAGTTTTATCACTGGTCGTTCACACCTCAGATTTGAAAAAGACTCAAGAAATGGGCGTGTAAAGCTGTGGAAAAGTGGGAGTGTAGAGGGTGGGAAGAGGGAAGACAGCAACCAATAAAACACAGACCTACAATACACTCATTATACAGACAATGATTATTAATATCTGAGCGGAGAACGAAAAAACAAACAACAGAGTTGGGGGTATCTTGATGTATTTTAAAGATATAACCCTATGACAACAAACTCTTATTATTAGAGGCTACTAACAACTATAATGAACAAATCAAATACATTTCTATAAATTATTCTTAGAAATACCAACAAATCAGCATTATAAGTTATAAGAGCTGCAAGTGTTGTTAACCCGCTCTCACACACGCATGTGTTACATTTTAAAGGGGTCATGAATTGAGAAATCTAATTTTCCTTGATCTTTTGACATGTAAGAGGTCATTGTACTATAAAACATCCTGTAAGTTTCAGAATTCAAAACTTCCTCATTAGTCCAAAAACAGCTGTTATTGAAACCAAGCTCCAAAAAGGGCTCGTTTTGGATTTTGTCACATTATATGTGATAGTATACTATCTATTACTATATGTAATAGTATGATGAAAAACCGCATCTGCAGAAACAGATCAACGGCTACTTCTACATCATTGCATATTTGGCCCCAGCCACTGTTGTGTTAGTAATGCCTAGTTCACACTACAGTATTTTAAGCCGGATTTGCAAATCGTTGAGCTCGCCGACAGGTCGGGTTGTTATCGTGTGCAAATCGCGGGGGATTAGCGGCCGAGGAACGCTCGCCAATCTGTTAGTATGAAAGAGCCAACAGCGCATCAAAGACGCTCGCAGACGCGTCGCCGAGCCCAGAAAAATATCTAGCATGCTAGATATCCGGAGCTGTCGCAGGACTCAACCACATGTGATGTCATGAGCTACAGCCAATCAGAGCAAGGCATGGGTTGAGGTCACCGGGAAAATACGAGTTTTTTGTTTTTCAGAGCAAATCATCGCGCAAACAGTTTGCAGCACTAATTTCTGTCTGACGTCCATATTCAAACAAAGACTCGCGTGTTGTGTATTATTTATTTTCAATTATGTGAATGTTGGTATATTTCACTGTGGATTTGGTAAATCAGTTGAAATTTTGGTGCAGGCTTTGCTAAAATACTTTTACTGTAAGATATGGACCCGACAAGTAAAGCCACAACATACAAGTAACTTTGTTCATTCTGATGCCTGATCTGTGATCAGTAATTTCTGATAATGATTCATGTACAGTCAGAGGTTCTCAATCTCAAAATAGTTTATTATTTATTGAGTCAGTAAATCAAGCCAGTGACTAAATGGTCAATTTTACATTGTTTCTCTAAGTAGCATGAAAATAATTGGTTGTTTAAATTGTGATTGAATTATATACAGAAATCGATCAAAGAATGCTCCCTTTATTGTCACTGGAGCTGTCAATAAACCAGTGCGAGTTTATCAGTGACTGAGTTCTGGACTCTTGCTTAAACTCCCGTTATAACCAATGATGCGCTCTACACTGCACAATGAATATCTTATGAAATCACTGCATGCATGCGCTCAACAGACATGTCTGTCATCTGCTACAATGCTCATCACTGCAACCATTCATGCCACTGGAGTAGATCTAAAAACAACGCTATTTAACTAACATCTTGCACGTTTAGTTAATCTCAAAAGCTGTATAGTACAAAATATTTTGAGAAAGTTCCATATGTAATATTTATTTCAAATGCACAGATGTTAGCCAATCATAGCAGTGGGCGTTTACATTGAAGTCTTACAGCAGACACGCCCCTTCAAACAGAGCGTTCGTATAAGAGGGCCAAAATCAGGGTAGAAAATTGCCTTTTATTTCTTATGACAAATTTTGATGTAAAAATCATACTAACATTATAAGTGCACCTCAGAAATCATTATAAAATAAATGACTTCATGACCCCTTTATATATTGTTACAGTCATATTCTCTGTTGGTAGTCTGACAGCAGTATGCAAACACTTGTCTCACACCATGTCCTAACTACACGCGACACGATAAAATTCCAGCGACAGCAAGTGTGTCTGTCAACACTAGACGCGACGCGACTGAGACGCCACAATCAAAAATCACAGCCATTCAGAACAGCGTGTGGGCTGAATTCACTCTGTGAAAGCGCACTGCTGGCCCGCAATCGCATTGGAAATGGGTAAGGACATAATCAAATCAAGAAATAACATTATTAAAAATCAAAACATTAACAAAATATACTCATTGACTAATTTTGTTATGAAGTACAGTTGTATGTTTGCATAGAATTCAGTTTGAACGCTATATTATATGCTTTCAAAATCTGAGGTAAATTATCCATTATCGCTTGTGGCACAGTGACCTATTTTTAACTAAAAATAAATAATGTGTAGGCTACTCATAACCAGTGTAATTTCTTCATATGACAATCAGTTTATTCGATCTTGCTCATAGGGAAATTCATATCTGTCAGCCGTGAACGTCGCAGAAATAGGAACCGTTTCTGAATGAGAAACTTCGCGTGTCGCTGTCGCGTCTGGTTAGGACAAAAACTCTGATTAACATGGAAAAGATACCTTTTATCGCGTGTCGCTGCGTCGCGTCGCGTGTAGTTAGGACACGGTGTTACTGTATTGAGGAAATATACACTTGCGAAGTGTCTGTCTGTTCAGCTTTGCATTGTTGTCCTTCAGAGGTGAACAAACAGCGTTTGTTTTATGACCTTTGAATTCCCTGCTGTAATGCAATCTCATGCGTAATACAGCGCAGTGATTGGATAAAAAGAGCATAATAAAAGCTCAGAAACTGATGACGTAGACGCGTACTCTCTAGCCACGGCAGCCAATCACCACTTCAAATTAACACATATAGCTACCTTCGTGACGTTGGCTGAACTAAATGCTTTTTTAACCAGAAGAATGAAATGGCTCAGAAAATGAAAAAATAACCACTTTTCCCTTTAAAATTGTGTTTTTAAACACAATTTAAAATTGAGTGTTGTTGTTTAGAATGAGTGTTGAGCGTTTAAAAAGCTCTTGTGAGGTGGTGCGTGGTGGCTGCAGCCGGTACAGACTCAGAATAGGGCAAATCTTAACATGCAGAGCAAAAACATGAGAGGGCCCATAGGCACGGAAACTTGGGTTGTTTTGTTAGTTTCAGCGCTATGGTAAACAGAGAAGCAATGGCCTCTTTTTCCACTACCTTGTTTCTACTCTTCTGTTAAACTGCCCACAAGATATGTCAGCTCACAAGAAAACTAGAGCCTCTCAACAATACACCACAAAATGATCTGACTAGATGAAGAAACCGACACAGTCAGCCAATAACCCAACAGTGTGCATCCAAAGGAGGAGGAGAGGAAAATTAGGACAGATAGAAACAAGAAGGGGGAAAAATGAAAATGAGCCACATGGAGACATGAGCTCTACCTGTAGGTATGCGCCCCGCTGGCTGCAGATAGGAGCGTTTGCCAGGGCTGTCTGATATCTGCTTATTAGCTCTGTGTAATCACAGACTGCACAAAGCCACGTCGGACCCACAGCCTCCGAGAACACCAATTACACTTTCAGACACACACAAGCAATTAATAAGATTCTCAGTAGCTGTCTGGCTCCTGCAGGCAGAAGAACCCGCAGGGACAGAAGACAGGCAGAACTGAGAGGAATGCTGATGCTGCAAAGCGACAGAATAGACGGAAGTCGGTGACAAAACTCCACACTTACCAAAAAATACTGGTTACCTATGGAAATACTGTTTTTTTGGAAATACAAAAGTTTTACATATTGCACGACAGGGACGTCACTAGGCCCATATTAGGAGGGCTTTGGCCCCCCTAAATTTCAACCCAGCTCCCCGAAAAATTTGAGAATAAATCCACTAATGTCCACTAATTCGTGATCGCCTAAGTCCCCCTTAAAAACTGATGGCATCCCCGTATTTTACCATGCATTATTCAGTGCCAGTGTCAAAAGCAGAGGACAATGTGTGTGCATTTATTGATAGATTGTTATGATATCCGTGTAGTTCTTTATGATGCAGGAGCAATTCAAGACAGTTTCCCATTCACTGTCCAATTTTATGAAAATCCATCCATCTAAATGGCATGAGACTCTGAGACTTTTCTTGCTATACTTCGAACTCCAGTCCAATAAAATTGCATGATATTAATTTTATAATAAATCCAAAAACAAAACACACGAAAAGAGCTTGTTTTCCCATCAGGTGACAGAAATCCACTAAAGCATGAACAAAAATAATACATTTTCTATTTATATTATTATAATTATAAACTTAAAGATAATTTTACTGCACAAATGTAGTTAAAAAAAAAGCTTAAAACATTACATGTTGAAATTTTTTTTACCATATAGACAATTGCAGTAATATACAGTAATAGTTTGTCTATAATGAATATTAATGAATATTAGCTGGTTATTTAAAATTATTATAAATTATTTAAATACTCAGGAGTTTCTTGACAGTTAGTGCAGAACCAACTGTATTGTTCATGCCAACCCTAGTAGCCTATACAAAACGTTTTTTTTTTATTATATATATATATATATATATATATATATATATATATATATATATATCATACCATCATTGGAGGCAAATCCATACCTGTTCAACGTTTGATCAATGTTTCTTTTCATTAAAACAAAATGCTTTTAAAAAAGCAAGACAGTAAAATCTTGTAAATATTGAGGTTTAAATACAAATAAGAGTTATTTTATAAACATAAATAGATGAAAAGCAACCATGAAGATGATTCATACCATCTCTTCAACCATGAAACTCTTCATAAATAAAAGCAGGAGAGAGTGTAGTGTTCCCTCTAATGGGCAGCTTGGGCTGAAATCTGCATAATGGGAGAGAAAGGCCTATAATTTGACCTGGAATGAGTAAAAGATGTACTCAGAGGTTCAGCGTCCAGCTGCGCTGTGTATGGGTGTTCTGGATGTGACGAATTATGCATTTGGCCTGTTGTGGTTCAAAGTTAGTATCATTTCCAATGGCTTCATCCATTTTGAAACACCTATTTTCAAAAACAACTGATGACAGACTGAAAGACAGAGGCGAAATTAAGTTGAAATTGGACTAAGGGTGATATTGAAAGATGAACTGAGGTCTAAAGTCTAATATGATGAAAAATATTGAGTTTGCCCATTTTGGAGCCCAAAGTCACACTTTGTCATGGTTGGACGATGACAACAACTCAATCATAGTACCAAAACAGGCAGCGAGATGTTTGCCAACAAATCAAAAATGCCACTATATCAGGGACCCAATAAGACAAATGTGTAACCTAGCAGCTGGTAGTTGCTGTGTAGACATAAATCATAAATCCAAAATTCATAACTGTTTTTTTACAGGTGGGATGCTTCCATAGGAGTGTGTATTTTATGTAGGTTTATGCTGAAAGGAATTTTCTAGCAAGACTCTACACAGCCAGTACACCACAGGTAATCGGGTTCACAACTGATGTTTTTAGAAAACCGAATAGCGACGCCATGGAAACAGACGTCTCTCATAGCAACAGCATCTCTTTAAGCATAAATGTACCTTTTTCCAGGTCACACTGAAATGAAAGCTATAGCGCAAGTTCTGCCGGGAAGATTCAACTGTTACATCACTTATTACCTTCTCATCTATCCAATCGTGTTCTAATACTTGAATAAAAGATCAGTACAAGTCTGAGTTCGCAGATACTGACGCCTACATTCACCTCCATCCTCCCCACCACCACCAGGATGGTCCCTTCCCCTTCATCCTCCCCACCACCACCAGGATGGTCCCTTCCTATACCTCACAGGGGGTCGGCTGCGCCCCTGCCTTCGTCTTCAGGCAGGAAATGCAGATTCCGTACCCTCGGATTGCGAGCTACGGACTGGACCTACGCCAAAGAACTTTATATCATAATACTTGCTTGCTGGGCTGTAAATAATATGCATACTCGTTACATTATTTTACCTCCCGAGTCTTTCTGGTAGAACTTTAATGCTCAGCTTTCTGCTTGAAAGTTGTCATGGAGCAACATGACAAGGTGACTCAAACAAGTGTTTTGTTTTGATAATATTTGAGCCCCGTTAAATTAGGAAAGAAAATCTTAACGATAACGCATTTTGGTGCACGTTACCAAAATCACAGGTGGTGCTTTTTAAGGCTCTAAAAAAGGAAGAGGGCACTGCACAAACAGGAAGTGACTACCAGCATGTTTGGGATGCATACACATATATTCTTGAAGTAGCCGTATGCACATCACGTACTGCATTTCATTAACAAACTACCTGCCCCATACTTGACTCATAGACAAAGAGAGAGGTGACAGTTAGCACGAAATGCTGTAGACACAGCCTGGGGCCCCTTAAAATATTCACATTTAATCATTTATCAGATGCTTTTATCCAAACTGACTAACAAATGAGAAATGCAAGAACACTTTCAGCTTTAAAGTGCACTAAGATTGTGATATCTGCATTTCATTGGCCTACTAAATGGTTTCATGCAGTCGCTATTGTGAAATGGTTTCTGTCCTTACAGAAGTTCACAACATCCATACAGGAATGTTCTCAGGTGTCACCATACAATGAAAGCTGGACCCTGGGGAATATTCTGTAGAGGCATTGAAATCAGAATAGGCATTGAATGACTACACTTGCTGGATAATGTGGGCCAGCAAAAAGAGGAGTAAGAGCTTACTTTGAAGAACAAATACAGATCTTTCTTTAATTTTTGACAACTTTTAAGCAGAGGTAGTCAAAAGTGAAAGGAAATAATAGAGGAGAAAGCTAAAATGGAATTAGGGCACGTTGCAGGGCATACTCAAACCTGCATCATCCATATGAGCACCACAGCTCAACGACGTGGATGAATATATATATAAAAAATAAAGTATTTTAAAATACAAAATGCATGAACTGATAGCATGTGCACATTAAATGTTCAGTAAGTCACTTTTGGACAACTGTAAACTAGTCAACCAACCATCACGTCCAAAAATGGCCAATAGCTCAATGACGGGGGCACCTGAGAGAACCTTCCCCTAGATCAACCTAGCCTGACCACGTCTCTTCTGGCAGTCAGGAGGGTACTCGAATTTGGTGGGAAACCGGCTCTCGCACGTCTCCCATTAAGCTCCCTGCACCCAACAATAGGTATTGAAAAGAGGGGAGCAGAAAGCCTGGCCCCAGAGTAGAGCACCTTTGTGCAGGCAGCTCTGGGTGAGGTGGGGCGAGGGCGGGTGTAGGGGGTTGGGAGGAATGCAGGAGACTTCTGTTAGCTTTTACACAGAGGCTCAGTTGAGAAGCGATGGAGATGTGTAATAAGGTCTCTCCGGAGCAGGGCTGAGCTAAATGAGTGCGCCCATTCAGACTGAGCCAGGGAGTTCAACAGGTTCAGACGCTGAGGGCGGACACGTGCATACCTGCATAATGCACCGAGGTACGCGTTCAGCGTGCCTACCTGCCCACTTAAACTGCACAGCATGGATGCAGTCTACGTACCACACACAGAAGAACAGTTTACTTCATATGAGAGAGAAAGAGAGAGTGACTATGAGAGACTATGCAAGGGTTTATTTTAGGGCGGCCCACACCGAGCGGAGTGAGTGGAGTCGACCCGCTCCCTGTAATTGAAGTAATGACATGCCGTTTATGCAAAGGAGCATTGGCAGCACAGGAATTTCTCTTTGCTAAAGCTCCTCTCCACTAAAGAAAAAAAAAAGACCTCCCCCTGCTGCAAAGTCATGTCTCAACTGGTCTCCCTGCAGGAAAAGCTGCAGCCCCAGGGCAAGGTTTTGCTAGAAATGGGATGCGTGGGGGAGGAGAGGTGAGGCTGGGAGGATGTATAGGATTTTTATATCCACACTTGAAAGAGGGGGGTCCAAGGACACTCACTGTCCACATTCATCCTAGCTGTTTTAATGCCAGGGCGGGACAAAAAGGAGCTTTTCATCTGATGGAGAAAGAACGGAAAGCTTCCTGGTGTACGAGTAGGACCCTCAACTACCTGCAACTGGGTCAATTACACTCCTTTTGAAAGTTAATCTATTATAACTGTATTTTGTACATTTTTATGCCATTGACCCAACTGCATGTATCACTAAGTTGAGAGCCCCTCACAGACGTCAATGCAGTGAGTTCATACAGCTTCAAGCGTTATCTGACTTGCTCTCTACAATTTGGCAAACATTTTAATGTCCTAACTCTAAGGCTAATCAAACACCCATTGAAGTTGTGTTCTGTCAATAATTACAAGAGAGCTGTCAATAATTACCAGAGACCTCATCTCACTATGTTTTGACAGTGTTAGCAACACGTATGCCACTTCAGATAAACAAGACTGAGGGACACTTGACTCGTAAACCTGAAGAGAGGAGGCCTGTCTGACAGACTCAGCTTGTTGCACTGGGGAGTTGTCAGGAACAAAGGCTTCCCTGTGCATGGAGCCAGCCTGGGACACAAGCATTTTTATAAGGCTGATTGAACACAAGAGCACCTCAAGAGCCCTTAAAAAGAACAAAGAGTGCAGCAGCACCAGCAGCAGCATGCAAGCAAAATGGCAATCCTGGATGCTATTGACATTTCAGTGACAATTTCAATGTAAGACCTTCTTATTCCACAGCAACACCTTAAAGTCCCTCACCTGGCTTCCAGCAAATACCAGTAATTTGCAGAAAAATATCCAGAGTTCTGACATGTCCAGACCTGGCCTTGACAGATGTCAGCCTGAGCATTTTTTTCTTCTAAATCTACCCCCATGAGTGCACTGTTCAGAGTCATCGTTGTCTTTCTTCTACTCTGTTAAAAACAAAATCTCAGACCCTGTCAGTCTTTTAGCCCTAATCAAAAACATTCACATTCCAAATCAACCACACTGAATTCCTCCATCCTCATAAAGGCAACCAAGCCAATGTTTCCAAAAGTTTTCAAAGGCATATTTTTGGAGAGAACGTGCTTTCCTTCAAACTGCTGGAACATCAGCTGGCACCACCTTCTGCCTAAGCAAGTGGTCCATGAAAACAACACCAAAGAAGCTGTGGCTTGTTCTGAGTAGGTGGATCTATATTTCTAGAGGTCCACTGACTTACATCCATTAACTTGGCCAAAATGATTATGAGAAGAAGAGAAGTTGTCAGAGGACCCATTCTCAAGTACGAGAAGCCAATATCCCAAGTAATACTCAACAGTCAGTTTTTCCAACAGTGCTTCCAGGACCAGTGCAGGGAGAGAGAGGCAGAGAGAGAGAGGTCCTAATGTTTAATCAAAATGTCATAACTTGATCTTCTGGTGAAACGATAAGACTTCTCTCTGGTCACGTATTCCGGATTTCAACCAATCATTTAGCATGTAACACTGTTGTTGATTATTTCAAATAACTAATGGATAAAATCACGCCTTGAATGGACGACTCATTTATTTAATAACGAGCTGTCAATCATTTAAAAAAAAAAATATGGACACTATGGTTTTATGGACACTATGGTTACCGCTATGGTTCGTTCTTTATCTTTCGTCATAAATAGTATCAATTAGGTTAAAATTCATACATATGTTAGTTAGAGTTATTATTTATTGGTAAATTAACCATTGACTATTCAGAAAATAAACATAGAAAAAAAAAATGGGAAAAGTATGGTTACTGGTGAGATTATGTAAATTATGTTGCAAATTACTTAAAGGGCACCTATTATGGAATTTTGAAATTTACCTTTCATGTAGTGTGTAACATAGATCTAAGTGAACAAAAACATCCTGCAAAGTTTGAAATATGAAAGTGCACCGTATATAAAGTTATTGCCTTTCAAAAGTAAGAGTCGACTCTGAGTCATTTTTATGAATCGTTAGAAGACCGAAGCTTTTTCTTTGACTAGATGACGTCAACTTGTAAAGTTATTTGAATACGATACGCCCACTTATTGTGCTCCAAGGCTTGAAAACATCATGGCGACGAGACGCTGTGTTCTAAAGTGCGACTCGAAACAAAACTTTTTTCATCTGCCCAAGGAGGAGCATTTGAAGACTAAGTGGCTACAATTCATATATACAACTATACCACAGAAGTATAGTCCGAGCCTTGTGCTTTGTTCGCGCCATTTTGAAGACGATTGCTTTACCAACTTAAATGCAATCAAACTTGGATTCGCGAGCCGGCTGATATTGAAGGAAGGTTCAGCCAAGTGTATTTGCATCAGCTTCCTCCTCCGTATCACAACCTGTAAGTGTTATTAATAATTGTTGCTTTTAGGTTTTATGTAGCATGCTTAATAATTATTTAGTTTGTTGTGTAAGCACCGTTTAGCTTCTAGGTCTTCAATGACAATTGTATTGAGATATGTGAAGTGTTTGTCGTTGTTTTCGGAGTTGTTTTAAAGAATAGAATAATACCTCGTAGTAACGTAACTGCATTTTTTTTTTTTTTTTTTTTTAAACTTATGTTTTAAACATAAAAATATGTTTATGCATCGGGCTAACGCAAACGAAGACTGATTGTGTGATTATGAACTCTGGGCTATGCTCGCTACATAACATTAAATTCTTTATCTTATTTTTAGTTTTTTACTACAAACTACAAAGCAGTGGACTATAATCATTATTATAACACAATTTAATTGATAAAAGCATCATTGTACTCTGTGTTAAACAATAAGTATTATCTCTGTAAACACTGCTGGGTCATCTGACCAATCAACGCAGATTAGCGTCGCGCATAGGAGGGGTTTGGAAAAACGAGTCGTTGAACGAATCATTTGGGAGTCGGTGAGCAAATCAGGTAAAAATAAATGCATATTATACGACAACAAAAGTGTTTTTTGTCATTGCATGCATGTAAAACTGTTGTTGGGGACTCCCAAAACAACATTAGGAACGTGCCCTTTAACTTCTATTGACCCCGGAATATTCCGTTAAGTAAGGTGAGTGAGAGAGAAGTTTTTCATGTGTTGAAGGGTGAGGTTGGCACGATACAGTGAATGAGAGCATTTGGCACCTCTTTGAAAGTCATTACAGAATTGAGACCGTGCGGTGCCAGGGCATTATTTATACCCTGTCAGCAAAGCACACAACACTTCCATGCATAATCACACAGTCACAAAGTCCAATGGGGCAACAGGGCATCTGAGATCAAGCCGTTGAACGTCAGCTTTGTGGGAAAGTGATCAAGTTGGCTTGACCTGCATCATTTCCCATGTGATAGAGGAGTCAGTGTGTCTGGACCCGGCCGCATCGTTGCAAAGGTCTTGTAGGAGCTCAGCTCGCTCCCATGGCAGTGGTTGGTAAAGTGAGCTTGCAACAAGTCTGGGCACTGATTCAGACTCAAATTAGAGAAACCAGGAAAACTATACATGATCCTTTTGGGCATTCGATTTCGCAGCAATTCCACACACACACGAACATACGCACGAACACACACACACACGAACACACACACACACGAACACACACACACACGAACACACACACACGAACGATTTTGTTGGGAGGGCCAGTACAGCCAGCTGTTTCGGAACATCAGCAGAAAAGGTTCCACTCGACATTTATTCCGGTAAACAAGCGGAGCAGATGCTGTGCACAGAATCCCAAAGCACGGACCTGGTCCCACACCCCATCTGACAGAACCTCCAGCCCCACCACCCTATTCTCATTACGTCTGACTTCAATGACAGACAATGTTACGGGCTGGATGAGAACCAGCTTAGGGGTCTGCTTTTACAGTAACACAGAGCCAGAATGGCTTTTCGTTTTTGGCATTAGTTTCCATCCCCCTTACACATCTGGAGTCTGCAGATGTTAGTAGAATGTGTCAACTGCCATTACACCTAATTCACGCACACCTTCAAAAACATAAGGATTCAAGCTCTAGTTTGGCCATCTATTTTGTCAGCTGTAAAGCAATACGTTCTCAAACAGAGCATTTACCCTCACTTACTCAAGTAGTGCTGCATGCTGTTCAAGCAGTGGGTCAGATCCAACTTTGAAGAGTAATACATAAACCTTACATCATTCTGTTAGATTAGCAGTGAGACAGGTCACTCCTGCTTACACAACATTACTGCTGACAGTTGTATGAAAACACTACGACAGGTTGCTCGAGGGCTTACTGACACGCGCTGGTTAATCATACAATCCTTAAACAACTTTGAACTCTGTGTGGCACAGTACATTGACATTGTTAGGAGCAGGTGTCTCTGTCCTGGCTCACTGCTGTATGTGCTTCATATAACCAATAAAGAAATGCTTCACTTCTGCAGGATTTGAATGGATGATTTCTTAAGTTTAAATTTCCTGAGTATTAGGGCCCGAGCACTGATGGTGTGAGGACCCTATTGGAATTGCTCTGTTTTTGCATTTGTTCTTTTGTGAGAATTTAGTGTAGTAAACGGTATTAAAATGATTTCAGTATTATTCCGTTTTCCATCATGATAAAAGCTTGACTTGTGAAGGTGAGAAGAAATATTCAATAGCTTACAAAATTCAATCTTAATATTAATTAGATTTTTATTAAAGTTCAGCAGTAATATATGTTTTATTTATTTTGTAAAATTAGTACATTTTTATTTTACAGTACACTAGTAACATATTTGTTTTTTTGTTAAAATAGCAGCAATCATAATTAATCAGTATGAATTTTACATAACATTTTAGTTTAGGGTCCAATTCTCACTATTAACAAGTTGCTTATTATCATGGATTTTACTAGGATATTGGCTGTATATTAGTACTTATAAATCACACATTAATGCCTTATTCTGTATGACTTTATTCTACATTAATCCTACCCCATACCTAAACTGAACAACAACCTTACAAACTATTAATAAGCAAAAGTCAAAGTTAGGTAATAATGAGAACTGGACCCTAATCTGAAGTTCTTTTCTGAAGAAATTTTGTAAACAAAAAATTAAGTAAAATATTACTATTGTACTGTAAAATTAAAACTTACTTATCTATTGAATATTTTGGTTCTACCTTCACAAGTCAAGCTTTTATTTTGGTGGAAAACTGAAATGCTGAAATAATTGTAATGCTTTTTTCTATAGTACAATTTACTAGAAACATATTTGTCTTAATTTTTTGGTTATGATAACAACAACAACAATCATATTACAGAATAATATTATAATTATTATTAGTTATACAATTACATTGATTGGCTCCAAAAAGCAGTGTGCATGTAAAGTGAATGCAGGCACTCTAAAGTGGAATAAAAAGTTTTGCGTCAACATTAAAGTCCAGGTACACTGTGCAAGTTTTGTTTGTTTGTTTGTTTTTTACAATAATACAACAACAACAAAACATCTGTCACAGAGATGCATTGTATTAATGATCAGGTTTGAAAAGACAAGCTGTCAACTGTCCGTTCAGATGTTTCCTCTGCAGGTGCAGTTCAAGATTGGCTAGTCAAATGAACCTGGTTCATGTTGAGAATCTGTGAGATAGAAATCTAGGTGGAAACTTAAGGAGAAGAAAGGGTGCTGTTACACCAGCCACATAGGTTATCATAATAATCAACATATATAGAAGCACACAGTGGGCTTTATGGGCAGTACAGACGGCAGCAACACTGCTCTCTCTGTTTCAGACAGTTGAGGAGAGGACTCGCTCCACACCACGTCATTCAGGAGTTTCCCCCACCCCCGACATCTCCCTTTTGCCTCCAAACAGTCCGTTGTTCAGGGAATTTCTTCGGATAGAACTTTGCCTAGCGGTGCCATGCAGCAATACAAATGATTTCAAATGTGCAGCTTGTGAAGTAATGCTTGGAGCTGCACACAACGCCTCTTTAACATTTACCAATTTTCACGTGTAGGAATTTGTTCCTGTTTACATAGGCTCTTGCATAGATCTTAGACTGTGGTTAATGTCACCAGGCTGATCATGTTTTATTCCAATCCTATTTCTTCCCAGTAATTGTACAAATTAGCCTACTGGATGCTAGACGGGATTACTTTTGGGGTATCACAACAGTGCAAGTCCATATCACAGCCACCTGAGATATTGCAGAGGAGCCTATGTCAGACATAAATGTTAATAGATTTGAACATCTGATCAAGGAGCCTCACACATTTGATGGTAATGAAAGCCGTCCCAGCTGGCCACCGAGTCCAGCATCAACACACAATGAAGCTCGGCCAAACGAACCCACATCATGGTTTATAGTTTCTACGCCAAGCAACTCGCCTTTATGGGGAAGGAAAAATCTCCTCTGGAAAACTCTGGCCTATAGCCATTATATGAAAATGAGGCAATGGCTGCCCTGAACAATACCATTCTTTCAGAGGGAAATCAGACAGGTCTTGGGAACAGCAGCCTAACTATTCTTTGAGGCAACGTTGGCAGGAAGACAGGCATGGACCAATTGTACACGTTCCTTCTCATTCTTTCTGCCAACAATACAGCATCATCATCACCAATGGTTACCTCAGACTATTTCAGACTAAACTAAACAGGCTCCCGAAAACCACAGGGGTGAAAAGTGGCTCTAGTCTCTAATTAGACAGATAGACGTAGATGGTGCATTTATTGCTCAAGTATCTTCAATAGCCAACATATTCTAACTAATCAAGCAGAAAACTACTTCACATTGAGTTAAGTAGAGCTGCACGATTAATCGTTAAAAGATTGTAATCTCGATTCAGACACCCACGTGATCTTTTTCCGCTGACCTAGAGAGAGCAGTTGTCTGAAACGAAATATCTTACAAATATTCAAATTATCACAGAAGGACTGGGATAAAAGTTTATAGTTTGAATGTAAACAGGATGCACCAATATGAAAATTTTGGCCAATACCGATAGCCTAATTATTTATATTTGAAAGCCAAAAACCGGTATATTGGCCGATAAATCTAAATTCAAATTTGTATATATTTTTTGAGAGCCTGATTGCAAAAACAAAAATATCACCATTAAAAGCCATGTCCCAAGCACACAATTATACTGTTCTCATTATGTTGCACTTAACTGTATTTTCTTTTTTGAAGTTCATATTTCAAGCCCTTCAAATCATGGTGAACGGTGTACATCTGAAGTGTCTCCGCTGAATGAAAATAATCCATTATTTATCTTTACTGTATCAGCCAAATGTTCTTATCGGGCCCATAACGATAACATGAAAAATGTACATATATCGGCTAATGCCGATATGGTGGCTGATATATCGTGCATCCCTAATATAAATTGATGCCATTTATTGAGATCAGGTGGATTTTGATTGGCTGCTAATGTTTTTATCATTTATCAGCTGAAAAAAAAAAAATCATAATTCTGAAAGTGATTCCAGTGATTTAATTTCTCTATTTTGATATTATTATAGTCATGGTGTGGACCTCACTATTCTCATAAAATTGGAACGATTTTAAAACTTGGTAATTATTGTAATAGTGATCGTCCTTGGTGTAAACAGGAATTTAGCTTCGAACAGACTAGAATTAAATTTATACATGTGCAACACCCAACAAGAACAATTAAAATCTTTGTTTGACCAAAAAAATTCTGGCCCATCACATTTAGAAAGTTTCGACTGAAAAAAAAAACTTGTCTGATTTATTAATATTTGAATTTGTGTCTCAAGTGCTGTTACTCAGACAAGTTGCCCATTTTCAAAAGCAATAAAAGAAGAGAAAATACCAAGTTAAAGCCATAAGATGAGGATCTAGTACTAGAAAAGTCCCATATGATCCACAGGTCACTGGTCAGATTTATGTAAGCGAAGGTTTCCGAGTCAGGAAGGACAGGAACTAAATAGAGATATTTTAATAGAAAATGGTTCAAAAGATGAAACATCAGTCTATCTATCAGCAGCAATGAGAGCAAAGCAGCTTGACACTGCCAAAGAGAGAGAAAACTCATCCAACCATCTGGATGTGGACTAGGCAGAAGTCCAGAAGGCAGTAAAACTCATTCCAAGTCCCTGACCGACGTACGACTGCCACGTAGCTGTTAGCGCAGGGGGACAGAGAGGAGGAGAGAGCCCGCCTCATTCCTGCTGAAACACTTTCCCACAGAGCAACATAAGCACATCTGCCTGTCTGCCTACACAGCACACTGATATTGAACTGCAATATCACAGTTTTGATGTAATACGACAACGTGATAATGATGACTTGGAGAGGTTCATAATAATAGAATGTGGTTAAGGGCGTCAGACATCTTCACAAGTCTCTGACGTGGAGTTTAAGTCTCACATCTTTGAGGTGGGCTCCAAGCCTCAAATCCTTTCGTAATATTTTTATACATTTTATAAAAATTGTCAAAGATTAATTGTTATTTATTTACAAGTCAATTGTTTACAGTGTTGTTATTGTTTAACTAAAACCTTTATAAAGTGTTGTTAATTGAAATGTAGCTGAAAAACATTCAAATATAAATATTAGACGATTTAATTAAAATATGAAATGTTGCCTTAGCAACTAACAGAAATAAATGTAAGCTTTAAGTACTAAAATGGTGACTAAAACAGAAAAAAAAGCTAAATAGAAACATTGTTTTTAAAACAAAATTGACAATCACATTATGAAATTATAATAAAATTATTTTTAATAACTGAAAATTACTATTGATAAAAACAATAATAAGAAAAATATTGACATTATCCTATAATATAAATTCTTTGCAACTATAAGAACTTTGCAAGTTCACCTAAATATGAAAATTTTGGCATCATTTACTCACCCTTATGTCGTTCCAAACATGCATGACTGACTGTGAAACACAAAAGATGATATTCTAAAAAAAAAAAATATCTGTCAATACAATGAACGTAAAAGAGGTCCATTGTTATTTTGATTTGGACCACAACATTGACTTTCATTGTATGGACAAAAACAGTCTTCAAAATATCCTCTTTTGTTTTCCAATGACAACTAAAATACATTCAGGTTTGGAGCAACATGAGGGTGAGAGAGAAGTGATGATGACAGAAATTACATTTTCAGCTGAACTATCCCTTTAAGTGGGACGTTTCAGACTCAAGTTTCCATTATTGCTGCTCTGAAGGAATAACCCCTTACACCACATTTAAAAAGTGAAGAATACTGTTCAGTGTGTGCGTGTGACATTAAAAAATGAAGTTTGAAAGATTTCTACAGTGGCTCTTGTAGTGGGTTGGTCTAGACTTGTTGGTGACTCAGTCTATCCACAAACAGGAAAAAACAGTAATGTCTAAAATACCTTCAATATGCACCTCGCTACTAAGAGTGTAAACAGCCAGGTCACCACACAGCTCGCAGATCTCAGCTCTCCTGAGCCTTTTTTTTTTTTTTTGGCACACTGAACTTGTGTTTAGACCAAGCTGAGAGGAAGCAGCCTAACTCCCACAAACACATGAAAATGACTCACTCCATACACATGGCTGTGCTTCAAGATTTTTCCTTCACTTTTCCTTGGTATTTAGAAAAAGAGTTCAGATCAGTGCATGTATCCACAGCTGTCAGAACATTCACATATGCAGTTATAATCGAGCTACAGAGGGTTTTCACATAGTCGGGCAACAGTCTTCCTCTGTCTGTCCAAGTATATGACCAAATGTGTTATTGAATAATAAAAATAATATGCTGTGCGTCACCTCAGTTTTTCATAGAAAGGAAATCTGTATCCATTGACAGGTCTAGCAAAGGTACTAAAGGTGAAGTGCTTCTACAAAGGTTGGGATTGCACTCACACATTTGATTTGATAAACCTTATTAATCCCTAAGGGAAAATTTTAATGGCTCAGCAGAACATACCACACGCACACGATAATAATAATAATAATAAAAAATAATAATAAATAAAAGACATTCACAACAACAACCATTATTTACCAGTATCAGTTCAAGGCATTATGATTATATACCAAATGGTTCTAATATAATCCATCACCTTATATAGCACTGATTGTACAGTCTAATAGCAGTGGGTAAAAAGGACTTTCTAAATCACTCCTTGTGAGAGCGGGGATGAATAAGTCTTGTGCTACATGTACTCACTAGGGCTCAGATTGTTTCATGAAGGGGGAGACAATTATTATTTATTATAGAGACCAATTAATCAATCATTCTATCGTGCCCAATCTTTTCAATTGTGGGTAACACACTGCCTAAAACAGCCTTCTTTATGAGCTTGTTTCATTTGTTCTTCTCCTTTACCAACAATCCCCCTCCCCAACAATTGACAGCATACAAGATTACAGATGATAGTGATACCACCGAGTCATAGGTCTTAAGTAGTACCCGACATACTCTGAAGGATCTCAGTCGTCTTAACAGATAAATAAGACTTTGACCCTTCTTATAGGCTTGAATCATATTATCAGACCAAGCAAACTTGTTATTCAAGTATACACCCAGGTACTTATATGATGTTACAGTCTCAATTTCCGACCCCCGTATGTTTACTGACACAACTTGCTGAGGATAACGTCTAAAATCAACCGCAATTTCTTTAGTCTTACTAGCATTTAGCCTAAGACCTTTTATCTCACACCAATCCACAAAACTCTTTAATAGATCCCTATATTCACCCTCATCATGGTCTGTTATACATCCAACAACAGCTGAGTCATCAGAAAATGTCTTAGTGTGGCAGGTTTCAGTTCCATTGTACTGGAAGTCTGATGTATAAATAGTAAAATAAAAAAGGGCTATAACTGTTCCTTGAGGTACTCCAGTACTTCACTACTTGACCATACTCAGAAGTAAGATGGAAAATGCTGGAGTACATCAGAGTAGTGCAGGCTGCATAGCATTAAATGCCCTAGATAAATCAAATAAATAATTCTTGTGGTTTTATCCGGAGTCTCGAATGACTGTGATTTGTGTAAGAGATAACTAATTGCATCATCTACCCCAACACCATTTTTATAGGCGAACTGTAGTCAATCCTCAGCAGCACACACTACCTGCATAACATGGTTTCCAAACCTCTCTCACATTCTTTTGTTGTATTTTTTGCTCCATTTTTAAACTTTTTTTAAACTTCTAATTTTAACATGTGCCATTTTTAAGCAGCCCTTTCTTCAAGGAAACACATTCATCCATCGCTTCCCGGTAAACAAAAATAAAACTCTGAGAATCAAACATATTAGAACAGGGGCTAGATGTTTCACCATTACAGTGAAGGATTTTCAAAACAGCAACTCATAAACCTCAAGTTTCCCCAGACAAGGTTACATTTCAATGCGGAAGTGGTCAGTTTCGTCCCTGAGTCCAGATTTGGATGGACATTTTATAGTCCTGGAATGCTGAATGAGTCAACACTTTGGTATGGCTGAATCTTAAGCCCAAGCCAACATTCAGGGCTCCCCCAACCCCCAGCCGAATGGGGTGTGATGAATTCAGTCGGAGGAAGACACAGGGAATGGGGTGGGGGGTGTAGAAATTGGGGGACAGATTTTGCTCATTTGTCCCACATGGCTGAGCGTGCTCAAAGGGGGCAGCTCAGTTTAAACAAACATAACCACTTCCTCCTCGCTGCACACAAAGCCTTTAAACAGAAACCCGTCCGTCGCTCCTCACCGGGTCATTTGGGGGAAAGAACAGCTAGCCGCCAAAACACAGCCGGCTCTGTGTGGCTCAGCGTCTGCAGACACCCTGGAAAAGCACAAACATGGTCCTGCTTCTCAACTCCACCTCTCACACAAGACTGTTACAGTAGACTCAGCATCTGCACAGGGAATATATCTGGTCATTTGCTTACGGACAAGAGCCTAGACATCTGTCAGTCACTATGAGAAACTTATCAACTATTCTTCCTAGTGTCTTAGGGATGCATGATGTACCATAATTAGCCGCTGATATTAAAGGTTTTTATTTTTTTTAATCAGTGGATGCAAGTATATTAAATAAATCAAATGAATAAAAAAATATATGTAAAATAAACATTCTATTTTACAATATTTTTATATAAATGTAAAAAATGTAACAATAGTACACTCATACTGTAATTTTATTACCAATGTGCAATATATCAATGATCAATATATTTAAAAAGTACCAAAATACCTCTCAGTAATTATATATATATATATATATATATATATATATAAAAAAATCTTAATCTTAAAATAAATCATTTTAAAAAGTATTTAAGATAAGTGTAATGTTCCAAGTAAATAAATATATTTAATATCCAGCAATAAATATGTTTATGTAAATACAGCTCATTTTAGTGTTTTAATTTTCTTTAGACAATACAGACTTTTAATATCAGTCATTTATCGGTTAATTATCAGCCATAACATTACAATAATTATCGGACATCATTTTAATATCTGCACGATAATGAGTGAATAAACCAAACAAGCAAACATATATTTAACAATTAATAAATAATTAACATTGACTTAATGTGAGAAATCCGAGAAACAGGAACCGAAAAATAAATCACTGCTAAATTCCCCAGTCCCCAACAGGAATGTTAAGGAGCAGCCTTTTCACCCTATGTTTACTCTGGAATGCTGTAGAAAGTGAAAATTCAACATTGACACATTCCTCCAGTGCCACCTGGGATGCCACTGCCCTCGCAGAAATGGCTGCCATTCCCATGACCTCTCGCTTTACTTTATTTACGTATTTTGGTAACTTCACACATCCAAAACATGGCTATTGAACAAAGAGAGATGAGCGATACTAATCCAAAAGAATAATATGAATTAGCTGGAAAAATTCA
This sequence comes from Phoxinus phoxinus, assembly GCF_949152265.1. Lineage (NCBI taxonomy): Eukaryota > Metazoa > Chordata > Actinopteri > Cypriniformes > Leuciscidae > Phoxinus > Phoxinus phoxinus. The sequence goes on along the minus strand of NC_136880.1, from coordinate 25,343,031 downwards.
CCAGGCTGAAACAAATCTGGGCAGTATGGATAGCCCCCGTCCACCCCTCCTTGCTCTCAGAGGTCAGAGGGTGAAATTCCTCATCTTCCATCAGGCCTCCAGATTTCACACACTATAAAGGGGAGTGCTTGAGGAGGGGGATGGGTTAACAAGACCTGGTGAGATGGAGGGATTGTGGAAGGTGTTGGTCTAAGGTCCTGTTGGTAGGGGGGTGGGCATAGGAAAACAGGAAGTCTGGGACTACAAATATATGCACAGTGACACTGCTGACATGTGTTTGAGCAGAGTAGCTTGAGAGGGGATCGGATAGACTAGAGCATACGTACACCAGAAGAGGCCATTAAATTACAACAGCCTGAAGGGGCAATAAATGCACCAATATAAATGCAGCATCTGATGCCAGGCTCTCATTGCTCATGCACGGCGGCTAAAACAGTCTCCAGTCAAATAAAAGCGTCATTAATGAGCTGCTGTCGCATCTGAAGTTTCCATCGTCCAGCTAACAACGGCCGTCTCTGCACTATGAATGCTAATGCAAGCACGAACATACACCATTGGCCACCTGACCAAACACTGAGTGTTTTTCCGCTCTGCTTTTGGCTAAATGTGCAGGCCTTGCCATTTGAATAATGCATTGGCATGACAGAGTGGATGCATGTCAAGAACCAGAGTGACATGGAGTGAGTAGCAGCATCTCACTCTCTCCACCAACTGCAAAAAAAAAGAGAGATCCACAAAGCTACATTCTTGCGTTCCGAAACAGCTCAAAGTAGTGCAATGGAATGAAGCCGTTTCAATGCGCTTTTACAACTCAAAAAGCTTTTTTTTTTTTGTGTGTGTGATTTTTAATGTTATAGTATCTGCCTGATTAGGAAAATAGGTCAATGTATTTAAGTATATCAAACATGTTTTGTAACAGTATCGCAAAATTTATCTAACTTCCGTCAACTGATCAGTAATTGGCTTAAAAATATAAATATTATAATAAATATTAATATTTATCATTATTTATAATTTTATCACCATCCCTATAATTCTGTCATCATTTACTCATGCTAATGTCATTTCAAATGTCTAACTGTTTAGTGTGGTCACATTAGCGAAATTTCAGCAAACTTTTGCAGACAAAAAAAGGTCCATCGTCTATTGTCATTAGCGCAGGGCTGTATAAAGCACAGCTCGCACAAAAGTAACTTTCAAAACAAGCAGCTTTCTGTCAATCAGTGTGCCGGATTCATGAGACCAACTTGAAAATGACCAAAATCTGCATGGGAAACTGTTTCACTCTTGCACGAAACTCACGATCACACAGATTTCTATGGGAATGTCTGAATTGTGCCTGTGAAATTTCACCAAGCAATAGAAATCCTGACTGCACCTTAAGGCCTTGTCTTTAGCCAGCTGAAAACATCAGCTCTCTTGTAAAAAAGCCTTGCTACAGGTGCTTAAAAGAGCTATGGTAGCGCAACGGGGATTTTTTTCAGTTGAGGCGCTATATGTGCTATGATACAGAATATCAGAGGAACTGTTACTAGTACCGTATCTGATTTCGCAAATAGTTTGTTTCTGATTATTATTATTTTTCTCTGCCACTCATTTTGGATGAAGATATGTGCTTGTTGTTGTTTGTTATCGTTGTACAAGCAGAATGTGTGGTATTTGTCCCACCCCTCCTCCGCAATGATTGGACGGCTGGGTAAAAAAAAACTGGGTAAGTTAAACATTCTTCAATTCTCAGCGACCAGAAAGAAAAAAAAAAACGTAGCGCTCCCATTGAAAACAATTGGAAAAATACGCTAGCCTCTGAAAAAAAAAAAAAACGCATTACTGGACACACGGCTTAAGGGTCCAAAACAGCATTGGACCTTTGATAAAGTCATACAGGTTTGGTAAAACATGAGGGTGAGTAAATGACAAATTTTTCTCTTTTGGGTGAACCATTTAAAAGTGCATCACATGTAAACAAAATTGTTTTAAATATTGCACACAGTTAAAACTAAAGCAAACTAAAGCACAAGACGCTGTCAACATGTTAGATTAAAGATATCAAATCTAAAATGTACATGAACTAGTCAACACTTTTCAACTCTAGTTGGTTGTTGCATGAGATCCACAATAAAGCAGCGTAAGAAGGTATGTTCTGGCATTTAGCAGCTTGTCGCTTGCAACGTTGGTAAAATGATGGGTGTGCAGTTAGGTGGAGAGGCGACTGTCTTGAGAGACGGTGGGAAAGGGAGTTGAAAGGCCTCTTTTATCTTCATCTAAATCAACGGTCAACATGTGTAAATCACCAAGAAGACATAAAAGCCTAACATGCAAACATTGCAACTCTGTGCCAAACAAACATGCACCACATTCACCAGGAGAAGATGCTAGAGTGCAAATGAGACGTGCAAGAGCCGACAGCGAGAAGAAGAAAAAAACTATAGTGATTACTCTAATGGAGAACATTACTTTTAGCTCCTCTGAATGCCACTATATGTGGCCGTGGTGGGCTGATTCAAGATGAGCAGCATGATCCTGATTCACGGACCAGCTGACAGCCACATCATCGCTGCATGCATATTTCCCCATCCACTTACGGTTAAAGCACAGATACAAACTTGTTCTGTCTTGCTCAACAGTTAGAGAGACGCTTGATTTCTCTGCCTAATGAGGTCAAGGGAAAAGGAGTCAAATGAAAAGATTATGTGACTTTGCTGACCAAAACCATTACTGCATTTCTACTCATAATTTACTCCTTTTTCCAAAACAATGCAGATGAATGCCATTGAATTCACTGGATGTTACAGAGACAACAGAATAAAATAATGAGGCTATCGAAACCTACACAAGATGGAATAAATAGATCTGTACAACATCGACTGAGCAATAAGTGTGACTAAGAGATGTGAAGTTGTTTCAAAAGGCACCATTTAGAGAAAATCAGGAAATGTCCTCAAGAAGGTGGACTCTCCGCTGCAATTAGGAACAATCACAACAGATTTTATCACGCTGCACTGCGTAACATCAGCACACATCAAAGCTCGGAGCTGCTCCCAGAATGATGGAGAACTGTAGGGGGAGGGGATGTGTAGTATTTGACTTGCCCCTGAGGAAACAGCACTCCAGCTCACCAGGTACAACCCCATGACCTCAAAGGAAGAGCACATTCCTGCAGCTATGCCCAATCAGGAAGCTGAACTCCCCATGCCAGCTCTCTCAGCGCAGCACCTAGACTGACCGAACAAAGGCTGCTGAAGCCAATCCATCAGATATCGACCAAAACATTTATAAAGCTACTTTGTTTTGAAAGCATCTCAATTATTTGCTGCGCCCTGGGTGCATGAAAAACTACAGCTCTACTGTTATTTACTCTGCACATTTTCCTAGTTAGTGCATGCATTTGAACAAAAAATGTCAAAATCTCAAAAAATGTTCAGCGTGTGCATTTGACAAAATGTCCAATGGTGGAAAAAAATTAGATAAAATGAAGGATTGCAAGTAGCAGGACCTAAAACAAGCAGGTGGGAACATTGCAAGTAGGGATTGTGTGCATCATTCTATTGGAAGAAAGTGGGCCGAGAAATAAAAATATAATGCATATAGTATATTTTACCCATATTTAATTGTTTTATTTTAAATCCTCTTGTGGCCCCCCCCTTGGAAGTTTGAGACTGGGCCCCCGGCTCCTGGTTGAGAACCACTGGTTTGCAGACAGTCAAATAATAAGGAGCTGAGGAATGCAACATCTTATTTTCCTGCAGATATTTAGTTTTCTTGATCCAGTGCAATAATTTGAATTTTCAAAAGTTATGAAATCCCTCACTCAGCTGGAGAATGCAAACCTGACGTCATTTTCTGCAGATCACATTTCTCCTCTCACAGATATTGTGCTTCTTTCTCTCCAATAAGCCCTCTGGATCCAGGCAGGAGTAGATCTCATGGTACAAACTGTCTTGAAGCGTCATTTCAGTGCCCAACAACATTATCCAAGAGATTAAAAGCGACCGTATGGTTTTTCCAGAGCTGCTCATTAGTGCGCTTTAATTCCCAGCACGAAAGAGCAACTAGTATCCTACTTCTGACGTTTGAAAAAACGATGCACGGCGTTGCATTAAACCAAACCAATAAAAGAAAGAAAAACAGAAACAAGCATCGAGAAGCCGAGTTACTTTCTGCACAATATATGACAGGACCAGGACAACAGCAGCTAATGTTTTCCTCCATAAACAGACACAGCTGTTGAAGAATAGGCTGTCTGGAATACTAGGGCATGATGGAGTTGACCACCTTCACTTCATTCATCATTCATTTTCCTTAAATCTTTGCCAAATGTTATACGACATCATTCCAGCAACTGACTGTTTGCAACACTGTAATCGCTACGGAAAGACACCTGGAAAGACAGCGAAATTCAGCATCCCTACTCTATTTCACCTAAACATTTGGTATCACTCCAAAACTCACGGACATAACAAAATACTTTTTAATCAAGCTAAAGTGTAACTTTTTTGTAGCGTTTAAGTAACAGTACGAGCTAAATAATATTTAAAAAAAATCCAAAGTTGAAATTCAACGACGAAGACGTCAAATTTTTCTCGTACATTTCGCGAATCACTAAAGTTGCACGACGAGTTTTGAGCATCTTCTAGTAAATAACGGAGAATCCATGCAATACAGCCTGTTTTCTTGCGGAATAATGAAGTTTTCCGTCGCATCTCCTTGTTGGCCAACTAACCCAGACTCCCGGCGTCACCGCCATCCAGACACAAAAATGCACGCAACTTTCCGTTATAAATATATTTTCATCGTTTAATTGGGGAAAAGCACACAAACGCGACCTGTAGCCAAAGATAGAGATAGTAAGCGAATAGAAAAACTTACCTCGCTGCAATAAAATGATGTTGAAAGAAACTCCAGAGCTCCACTTTCACCCCAGACACAACTTTGGCAATCCTTGCTCCCTCCAGTCTGCTCCACCAGCGCAGCGTTCAGTCAGGGGGAGATTCCGCGGCCATGTCAATTATGTCCCACAGCACATGTGAGCTTAATCCTGCCCCCTTTACCGTAAGCAACCATATAAACGAACTTCAGAGCCGAAGGGAACAATTCAAAGACCACCAGACACATGCACAGACACAGATATTGCCTACACGACAAAATCAGTAATGCTTTGGTTCATGTTTGGTTCAATAGTCCAAATCAGATTATAGGTGTTTTTTTATGGATTTTTACAAGATTACATATTGATCAATAGGCAATGGCAACAAATTGGTTCATTTTCTGATTTACATTTTAAAATACATAGCACTGTAAAAACTACTTAACTTAAAAACTTAACTTTAAAAACTAGGCTAGTTGCATTAAAATTGAGTTAATTGAAATTAATAATTTGAGTTAATATAATGAAGGATATTTGTTTATTCAACAGAAACTAGGAATATTGTGTTATCTGAACCACATAAATTATCTACGCTGATTTGACAAGAAAAAATGTGTGATAATGAAAATATTTGTATTTTATTTTACAGTGATATGATGAATAACTTTCAAGGAGACACATGGACAATAACTTTGCAACTCAATTCTTACATTAAAGGGTTATTAGTTCACCCAAAAATGAAAATTATGTAATTAATTATTCACCCTCACGTTGTTCCATCCAACCCCGTAAGACTTTCGTTCATCTTCGGAACACAAATTAAGATATTTTTGATGAAATCTGAGTGCTGGCTCACTACTTTTAGGCTGCTAGGTAGGCCTAATCGATATCTGCCATCCCAGAAAAGTTAGTAAAGACATTGTTAAAATAGTCCAAGTGACTACAGTGGCTCAAGTTTATCAAGTGACGAGAATCATTTTTGTGTGCAAAAAACACACACATAAATAACGACTTTATTCACTATAATTTTATTATTAATTTTCTTCTGAGGGCCTTTGAGTGAGTTCACGACAGCACAGCGCTTCTGGGTTGTACGCCAGAACGTAGGCTCACTATTGGCCGAGGCTGGTCATGTGTGTGATGCGTAGGGTGAGTAATTAGAATTTTCATTTTTGGGTGAACTAAACCCTTTAATGTCATTGTAAAATATTAAAATTAACTACTTAGCTAGAAAACTATAGCTAGTAGATTTTTAATGTGTTCATGGATACTTAATAAAATGACTGATGTAATTTTGTAAAAACATGTAAAGAAACAGTTACATGTTGTTTTGTTGTAAAAAATAATACAAGATTATTCTTATGTGTGTGACTATGTGACTATAATATGTTACTGATTTGTCTTGTAATTTGTAAAAAAAAAAAAAAAAAAGTAATCCAACACTGAGTAAGGTATAGTTGGTTTTATTGTGTTTCCTGCGTTTATGCAACACTTAACAATAAGGTTCCATTTGTTAATATTATCTACATTACTAGGTCAAATTTAACAATGAAAAATTCTAATTCTAAAGCATTTTTTAAATCTTGGTTCATGTTAATTTCAACATTTGCTAATGCTTTATTAAAATCAAAATATGTATCAGTTAATAGCTAGTATTTAATGGACCTGAGCTGCAATAGACAGTTATTTTTATGAACTAACGATAACAACAACAAAAAATACTGTAAAAAATTTAGCCTATTGCTCAATGTTAATTGATGTTAGTTAATGCATTAACTAATGTTAACTAATGGAACCTTGTTTTAAAAAGGGTCATTGATCAAAATGTTTTGTTGAGTCTTTAAATATACCCTTAGACCCCCTGAAGTATGAATAAGTGGTTACATCCTTGCAGTTATCTGAATGTTGTTATTTTGTGGGTCACTGTTTGCTGCACCATCCTGTGTTTGTGTCGTTTTGCAGGCTTGTCGTCACAAGACAAATTTAGAAAATTAGATGGATCATTAAACTGTCATTCATGTATCCAAACTATTTTAAGTCCACTGCATGTCCGTGACTCATGGCATAATTATGTAGCCTAGGTAGCTGAAAATACTTTTTAAATCTCAAAATCAGAAGAGCACAGCTGAACAAACTCAATGCCCTTGTCCTACATTTTTCACTTCGCTGACAGTGGCAGGTAAGTCCCACGGTGTAGATGTGTCTGCTGCCACCAGCAGGACAGTTAAAGGTAGGGCAGGAGAGCACTGACGTCGCATTTAGTGGCTACTGTACCTTTATTTATTTTGTATATAGCGCTTTTTACAATACAGATTGTTTCAAAGCTTTACAGTGATAACAGGAAAATTATGCAACAAAGTTAGTTTCGGCTGTACAGCAGATCTAGAAGAAAATAGAGTCATTGTCCAGCTTAAGTAAGTTCTGTGTTGAAATATTTCTGTCGTCAAAAAAAAGTTATTTTAGGTAATTTATCTATACAGCCGCTCTAGAGAAGCAATGGACTGTAGCCTACCATGTTTAGTGCTGCTTTTATTAATTGCTCACATTGTAACGTGTTATGATTATTGATCTTCCATGATATTGGATTAATTCAAATTTGTAGATTTTACTGAGGCCTTGAAAGAGACTTTCAAAAACACTTGCAAAAAATCTTACTGACCCACAACTTTAAAACTTAAAAAATGATCAGAGGTTTGCCATACTTTTAACATTAACATGGTCACATATAATGACAAATTTGGTTAAGCGAATTCTTGGACATTTCTTTCATGGGAATAAAGTGAAATGACCTCACTACAAAATAATCCTTTACATCAACCTCGCAAGCCTTCAAATGTCTGATAAGTGGAAAATGACTGGAGAGAGTGATTTCATAAAGGCATAGGCTAAGCAGCACTAAACTAGGCTACAGCAGGACCGCGATAATATTTTCCCTGAATTGCTGTAGGTCCATGTGTCTTATAAATCAACACTCAAGTTTAAGTTCACGTTTTAAAATGTTTTATTATTATCATTGTTAATTCTGTCATAATTTAGCCTACTCTATGTTGCTCGTTCCAAACATGCGACCGCCATATGAAAAGCATAATATGACTGCTTTTTGCAGCTCTTCTGAAACCATATGATGGCATTGTGTGAGAAACAAAATATAAAGTTTTTATGTAGCCTATTTATTGTCAAATGTTTCATTTTTATGTGAGCTAGCGTATGTCTTGGATTTTATGTCTTGGGGGGATATTTATGCCCTTTACAGTCAGCATGAAACAGAAGTTGTAAAAGTATATTCTTCCCCATTTTTATGTTTATTTGAGTGAAAACTGCTTCTCGAACAAGAACAAATGTAGGGCAGGACTATTGCTGTGATGTGTGATGTATGATGTTGTCCTGCCCTCGCGAAGTTATTAGAATTAATTTTTTCGCCGCTAGGGGTCGCTAACCTCTTACAATAACAAAGGCATAGGTCGATGACGCAAAATTTCCTGTGGAATTATGAAACTTGTCATCAAGCCTGATAATGTTTATGGATGAGTGAAAACATTGATGTTTTTTATCATGACTGTGATATGAAGCAGGGCGCGATTGCTAAGAGACAGATATCAGCGCCACACACACGAGTCCCGCGAATATAAAGGAATGAGGACATTTCATTCCACCGAACTATGAAATGAATAGTGGAATAAAGTCGTTATTTTTCCGCACATAAAGTATTGTCGTCACATGATAAACTTAATGCAGAGCCACTGTAGTCACTTGGACTATTGTAACGATGTTTTAATAACTATTCTGGGCCGGCGAGTTTGGATCCCTCTGAAAGCCTATGGAGGAGTGAGACTGCCTTCAGATTTCATCAAAAATATCTTAATTTGTGATCCGAAGATGAACGAAAGACTTACATGGTTGGAACAACATGAGGGTGAGTAATTACTGACTGAATTTTCATTTTTGGGTGACGTTAACGTTACCCGCAAAATGCAGAATTACTACTCGCACAGGTCAGTATATTTAACGAATTAAACTTGTGAGGTGACGCAGCGCTGTTTCACTTGGTCTAATGTTACACTATCACACTAACGTTAAACTGCATTTGAGTGTGTTGAAAATTGTAATGTTATAAGTTATGTGTTAGTTTGTTGGCTATATGAGACTAGCAGTAAGCTAGATCTATATTAGAATAACATACAGATCATATTCTAACATTTCATCATGTTAAATGTGGGGTATGTGATTTGCAAAACGGCTGGCAGATTTAGAAAATACACAACTCAAATGGTCCTACCTTCTTTCCTTTGACTCCACCCATTCAAAGAACATGGACATGGATGGGGGGAGGGGGGATGGTACGACCGATTGATTGACGCACTTACTGTCCAATGATTCTAGGTGGTCTTGGAAATGATTGGCTGGAGTTTTCCGAGTCCTGCCCGTTCCACAGATGATTAAATTGCTTAATTTTTATTTCAGTGCTTCTAACTCAGTGGCTGTAAGTGGGTTAGGAATAGGACTTTAAGTAATTTTGAAAAAATGGCCAAAAAAGAGAATTACATACCCCACCTTTAAGCTATATAACATTCATTGATTAGTTTTATGTACATTTGCTCACCTGTCTAATAGGCCTACATGTAAGAGCTCTGTCAAGTCGAAGTTTGTCAAGGAAGTGGAGCTCTCGGCATCTCGAAAACGCCGCGCTACTGATGCTATTGATCCTCGTTTTAGTTCTCCTTTTTCCCCAAAGTCTGCTTGCCATGGTCCATAATGTTTGAACGAAACAACAACAGCGTGCAGCTAGACGTTACGCACTACGCAGTTGTCCACGTCTGTCGCCATGGCTACTATGGCAGTACTTCGAGCGGAAACTAGGAATATCACGGATATAACGTCGACTGGCGACAAGTGAACAGGGATTCCGCAACGGCCAATTATTTAAAATGGGAATTTCTCTGAAATTAAAAATCTTTGGGAGCTTTTGGGATATTGTAAGTACACAACTGCAGGAAATATCACAAAGTGATTGTTGGATATTTGATTACAAAATTCTTACACATTGTACCCATAGCCTACTGTCTATGATTGTACCTTTAAAAATAATGAGGGTACGTCAATTTGAAAAAAATATGTAAATGGATAAATTATTTTTAATAAACACCGAAATATTCAATAACAAAATAAAAATTGTCAGTTTTGATCAGATGAGGTCATGATGAGTGAGGTTTTACCACAGATGCATTGCTTTGAGCCTGAATGGTAATTATATTGATGACAGAAGCAAAGAATGAGGTTGCACACTGTCACAAGAGCACCAAAAATGTTTTATTTATAAGTTGAATACAGTGTAGTGAAAATGTGGACAATGTCAGTGCAGTGTCCAGGTGTTTTGTGACTGTGTGAAATAATGTTGGTGTCATGGAGACTGAATGGTCTGGGGATTTCCTGGAGATGGAGATTTTGAGTGAATAAGGGCAGTGATCATCTTCTAACGGATATGTGCAGCTCTTAATCACAGACAGCTTCTGGCTGATACAGGATAGGGTGTTCCCTTCTATTGAAGTTCCCTAGTGTCAGAGGTGTTAGTCTGGAACAGGAAGAGCTGGCTGTCTGTACACTGATTCTGACATGAAAGCACTTTCAAGGGTGTGGAGCACAACTCTCTCTCTCTCTCTCTCTCTCTCTCTCTCTCTCTCTCTCTCTCTCTCTCTCTCTCTCTCTCTCTCTCTCTCTCTCTCTCTCTCTCTCTCTCTCTCCCTCCCTTCTTCAGCTCAGGTCTGATAATGCAGTGTTTATGGATGAAAAGTTAAACATAAGAAGGCACATACCTAGCTCCTAGCAGCAAACCATCACGACTGCATATTTTGTCATTAAAATATTTGTAGAAGCAGCACAAACACCACACACAGTACCATACCCATATAAACAATCAGAGATCATGTGTTAAAGATTAAACAACAATGTATTTGTCCACTCAAAGTGTCAGTGTTTGGGTGGTGGGTGCACCATTTTGACTTTTCTGCAGATCATTTTTCTGTAATTAGTCCATTTCAAATAAGTTGTTAGGCCTACTTACATTACTTACTGTACAGCTACATACTGTAAGTTAGTAGCCTATATAGTGTAGTGTCCATTGTATAATGTCCATTGTGAGGGTTCCTTCAGAACAGAGGACATACCAATAGTAGATCCGTGAAGACAAAGGTCAAGCTGAGCCAGGCATCTTAGCATTTTGGCTATTTATTTTTTTAAATGACAATTGACTGCATATTTAATTGAGAAGCTGACATAATTGGTGGCTCATTCATATAATTTCACACAATCTCATGTGTACGTTCTCGTACAATCTGCTTGTTAGGTTTAGGGGTGGACCTTCATGATTTTTTTCTACAAATCATAGGTTTTTGAATGACATCGTGCAAATTCACATGAAATCGCCATCTAGCGAAATACTTCAGCTTTCGTTTTCTCAAGAGATCGGGTTGGCCAGTATGGAAACCTTTAGCATTTTCTATTGAATCAAACTGAAAACATTCCCATCAACAGCTAGACCATGTGTTTCTACTCTGCATTTACACCAGGGTAATGCAGTCTCATCATGTCTGCCAGAAAAGAGGCGGATGGAAAGTGGTGATAATTCATGACACAAACAGAAAGAGACAGACACAAGTGTTTGGCTGTATTGACCAGATAACGTATTTCCCACTGTAGTTTGTCATTAACAGGACAAACATAAACTTGTTCCTATATGGACACCTGGAAGAGCGTTTTGCAGATGGAATGAAAACCGAAGACATTCGTCAGTGAGACTCCTCTCTGGAGACCAAAATAATGGACAAAATGAATTGCACACACAGTGAAAAACAGAGATGGCCTGGATTTACAGGAGTTCACTGCTTGAGTTCCTGCCCAGAATTCAGAAATCATTCTGAAATGCTGCTTAATTTTTTCCTCAGAGACTCAGTACGTCAGATGAAAAGAATTTCCCGGAAGATTTATGTTCAAAAAGACACATTAGATACACAGTAGTCTTTTAATGCCCACAACCGAAGGAGATCATTTTACTTTTTACTAAAAGTTTTTTTTAGGGGAACATTTTAATCTCGCACGGGAATTTGTCCATTTGAGGAAATGTCATGTCTTACAATGGATTTCAAAAGCGCAGCTGAAAAATTTAACTGTCTGATAGGCCAATTTCATGAAAATATGTAAGATATGTACTTGTGTAGAAATGTGTTTAAGATCTAGGATCTCATTTCCTGGTTGGCATATGGGCAACACACAAAACACAAAGCAGTCGCTATGTGCATATAAAGTGCATGATACGATACATGGCTTGAACCCACTGTATTTGATAACTGATAGGAAAAGGGGTTTCTTCATTGTCATGGTCTATGGTAGGATGTTCATTCTTAAAGCAGCAATATCCCGCAGTAGAGAATGTGATGAAGAGAGCTACATATCAAAATACAGTCTGACCCATATTTAATTCATTTATTTTAAATTAGAGTAGGCCTATATAACAATTTAATTTAAACTATTAATTATATATTATATTATAATATTTTATTTTATTATAATTTATTTAAAATGTAATCATATCACTAATGATATTTCAATGGTGATGCAATGGAGCAGCTATGCAATGTGAATATATACAGTAGTGGCCAAAAGTGATGCCTGGAAGGGATACTTGTTTTTAAACACCCTACAAGTTCGATTAAACCATCAAAATATGAGGAAAATATTTTATGTTTTTTAAATATGAGGAAAAATCAAAACACTAATGTATTTACCTGAAAGCAAACAGCAGCTACAGGATTTATTTGTACTATGCAAAATCAAATAAATAAAACAATTAATTGGTTCTCTCTTATTTTTGCACGTGTTCAAAATGTATTCGTATGACATCCTGGCCAATCATGATGTCTGCAACACAATAAATATATATTTGAATATTGAATAGAGGGTGAAGATGTACCTCTTTTCCTAGGCCGTATATGACTTTTGGCCACTAATGTTTATTAGTGTTCATTATGAATTCAAATTCATTTTTTTATACAAGTAATAGGGTCGAAGCAACTTTCTGGTGCAATCATTTTGATAGGCCTCTTGTGCACCACAGCAACACCCTGGGCAACAGTCTATACATGCCCTGATGTCGTTCAAAACTCTTAAGACTTTAGTTCCTCATTCTTGTGAGCTTCCGCTAGAACCAATGAGGTTCATTCTTGTGTGTTAAGCAGCACGTTTGAGCTTCCACAAGAACCAATGAGGTTCATTCTCATGTGTTACGCATCACGTTTGAGCTTCCACAAGAACCAATGAGGTTCATTCTGGTGTTACGCAGAACGTTTGAGCTTCCACAAGAACCAATGAGGTTCATTCTCGTGTTACGCAGCACATTTGAACTTCCACAAGAACCAATGAGGTTCATTCTTTTGTTACGCAGCACGTTTGAGCTTCCACAAGAACCAATGAGGTTCATTCTTTTGTTACGCAGCAGGTTTAAGCTTCCGCGAGAACCAATGAGGTTCATTCTCATGTGTTACGCAGCACGTTTAAGCTTCCACAAGAACCAATGAGGTTCATTCTCGTGTTACGCAGCACATTGCAACTTCCACAAGGACCAATGAGGTTCATTCTCATGTGTTACGCAGCACATTTGAGCTTCCACAAGAACCAATGAGGTTCATTCTCATGTTACGCAGCACATTTGAGCTTCCACAAGAACCAATGAGGTTCATTCTCATGTTACGCAGCACATTTGAGCTTCCACAAGAACCAATGAGGTTCATTCTTGTGTTACGCAGCACATTTGAACTTCCACAAGAACCAATGAGGTTCATTCTCGTGTTACGCAGCACGTTTGAGATTCCACAAGAACCAATGAGGTTCATTCTTTTGTTACGCAGCAGGTTTAAGCTTCCGCGAGAACCAATGAGGTTCATTCTCATGTGTTACGCAGCACGTTTAAGCTTCCACAAGAACCAATGAGGTTCATTCTCGTGTTACGCAGCACATTGCAACTTCCACAAGGACCAATGAGGTTCATTCTCATGTGTTACGCAGCACATTTGAACTTCCACAAGAACCAATGAGGTTCATTCTCATGTTACGCAGCACATTTGAGCTTCCACAAGAACCAATGAGGTTCATTCTTGTGTTACGCAGCACATTTGAACTTCCACAAGAACCAATGAGGTTCATTCTCATGTTACGCAGCACGTTTAAGCTTCCGCAAGAACCAATGAGGTTCATTCTCGTGTTACGCAGCACGTTTGAGATTCCGCAAGTAGTTTATCTCGTGCGTCAAGCAGGTTCAGTTGTTCTATTTATGTTCACCAATCAATGTTTATAAAAGCCTAAATTCAATCAGTTCATCATATAAAGTGACCGAGTCTCTTCAGAAAAAATGGACTAAACCGCACTATTCATATTAGTTTTACGATCTCTTTATGAACTTATGAACCAGTAATTTTTGGGTGAGTAATTTTTGACAATAGTTTTTTGGGGGGGGGAACAGCTTTGGCACATGCATCTCCCTACTGCCATGATTCATGAATGAAAAGCCTGTAGGCATTGCATGAATTAACATTTTTATTTATTTTCATAATTTTCCAAAAGAAAAAAAAGAGGGAAAATTCATGCGAACACCAGAGCCATCTCATCAGAGCACTTAAGAGATCAAGCTACTCAAGTCCCGTCTTTCACCGTCTACAAGCAAGGCATATCAGATCCAAAAGAAAAAAGAACACGTGGAAAGATATAAAACTCAAAAAAGATAAAAAGAAGAAAAAAGTTGCACACTAACAAGTTTTGTTGTTTACAGCTTCTGTAGCTGCCAATAGCTGTCCAGAAGGTCAGATTTGCATAGCGCTCAATGTGCTAGTGATACAAATGATGAACCAGGATTGTAGCATTAGTCAAGTTTACTTTCAGCTTTGTGTTTTAATGTCTAATAGTCCTGATAAAAGTGTAACACTACAGCAGTTGTATTGCTCTGTTTTGTTTTTTCTAAGTGCTACTTGCATGTCATTAATCGCAGAAACATGTCCAGTTGATTGTCACCTGTCAGCAATTTCATATTGAATTCCTTCATAAAGCCCCTGTCCACTCAGCTTAATGCACATTATATAACACTGGCAGTTAGAGATATATCATAATTTAAATGTCCCCTACCACTCAGTGGCAGAGTCAATCACATGGGAAAAATAAAATACAAAGACATTTACAGTGGCTATATAAAATAAATGTCCTAGGTCAAAAAAGAGCTAGACTACAGTACAAGGAAAAGCTATTGGTAAACCATAAAAATGGCTGGCCAAACAAAAACAAACAAACAAACAAACAAAACCACTTCACATATATAAATATATTACACTAATTACATAAACCAAAGAGTGTGATCGAGTGGAGGGAGGTTTGGCCATCAAGCACACAGAGAGACATTTGTAAAACACTGATCTGGCTGGCCAGCACTAAGAGACATTCTATCAGTAAAGCTGAAGTCTGTCGTTTTGGATAATAAAATAATTTCTCCAATCCCTCCTATTTAATGTGCAGAGAACTATAAGCAAGCGTAGGTTGATTTCCCTGTAAACATTGTGGCTATGTGGCGCTTTCAACCCAATGGCGTGCGTTGCGTTCAGGGCGGGACTACCTGTTTGACTGACCAATGGCAGACCACTATGAGATGGTTACTTTTGCAATTCCAATTCATTACACATTAAATGACTGATTTTAAATGTGGAAACTATAGTTAATAGCACTGAATTTTGGTGACTTGATTGAGTGGTCAACCAAGGGGTCAAAGGGACTGTGAATTAATGTCCACGCCAAATAAATATAGGTTACAGCTCTCTTTACATGATTACAGGTGAAATTAAATACATACACAAAATGCTATAGGACAAATGTCTCTATACACCGAGGCTGAAAAGTATGATGAATTTATATATATATATATATATATATATATATATATATATATATATATATATATATATATATATATCACGTTTACATTTCTTGAAAAAGATGTGACCATTTCAACCCCAGATAAAAACATCATATAGCTGAGAAAGGACATTTCCAAAAAGCACTTTCAAGTCTAATATTGTCCTGGTCAGTTCATCTGGAAATATGTAAAAGGAGGTTTTATGTCTGCAATTAAGTTCAAAAACACTTAAAAAATCTTTTCTTTAAGCAACAACATGCAATACCATCAGTGACCACTGGGAGCAACACATTTGCACCGTTGCCACGTCCCTTAAACATAATGTGCAACACAGCATAGCACAATATATGTGCTGATCTCATGACTTAAATGTCTGGTTTAATCTGAGAGGACTAGTTTCCGTGAATTACGGGCCACACAAGTATAAAGTCTCTCTATTATTTCCCTCCCCACCCTTTAAAAATATATGGCAGCATTACATATAGTTTCACTCACATTAAAGCACATTCTAAACTCATTCTTAGGTTACTAAAAAGTCCTTTTTTCACATCAAAGTCTTTGTGAAGGGTGGATGTAACCAGCCGGCAGTTTAGTCTGGGAGTGGATGTAATTATCAGTATGAGAGTGAAAAACATTGAGTTTACATTTACATGTTAAGACATATTGCACATAAAGCCTTTTTGTGGGGGTCTGAAGCCTTTTGGTTTTAGATGTGGTTCTATTGCACACATGCACACACACACAAATGTCCTTAATGAAATGTAGAAAAACGTTTTTCCCTTTTTGACACGTCAGGGAAAATATGGCGTGGTGGTTATCCATTCAACGTCATTGTGTGTAGACAAAAACGGCAACTTATGCCGATAAATCAGATATGACCAGCTTATCCATTTTACTTCCAATGTCTGAGGAGACCGTGAGCTCATCGGACTCGTAATCGTCGTCGAAAGATCTGCAAAAGCAAGCATGCACCAGTTAAGCTTCATACTCTGCTATATGAAGTTCAACCACATATAGTTGGTATCTCATCTCTATGCAATGTAATGAACTCTGTAGCAAATTCATTCCATTACAAAGCGCATTGACTCACCCCTCTCGTAGCTGTTCATTGGCCGTCTCCTCTGCCACAAGAATCTCATACTCTTCGGAAGCATACTTGTCCCAGTCTGAGGGCTCTGGACCGTCACTATCCAAATCCTGATACACACACACACACTTACAGTTACAGAATGCACAGAGTACTAACATAGATAGTATTCAGCACAGTGGATCTGGATATGAATGCAACCCATTAAACTCTTACCTTCTGCACTGCAAAGGGATCTCTCTGCTCATGGTCCAGGTACTTCTCCAGATTGAAGAATGTGTCGTAGAATATATGTGCCATCCTGCAGCGCTTCAAATCTCGAAGAGTGATTTTACCTGCCAAGAGACATCATCAATTGTTTACATTACACACACATTCTGTGCATTCAAGGTATACAATTTATCAGTATCTTACATTGACATGTATACACTTTTATGTAAAGCTACTTTCAGAAAAATTCATGGTGGAGCTTTTTATTGTCATTTATGGGCTTTTAACTGACATGAAACTCTAGAATGACAGGAAATTTAGTGAGAAAGAGAAAGGAATGGGATCATAACATGGGATTAAAGCATGTATACTACACACTAAGACTGTGTGCTATTTCTACTTTAGAGGTAGCCTCATGTTCTTCCTGTTTTGACTGAATATAATATGGGTGAGGTGGAGTTACGAGTGTGAGAGGATCAGAATGGGTTTGTTACCTGGGCATTCTGGTTTAACTAAGTCCAGCATCTGGCACAGGAGATCCTGGAAGGGCAGTGGTTCAATGCCCATCCCCTCCATGCGTTCACACTGCTCCTCATAGAAAAACTCCAGTTCAAACATGGACAGAACACCGTCTCCATCCATATCCATACAGCGGAACCAGTACTCTATACTGAACAGAGAGAGAGAGAGAGAGTTATCGTTATTTTAGTAGGCCCCAAAGTATTTGGACACTTTTAGGCCTTTTTAAACTTCAAACAGTGTTTGTACTACCTTTCTTTTAAAAATGCATATTTGTTTCATATTTTGTCATAATTTTGGCTTAAATGTCAAAATACCTTTTAGGCCATCAATCTCTATTTATGTTCCAGAAAAGATAGACTGAATGCTTAATTTAAATGGGCCTAGTTAATTTATCAATCAATCAATCATAACATATATATATTTTTTAAATTGTTTTTACATACTATTATCATATTTATTAGTATTTTGAATTAGCATTTATTTTTATATGTTCAGTTTTCCTTTTAATTTTAGTTTAAGGAATTTTGTATTGTTCTTTAATATTTTTGATTAGTTTAAGCAATTTTGTAATGTTCTTTAATATTTTTTATTAGTTATATTTTTATATTTTATATTTATTTATACCTTTAATTTATTTTTATTTCAGTTTAATAATTTTAGAACTTCAACTCAAATGTACTTATTTCAGTTAGTTGCCAAGGCAACATTTCTAATTTGTATTGTTTATGTTTAAAGGTTTGGTCACATTCGTGATACTTCAGTGAAAGTTGTCCTCCATCGTCCATTGTTAATATAGTGATGTATAAAGCACAGCTCACACAGAAGTCCTTTCAAACCAAACAGCTTTTTCACCATGGCGAATTCATGAGCGAAATCTGCCTGGGGAACTTTATCGCCCTCACGTCAAACTCCCGATCAAGCAGATTTCTTTTAAAATGACTGGATTTCATCGGCAAAAGTTCGCTAAGCAACAGTAAATGTCACCGCACCTCAAGTTTTTTATTTAAAATGTATATTTTATTTCAGATTTATTTAAAATACCAAAAACTATAACAACACGTGTTCTCAAACTGATCTAGAATTTGCAATGTGATATCTCATCTGTCGTTACCTCGTGGGGTTCTTTTTGTCCTCTTCTGAAATGAGGAACCAAACAAACTCAGCGTAGCTCATTCTTCCTTCTCTCTGCACTGAGTTTCCCCTAGAAGAAAGAACAAACTTGTGTCATAAGCCACATGTATGCCACCCGAGTAAATCTCAGATACTACTTTATTTCTCTCCAGCAGGTCCTACCTTGTAACAGATCCTGAGAACAACCTCTCAATGATTCTGCTTGATGAAGCTTTGCAAAGAAGAACAGAGCAGACACATCAAAAGCCGTTTCTCAGTACCACACACAGTCCACAAGTCTGTTTGGAATCTGAATGAGACTCACAAGTTCATGTAAGGGATAGTTTACCCAGAAATTAGTAAATGATAACAGAACTTTCCTTTTTGGGTAAATTCTCCTTTTAAATAGTGATAAAAGCTAACAAATGACACTCATCTAGAGTAAAAACAGGTTCACTGTGTACTTACCATGGTCATTGTACCTGGCCAGGTCCTTGGGGTCAATGAAGAGGTCATGGTCAGTGTCCAGCTCCCAGAACTTACAGTAGATGACATAGAAGTGCTCATAAGAGAAATAATCTGTAATTTGATTGATGTCGTCCTCTTCTTCCAGCAGGGCGAGAGTCTAGTGAGACAGCAAGAGTGGCTTCTGATGAAAAATTGAATTCAACACATTGAAGGCCTAGAGTTATGGTGGCATTTAATAGTGTTTACCTGGAGGAAGTTGCTTCTTCTGAGCTCTGTCATGTTGATCTTGCCTGTCCAGGAGCGATTAACCGTATAAAATATTCTCTGAATCACCTGGAGAGTAGAGAAAGGACATCATGGAGTTAAGGATGTCAAAAAGTTCTAAAGAAAAGTTTAAAAGACTTTTGCTAACAAAAAAGTGCTTGCTCAATCTTCAAAACACTCCATCTAGGAACGATCGATAATAAAATAATTTACTACTTTGGACATAATCCAAAAAAAGTCTTTGAAGCGGTTACTTTAAGACAATAATCATGAAACCCAAACACATAAAGCCTAGGGGCCAGATTTATTGACTTTTCTGGCATTAAAAAACTATTGTCAGGATTTACTAAAAACATGCAATGAAAAATTAGCGCTGAGTGGCGTGGACAGGGCTATTTTTGCGGCTAACCTTATTGCAGTTGAAGAAATTTCCCTTTCAGACGTAACATTTATGGGAGGAGAGTATTTAAATGAATCATGCAAGGTGATTTCCCAAGGTTTGCGCTAGTTAATTTACTGGTATTTGTGCCATTATTTACCTCCCCAAAAAAGCATGTCTTAAACCAGACGCTAATTTGCGTTGCTCTTGGTAGATTGCGTTGATCATTATGGAAATGATCCGGCTGCGTCTGTGTTCTTTAATGTGCACGTCGTCAGTAGATCACGCGCAGAACTTTCCACTTCCATCTGCGTTTTTTGGGAAATTCGCTTTCTCGCTAATTTGCCCTGTTTAGTAAACCTGGCCCTAAATGTTTAAACAAGTTCCAGAAGCCATAATCTCTCTACATAATGGCCTCTAGTCAAAGCCTAACTGAGAAATGATACTCTGGATTTCAGTGATGCCACATTTGATAAGAAGTGATATTTTGCAGAGCAAATGTGTTTATCAGGGGTGTTGCTTGTGTTGAAGATAACAGTGTTCTTTAATTAATTTATTTTTTTAAATAAAACAAATTATAACCTAAATAATTCAGATTGACACTCCAACATAGTAAGCAGCGGTATTGCAGCTTAACGCTGGTTAGCACTCATCATAAAACAGAAAAAGATGACGATGATGATGCAGTTTGTAGCTACTACTGTTGCACAAAACTGTCGGACATGACCAACGATAGCGAGACACTCTACATATGAAAGACTGATAGCATTATTTATTTATTCACAATTTCAATAGATATCGCAATAATATCGTTTGGCCACAATAATCGTGTAGTGGAAATCTGATACTCTAACAGCCCACTTGCACACTGAAACCAGAGAGAAATGGGACATCTTAATTAAGCTTATTCAACTGTTGGATACTACACCTTCCATCCATCACAGCTCTGAAATCTCAAGTCATACAGGTTTGGAGTAAATTATGACAGAATTTTCAATTCGTATCAAAATATGACTGAACATTCCATCCAGAAGTTCTTTCTGCCTGTAGGTACAGATGTCTAGCGACTGGTTGTATGGAGAAAATACTGGGTTATATCTAGCCCTGTGGTGACAAAGGCCCCATGCTTCAGGCTCCAAGAGAAACAGTGACATCAGTGTGGATTAACATTTCCTGGTAGATCAGTCCTCATAGGAGATATTGGTACCGGGGTGTGTCAGCCAGTGCACCAGTGTAAGGAAGTGTCTAAATATGGGGTTGTGCAAGATCAGGGTCAGTGGCCTTTTGGTGGCATCCGTGTTTCCGTGATGTCAGGCCACTTTGACGCCATTGCCCTTCCCACCCCCATCTCCCTTCGCAGCACGTGTTGCAGCTGTCCCACAGACAGACAGGCACACTCCACGTTTCACTGTTTCGACGCTTCACCAGCTTAGCTCAGATAGCTAGATCTGATATACTGTAAACACCTAAATAAGCTAACAAGGCTTTCAAACTCAAAACTGAAATACTGGAGCAATGCCACAAATAGAGATTCCAGGTGCCAAACTGATGATTAGCCCTGGATAAAGCAAAGTCATGTTCCAGTTGACAGATGCTGATACTCAAAAAGTTGTGAAACGATGTTTTAAAAAAAAAAATTAAAGAATTTAGCAGCATGTTTCAAAGACAAGAAAATCACCATTCCTGTAATCGTATCCCCATGAGAAACTCCTGCCTGTGTGATTGAGCCCTTCATAAAGATGCTTACTGTTGTGATGTACCGGGAATGGAATTCAGGAGCATCTTTCAAAAATGTCAGGCCTGGATGAGTGTCCACAATGTCCTAATCAAAAAAACAAAACAAGATTGAGATAACTGTCCTAACCTAACAGTCTACAAAGCTCATATAGACTGCCTATGTAATGAATTTATTAAATGTAACATTATTTATGACACAAAAATATATCAAACAAATAAATAATAAAATAACTATAATAAAAATATAGCCTCTAATATCCAACATGAGACAGTCAGTTTGGAAAGATTATAATATAATATAATTTAATATAAAGCAGGAAAACAAATCATTTTGTTTTTTCACAATTTTAACAAAACAAATTCTGCACCATTTAGATCCTCTTCTTCTTCTTTTATTCATTATCATATTGTTAGTAATCACTGATGCAGAAATACAGGTGGTACCAAACGGTTTATTTTTCACAGCTATGTGCACAAAAAAAAAAAAAAAAATGAATTACAAGAGCAATGTTCCAACCTGTAATAGAGGGATGAAATCTTCTTGTTCCAGGTAATTGCAGCCTGGTTTGGCCAGCAAGTAAACAAACTTGGATGCATCATCGTAGCAGCTGTGCAATAACCTGTAAAGAAGAATAAAGGCAGAGAGTCTCAATCCAATGCCACACAAGATGTATAAAGATGTGATGTGTGGCGTGACTGACACTTACTTTCTAAATGTTGCAATGAATGAGTGAACAGAAACAAAACCTGTTCTCTCTCCACCAGCACAAATGAACATTGGTGATTTCCAATAGAGGGGACATCCACATGCCTGTGAAATGCAATGTGTGAATTTTCTGTTTTCGTTGCATTTTAAATGGCATTGACATTGAATAATACTATTAATTAATGCATAATTATAATAATGTACTGTCAAATAAATACATAATTTATGTAGATATAAGATCCTCTTTAAGGGTCCAAATATCTGACTCTCAGAGTGTAAATGTCAGGATGGATTATTCTGTTTATATTTCTTCATTACATGCTATTGTTCAAATATTATTCAAAATGTGAGAAAATAAAATAGAAGACGTTTGTTTGGAGACGGCATCCATCATAATGCTGTGGCAATACAATTTGCCAAGCAGATCTGCTGGCAAAGACTTCGAAAAACAAGTGTCAGCTTGCATGTTCAAAGCTGTCAATCTAAGGCTATTGAGAATGGTTCAGAGACTATGAATCTCATTTCAGGCAAAACAGTTCTCATTTACTATGCACCTTTGCTATCTTCCCCATTTCATAAATGTCAGCTTTCTCCTCCTCAAACTCTGTGAAGGCTGCCTCAATTTTGGCAATGGCCTCGTCATAGTTGGCTGCACAGTTTGGAAGGCCTTTGGGGAAGTAGAAGCGTGGAATGTTTATGGAGGAGGGTGGGGGCGTGGCCACCACTTTGGCTGGCGGAGGACTGGGTGACCGTGGGGTTGGCGAGGAGGGTGCAGGTGCAAGAGCTGGAGGAGGTGTCCCAGGTTTCTTCTCAGGCTGGATCTATTGAGACAGAGAGAGAAACAATAAGAGAAAGAATAAGGATCTCCATGGGTGTGACAACCGTTTAGGCCAAGTTCTACATTTGCTTCACAAGACCTCAAAGAAATTCAGCTGAATATGAATGGCATTCCACAACAGATCTAAGAAGCCAAGCTAAAAACAAAGTTCAGCTGAAGATGTGCATGAAGCAAACAGTAGATATGAAAAAATGGTGTTAACAGTGGTTGTTTAATATATAAATATACCATGTTCGCCATTGCATGACAAGATGAATAAGTAATACAAAGAAAATTTCAGGAATGACTTCAACCAATATTGAGAAGACATCAAGGCAGGATATATTTTGTATATTTAGTGCACATCTTCTCATAAGCATTTACTTCAGCATCATATCCAATCTCTACAGAAGTATTTATAGTAATATGCGGTATCAAATTAACAAGTAAACAATGCCTTTAAAGTATTCTGTGACGTTAAAGATGCCTACTTAATCGCTAGCGATCTTTATGAAAACATTTCCCCCGGTACTTGCTGTGCGAGGATGTTGGCTCTCGTTCTGCATATTCACGCTGATCAATCAACTTCGGCCTCATCAACTTTCCTGCCGATGTGATGACAGGAACTCCTCAGCAAAAAATAAGACAGATATTTTCCACCTAATCTTCTCACCCTCACCAAAACAAGCCAAATACTTCATTTCAAGGGGGTTTGTTTACTTTTATTTCCACCTGCATTTTTTTCTCATTGATATAATGTTGAAGTAGAGTGATTTGGGCTCAACTCTTTGTGGATTGGATAAATGATTGGGACATGTTGCATGGTGCTCCAAAACACTGCATGCTTACAGTCTAATTCACAGGCCCGACACTAACAGCTGATGTCAGTTTACTTCATTCTTTTCAGACAGGGCATTGCGGCACCAAGGTTAAACTTCTAATAACAAGCTGTGGAAATGTCCAACACATTCTATACATAGTCTTGACATACTGTTCTTATTCTGGTCTCCGGGTAAAACCCTAGAGTCACAGCGTGCACCTCAGGCCGCTTATTTTGAAACGGCACAGTCTTACTGTTAATCAAACAGAAAAAAGAGCTGTTGAAGTGCGACTGAATTTTTAAGAAATCTACTGCAAGCAGGACAGGACCAAATGGACGTATTGAAGAGAACAGCTGTGGCTCAAACACGGCCCGTACCGTCCGCTCCCTCCCCCCTCCTCGAAGCTCCTGTACGCAACACTTGGACACTGTATTCCTGTCCTGCCTCACCCCCTTACACTATCCTATTAATAAACACGTTGGTATCTGCCTGTGAATAGTTTGTCTTGTCTGGCATGTGAGAGTTAACTATGGCATTCTTTACTGAACTACAGAGGTTGGCTACTGACCTGGGCTTGCTGGAAAGACTTGAGCCTTTTCTTGAACCGTGACGGAAGGACAAAGTCACAGCCTCGGGCCAAAAAGGCCAGTTCGCCCCGCAAGTCGGGATCCTCCCTTAACGAGGCCTCCTTGATCATCATATTGGCAATGTCAAAAGATTCAAAAAGTGAGAAATGAGGAAAAACCCTCCAAATAAGGAAACTGGACAAGCTACTCCAACAGTAGGTCCTTAGGAGGATCCGCTTCCGTTCAGGAACTTGTAGAGAACTCCGTTCTAGCCAGTGTCACTCGTACGCTCTTGTTCCACTCACTTCAAAACACTAATTTGCCAGGCTTTGTCCAGGGATGTAAGGTGGATGCGTCTTGGCGCACGGAACAATTCCTAGAATCGTGCCTGCTATTGTAACAGCTGGAATCCAGGAGCATTGTACCAAAGAGGCCAGGCCGCCAGCCTCCTGATTGCCTTTCGAAACTACAAAACACAAAATCTCAACTCAAGTCCATAGCCAACAGGTTCCCAGCCCTGCGAAACATGAGCCGCTCTGGGTTCTGCCTCCCGGACCAGTCCCCTCTCTCTCTCTTAGCCCGTTCTGTCCTGATGAGCAGGGGGCTGAACGCACCGATACGGAGGGGAGGGGGATCAGCTGTGTCAAATGTCCGTAGGGGTGAGCAAGTTGTATTATGGGAATGGAAGCCCCCTCCCACCCCAAACAGAAAGGCTAAAGTTAGCCAGAGCACTGATGAAGTTCATATTGCTCGATCAAGACTTTGTTTACGTGCAGAGGAAGGCAGAGAGAGAGAGAGGGGAGATAGCTTGGAGGGCCAGGCCCCTGCGATAAACGGCTCCCGAGAGTTCATGGGGTGCACTTCGGGAGTGGAGTAATAGGGCAACGTTTTAGGGCACTGCACCCAGAGCATAACAACAGTAATGTCTGGAGTGCACAGAGCTTCCTCTCTGCTCTAGAAAGTTTCAAACTAACCGACAAATGAACTTGATACTCAAGGCAGACAAAACCCAACTGGTGCACAACAAGAACATTCGAAGGCCGCATGATTTTCCAGCTGTTTGTGATTTACTGGATAAGGAGAAACAATAGGGATTTTTAAAAAATATTCTTTTGACTCAATTTCTACGTGACAAGACTTTCCAGAGCTTTGTATGAAATTGTATTAAATTATATGACTTTTCCAGGTCTAAAAAACAAACTTTTAAAATTAGACTACCTCATATATACAGGTTTTTATTCTTCTACGCACGCACGCACGCACACACACACCACACCTCATTAAGGTGAGGTGAATCATAACAATCAAAAGTTAATACAACAACAACAACAAAATCAAGATATTTCTTATTTTAAAGCATATAGAAATCATCTTTAGGCCCCCTTGGAAGTTTGCTTCCAGGCCCTGGTTTCCATAGACTGACCTGGGTCCAATTCTTCATACAGTTACCCATTGACAATTTGACCCAACCCTGGACTGTTCCATTCTTTGAAGCTTGTTGTCACAGAGGTGTCGTAGCAAAAGCTTCATTAGCTTCCTCAGGAGTAGATTTAACAAACCAGGATTACATCATGGCTTTATGAGAGAGGATACCAGAAGTCAGTCCTTGGCACTGGTCCTTTGTTGCGAGATCATTTTCTTGATTATTATTGATAATATCCACAATAAACAAATGTCTACTTTAAGGAAAATGAGCATGAGAAACAACAGTATCACACTCATTATTTCCCACATTGCCCTTCTCTTGGATCAAGTCCATGTTTGTGTAAACATTTGAACTGCTAGTCTACCATCCCCTATACCTGTGTGAACTACAAAACAGAGAACTAAATAAGTATAGTGACACCTAGTGTCTGTGTTTATAAATTATCCAACAGCTATCTTTCCAGAAATGTACACATGGTGGTGTGTGGGTTATATTAACAGACAGCTGCGTTAATCAGTGCCATGTTTACATTTTATCTGCACAAATAAACAAACCAACTTTTTAAGAAGAAAAAAAAGCAGAGGTAATGGAGCTGATTTCTTTGCGTAACTAAGCTCTAACACCCAGCAGATCTTCTCCGCTTTCCTTTAAGCCTTATAAATAACACCCTCTGTACAGGAGGCCTCCTGACATTTCAGCTGTACATAGCAATCCCAGCATTCCCCGTTCTGTCTCCGGCAGCTGTTAGGAGAATATCAAACGCATCAAGATTCCTCTGTGGGCAGAGAGACATAAAGAGCCCTGCCTGCTGCTAACACCATTAGCCATTGGAGGAAGAGAAGAGATGCATGCACAGTTCCAAGTGCATGTAATGAAATACTTATTCTTATGTTGGCCAATTCTTAGCCCGAAAAACAAACCTGCTGTAAATAGAACATTAATGAAGTTATCTTCCATGAAACAAGTAACCTCAGAACCAGATTATAGTTAGCATGCTTCTGACTCACACTGTATTCTAGCACACTAGGGATCTACTACGGCAAAATGACACAGAACCTGCATCCCCACGGGAGCACTATGAGCACTTAATGTGAACATGTGCGCTATGGCTGCACTACGGACAGGGCTGGAGCTAGAAATTCTAGTCCTCTTTTTTTTTTTTAAATGAAGTTCAGGCAGGGACAAGGCCTGGTGGACGGTTCACGTGTGCCAACACGTTGCATGATGGTGCTTTTGTGCGGACGACCCAAATTCAGAATCCGCTCGAGTCATTTTCCAATCTCACCATTATTATAATGTTACAACATTATATTATCTGGATCAAAAACCTATTATCATTATTACCTCTTAATTGTGTTGCATGTTTGTTCTGTGATTAGCTCATTTATTTCTGTTCTTCATTTTATATTTCATTTCTGTTTTTTGATCTTTGATCTCACTTCTTTTAACTCTATTGTAGCTGAATTACACAAACTGGTGCGCTCTATGTGTGCTCATGCTTCATTATGTTCAGTGTGCTGGTGACAGAGTGCACTGAAACATCTCTTTAGTCAAAGCAAAAAAGATCGTTTTTAAGTGATCGCATTCATACGCAGGTCTTGTGCCATCCAGTTTTTGCGATTTCTAACATTTGAGGTAAATTAACTTTTTTGTTAAAATGAACGCAAACCAGAAACCATTTGATAAACTTTCTGGTTCCTCACACCAAGCTATCGTATGGTATCCTATCATATGCTTATTCTCACCAACCATTCAATTCTTTACGGAACTGACCTTTAATGCTATTTATAAAACGATTTATTCTTAGATTAATGTATATATTATTATAAAATAAAATTCTAAATGCGAGATAAAAATTGGGTAACACTATTTTAAGGTGTCATTGTTACAGAGTAATATATTTAAGTACTAAGTCAAAATTAATTTACAACATGCACTTACTATAAGGTTAGGATTAGGATTTGGTTGAGGGTTAGTTTGTAATTATGCATAATGTACTGTTATTACTATGGTAAGCACATGTAACTTATGTAACAAGGACACTGTAAAATAAAGTGTTACCAAAAAGTGTGACCACAGAAGATTTCCAGCAGATGTTCTACATAACAGGCCAAACTTACTACTGTATGTGACTTACAACACGAGGATCAAGCACACATTGTATTAGGAATCTTACGGGTTTGTGTAATTTATTTGATTACATTTCTTGATTACAAGTCACAATGCCTGACAAACCATGGCAGAATTCCTAGAAACACTATAGCGCAGGCCAGGACTTTCCTGTCCTCAGCTGCAGAACAATATAAATACAAGAGTGTCACCTTGCCTAGTGGGTGCCTGTGGAACCGGCGGCACTCGCTCTGGATCCAGGGTTACATTCTAAAGACCTTAAGTGTGTTTCCCCCTCCACTGTTGGCATAACTAATTATTATATTGCAGTCTCCTTGACTTCAAGCCTTGTGCATGCAACTGTAGCTGAGAATTAATACTATCATAATATCAGAACAGCTGGAATATTTCAGCTGGAGTGAGGAACATTCAACTGTAGTTTAGTTGGTCTTTCCCAGACTACAGGTAATAAGGCTGCAATTATAATAAAGCATGATTTACTTAAATAAGTAAACTATAAATATAATAATATAAAGAAAATATAACAGCATATCCGGCAGGTAAATATTTACCACAGGTAATGGCCTATATTTGAATTATGAAACAGTTTCTGGGTGCTAAAGGAGAGATGGGCTAGTCAGTGCTAGCATATGAGTGGATTCGCTGAGACAGGCAGAGCTGTGCAATGCTGGGAAATCCTATGAGCAAGGAGTTAATTTTTCCACGGCCCTCCGCTTCAACTTCAGAGTCACACCTGTCTGCCTGCTTATGCCAGCCAGCTTGTTCTAGGACGTGCTGTAACAGTGCCCGGGCCTCTCGATGGCTCTGCAGGTGCTGAGTATGTTCTTGCACTGACAGGAGCCGGGCTCATCACACCTGTCTCCTTCCCATCACCCCAAACACTCCAGCAGCACCACGCTGAGTCTTCAATTAACAGCAAATCAGTTCTGTGGGATTCCAGAGGTATCGGAGTGCTGTACGGGTGTCACCCGTCCACTGCCATGACCTATAAAAATGATCTTCTTAACCTTTAGAAGATAGATTTCCACTACAAGTGCACTGGCTTTCTAGGATTCGGAAATACTCATGGTGTGCCGGTCTTATTGGAGGCACATTTAGTCGAATAACCGGAGAATCCAGCTATAATAATGTTTTCATTCCATCAATTTTCAGCAGGTCTCAGTTGCACAGTCTTGGGATGCCATTGTCAGCTGAAGCGCGGTACACCCCTCTACCCCTGCACCCCACTAACATTATAACGTCACAATGTGCGTTTGGCAAATGGCTGTGTGACAGTGATGGGTACCTCGGTGGAATCAGAAGGTGATCTTCACTCCAAATGCTTAGAAAAATTGCATAGCTGCCTGAAAGCAGTTATTCAGAGATTAATTTCAGCTTTCAAAGCTATGCTTAGTGCTTTGATTTATGGCATAGCAAGTGCAGCACCGAACTCTGAGACTAGAGGAGGATGGGGCACCAAGGAGGCGCATGTCATATTAGATCCTTACTGAAAGTGAGGAGACGAGACAACAGTACAAATGGACAAATGTGCCTGCATTTCAAAGATGGATAGATGGATAGAGACTGACAGATAAAGCAATAGATGTAACCAGCAAGTTATCTTTAAAGTCACCGTGAAATCAAATTAGTCAATTCTTATTTTTAATGGAATATTGCAATGTTAATAAATGATTTATCTGTGCACATTTTTTTTTTTTCAAATGTGCAAAAAAAAAAAAAAAAAAAAATGCCCCAGATGAAGATAATACAAAATCATTATGTTAGTTTTAAAGAAGTCAATATTGCATGTTGTAATTCTATATCACTTATCATAAGCCATTCTCTGGCTAATCCCTTATATTCCATCATGGATTTGTTCGTTTCTATATGATGTGTTACGCATTTTGGGCGTGCCGTGGATTTAAAAAAAATTTATATTATGACAATATTTTCCAAAAATGTATTTTTTCTTAAGCAAACACAAGATCGTGAGCTTAGAATTATAATGTTCTATCTCCGTTTTGGGTAGTTCTGAGA
Source organism: Phoxinus phoxinus (assembly GCF_949152265.1). Classification (NCBI taxonomy): domain Eukaryota; kingdom Metazoa; phylum Chordata; class Actinopteri; order Cypriniformes; family Leuciscidae; genus Phoxinus; species Phoxinus phoxinus. The sequence goes on along the minus strand of NC_136880.1, from coordinate 25,312,966 downwards.
TATTGAGCATCAAAGTTTTTACATTCCATCTGACAAAACTGAGATGGAACATTTTTATTTTATTAATAACTACTAACAAAACATTATTTTTTTTAAATAACACCACACAGGCATTAATAAACACCTAATGGATCAGATTATGTAAAAAACTCAATTTCGACCAAAAGTGGAGATAGAACCTTATAATTCTAAGCTCACGAGATGCTAGGAAATTCTGAAGAAACCCAAATACAAGATGCTGCAAGTTCGTATAGACAGGCACTGACTGCAATATATGATTCTAAACTTCAGGTGAGGCCTGTTCATCATAGAGACCTACGAAACACATTGACTGGTGTGAGGCCAATATTTCATGCATTAAGTATTAAATCATGCAATTCTAATTTCTTTAATCAGATTTATTACAAGAACTATACTATAAAGTATCCTGATCTATTCAGAGTTATATAATAATAACACAACCATCCTGTTAATATCAACACCATCCTTTTAGCCTTTCACACAATATTTAAGCAAACTGGTGTTCATAGCACATAAGCCTGTCTCTACACATATAACTCTGTTATATCATGTTGAACCCAAACAGTTGGAGTGACTGTGGGCAGATGGCAGAGGCCGTCTATCTCTCTCCACTGCAGTGCAGAAAGAGAGCGCCAGGACTGGACAGCCCATCTCGTCCTCACCCCCACCTCCCCTCGCTCCCTCTGACGCAGGAGCGACTGCCATGTGTGTAAAACGATCCCCAAAGATAAAGCTTCTAATTTGCAGTTTATTTCTGCAGCAGGCACTGGGCAGACTTTAGAAACACATACAAATACCGTCCCCCCCACCACACACACACACACACACACACACACACACACACACACACACACACACACAACTGTTTGAATCTGAGCGCTTGAAAATAGAAGTGCCAAATGCCATCACCATAGCGATAACCCTTTACCTGGACTTCTGAGTCCCTCTGAGGAATGTGGGGGCATGAAAGGGGCCTTATTTCCTCACACACACTCGGCAGAGAGTTGAATTGAGGAAGTAGATTTTATGAGGGCCTATTCTATTCCAAGCTGGATTTCCTCTATGAAAAGCCACACAGTGGGAGCACTGAAAGAAGTGCCATTAAAATGGAGGCCCATGGAGGATGGGACAGCTTTTCAAAAGCCAGAATATTCTAAATGAACTTCATTTAGAGAGACACGACTTTGGGCATTTACACACTCAGTGCCAGACAGGACATGTTAAATCAACCCCTCAGGCTGTGGAAGTGGAATTACAAGGAGTACTTTAAATAGTCTGATAGAGTCAGTTTAGTCAGGTTTTTTATGTTTTCATGCGTAAAATACATATACTGCAACTAATAATTACATAAATATTTTAATATATCAATATACAGTATTTTTCTTTATTTAAAACTTGGAAAAAATAAAACATTTATTTTGAAAAGAAAAAATTACCATTAGTACATTTATTATTTTTATATATTTTTTTCTAATAGAGGAATGACATAAGAAAAAATGAATGCATTTGAAATAGAATCTTAAATAATTAACTTATTAAATATCAAATGCATTTATTACACTTAAATGTTATTCCTCTATTTAAAAAAAATAATAATAATAAACTTATAATGTTAATTTATCTAACTTAGTAAAAGTAAAAGTTGGGATTTATTTTTAAGGCCAGAATTAAAATTGTGCATACAGCCATTTTACCAGTGTTTGATTGCTGTGATGTAATTTATATGCAAAAAAAACTTGATCCTTTATATCATGCCTTTCTACGATTTGTGATTAATATCAGCTCTCGTACTCACCATTGTATTTTATTATAATTCTTTAGGATGGTCATCGTTACACGTGAAAAGGAAAACGCATTTACTTGTTTCATAATGAAGGCGTTGTTAGGTAAATTACTACATATATTTGTATTATTTTATTATTTTGATCTAATACTTACAGTCGTAGATCAGCAACAAAAATTAATCTAGTTGCTCGGGTACGGTCGGAGTTTGGCAAATAACTTTTTTCCTATTTTGCAACTTAGGCCGTGTGTCCACCAAAGCGTTTTTTCACGCGGCTGGCGTGTTTTTTCAATTGTTTTCAATGGGAGCGCCACGTTTTTAAAACGCCATGAGGCGCTGAGCGTCTTTTTCACGCTGAATCGCTGAGCGTTCGCCGTTTTTTACAGGTCGCAGAGAGTTGAAGAATGTTCAACTTTGGGTAAAACGCAGCGCTCATCACTGTCACTTTTTACCCAACTGTCCAATCACAGTCAAGGGGGGGCGGGACTAATACCATACCGACCAACGGATATTCTGTATCATAGTAACGAAGCGTCTCAACTGAAAAAAAAAACTGCGCTGCCAAAACGCTCTCAAGCGCACATAGCTCGCCGCTACCTAAAAACGCTTTGGTGGACACACGGCCTAAAGAATGGAATGAGCTTTTAAAGAATTGTACTTTACCTGTACCTTAATTGTACCTTAATATAACAGCTTCAAAGTCATTTCGATGGTAAACGAACGAATCTTGCGAGAATCACGACTTGCTTTACGACAACGTCACATACATCAACAATCTATGAAACAGCCTCTATGACAGACACTAGCACGCATTTCAGAAGTGAATCATGGCAGGGTCGACGAAGAAAACGCGGTCGGAAGAGTCAAGGAAAAGAAAATGAGAAACTGACCGCTCGGTCAGGCTTTCACTCGTTGGCGAGAGCTAAAAAGCAGCAATGGATGCAACAGCAATGCTTATCTGGCCTTGTTGATGGACTAGTAGACATCTTCGGAGGCTATCTGTGCCTGTTCGATGTCCGGCGCTTTGTAAGGCGTTGTGTCAGGAGGAAAAATAGGGATAGCTCACAGATTAAGTTCTTACAGAGGTCAGACAGACTCACGGAGGCGATTGGCATCTCACAACTTGCACTTAATTCCCCAATCTAACTTGTGTAACTGTCACACATTCTACCATCAACAGTGTTACTTGATAAACAAAAATAGGATAAGAATGAGCATCAAACAGAAATAACCCGCATACATGGGGTGTTCGAGGCGCACATACAATACAGACTGCCGACAGATCAACAGGGCGTGCGCAGCTCTTAAAGGGGCCACACCTTATTTCCACTCGTTACAGCTTCCATCCTACTAAACAGGTACCGGTATAGAGGGGGGAGGGGATCAGGCCGTGAGTGCAGAGAAATCTCTGTGTGAGTGGTATTTACGACAGTAACATTAAATACAATTACTCCACAGCGACTCTAGGGGTCGCTGTTTGAAAAAAAAAAATGGAATTCCTACATAGTGTACCTTTAACTTTGTTGCTGATAAGAGTTGGTAATGAAAAAATTATTAAAAAAGAAAAAAAAAATACAAAACAGAAGCATTTTCAGTAGTGGCCTCTGAATGTTCATTTCATTGCATCACTTATTAGTCATTATAATAGTCCATCACTTGATTCATTTGGATACATTATCAAAGACTGTTGATTGGAAAGTAGTAAGCAATGCAGATGCTGCTAGGAATGTGAATAATCTGTCAGGACAGATTAACGAGTGACTTGGAAGCTCCAAGCTTAGATGAATTCTTGGTAATTGACTGAGGTGACGAACATGCAGTATTGTTGCAATTGATTTGTGGTGGCCTTGTGTTTGTGGCTCTTGCTCAATGTATTCTCCACATGCTGTTGTTTACCACTTGGCTGCCGTCTATTTCAGGGCAGGTCAGAGCAGCCTGAAGGTTCTGGCCAAAGGCCCTGCTCACGTTTTTACAACCAAATAAGCAGAGAGCCTGAAAACAAAATGCAGGGCAGCAGTGAAACTGTTAGCGCCTTTATATTCCTGAGATAAGAAGGTTCTGATCTTCAAAACCTTTTGGTAAAAATGCAAATAAAGCCATACTAAAATAAGCAGGTTCTATTGAGGCAGCTTTGTTTCTGCACTGTAAAGTGTTAAAGAGTAGGAATAAAGAGTATTAATTACTGTAGTCAGAAATTTACAGTGAAATTAATGCATGCTGGGTCATTTTATTACAAATTACTGTTAAGCAACAGCAAAATGATGCTGACATCACAGTAATTTACTGCTCTTGTTTTACTGTGAATTCACATTATAAAGTTGTCTGTAACCATGCCACTGTAATAAATTATAATGTTCAGTACTGTAATTGTTTTGTAGTGTTCAATTTACTTAAGATTTTGGACCTTGTATATTCATAATCAAATTGCTGATACCAGAAGTGGGACAAATTAAAACATTTGTAAAACCATGACAATCTAAAATATAAAATAAGCTAGGCTAATTGTCTTATTTTAAGTTAGTCAAACTATACTATTATTAGCGTTATTTTAGCATAAAGATTTACCAATATCTTATTGCAAATTCATAATTGTTTGTAGATGGATATTTCACAATAGTAAAGCAGCTGCTGGGATTTATCTTTGAAAGGTGTGACATCATCTTGCAACACAAGATTTTTTTCCTTCTTACACCTAATGATGCAAAGACATAATACTCGACATACAAAACACAACAATGGTGACACTCAACAAATAATAATAAAAAAATATCAAATCTGAACATTACAAAAATAATCAAACAACACATACTGCTAAAAGTAAAGTTCAAAAATAAGTTCAGGAGCACAGATAAAACCAACAAAAATCAAGAAACTCCACAGCATAATCTGTTCATGCTGCACTGCATGCTGGGTACCTTCATAGTACACACGCACTGTAGAAATATAGTATGATATTGTAGATTTTACAGAGGAAATTTCCAAGAGTGCCTTTAGATACAAGAAAAGTCCTACTGTGAAATTACTGTGAAAGTAATGCAATTATTAACCTGGAATAAACTGTAATTTCACACTAAAATAGTGTGCATTGATGAACTGCAGCATGAGTCACCACAAATGTTACTGTTGTCATGAAAAACATTATATATCTTAACGACGTCAGAATTCCTGTACTTTCATTGCATCGACCATTGAGGTAGTATGTTCTGTAACTATCCAGACATATCACATCTACCACGTTAGCATCCTGCTTTGACCTATACATTTATGATGTCGTAGAGAAAAAAGTGAGGTACCAACAACAGCAAAACAATCTACTTGGATTTAGCAAAACCAATACAATTAAACAATGGAGAGCAACTTGTTTGATACCTATATCACTTGACATACTGTTGTACTATAATGTACATTGTTTCTCATGATTGTGATTCCTTTATAAATAAATAAATGTATGCCACCTCTGCACATCAGACTGTCTGTGTTTAGCATATATAGGCCTCTGAATCTCAGAGTAATCAAACATAGCTCAATATGCATAATGTCTGAATTTTACTCAGGTGGCTGCATTTTTTCAAAGTTTTGTGTCTTTCAAATCTACAGATGCAACTGGAAGTATCACAGCCTGTCTTCTAAAAAAAATTTTTAACAGGCATATGTTTATCTTAACTGTAAGGTACATGAGAACTGCTATGAGCCGAGGCCTGCTGAACTTATAGTCCTCACCAGCAGATGGGGGTATGAGCTTATACTTGTACACTGAAAAAAAAAATTACATCCCCAAGTCAAAATTTTCTAGTGACTGATCACATCTAAATTTTTCAATTAGTCTGACATATTATTTCTCATTGAGCCAATGTTAACAGACTATTGCCACAATTAATTCAATTTATTTTACATAATTTCACTTGGGCCAATTAAAAAATTTAGATGTGACCAGTCACTAGAATATTTTGACTTGGAGAGGTAAACATTTTTTTACAGTGTATGTCTGTGTGCTAAAGTTAAGGGGTAGTTCAGTTATTTACTCACCCTCGTGTCATTGCAAACCTGTATGACTTTCCTTCATCTTTGAAAACTGAGAAATTCTTTAAATATGGTCTTACAGGTTTGGAAGAACATGAGGGTGAGGTAAATTATGACAATTAACATTTTTGAGTTAACTAACCCTTGCAAAAAATGACATATTGATTCATATCCATAGGAACATTTTTAAAATGCACAATTTGAACAAATGCACAAAACAAAAATTTCACCGGAACATTCACACAGGTTGATACAGAGAGCAAATAATGTGACAACAGTTCAACCAAGATATTCCTATCAATCAAACCGTGTGAATGTCAAGCATAATACCTGGATTGAAGTTGAACACCGAGGCTTTGAAATATGATGCGTCTATCTCACCTCATACAGTCAGAGTCATTAGTGCCACATTTAAAGCGGTTGTTAGACTTGTTAAAACCATTTTAAGCTATGCCATTTACCACCCAGGAGACACAAGGTCACGAACCCTGGGATTCCGAAATGTCTCATCCGCGCACCGTTCATTTATCATTTCACTGTATTTGCCAACTCCTATAAAACAGTTCAGGAACTTTACGCACCTCATTTTATGTGGATAAAGGATTAGAGAGTTCCACCATAAAATGCATTGTCACATCTAGACAGGGGATACAGTCTGGTTAGGGCAATATAGCCTTTGAAGAGTGAGTCTACTGGGAGATGGAATCTCTGACGAGGTCGAGGATAAAGCTTTCATTGGCCAACACCTCCCAAATTCCATGGACTACACTGGATAACAGGTGGAAAATACAGTCAGGAGTGAGTAACCGCAACAAATGCAGCTTATTGGAAAAACACCTCGTGATGCCAGGCAAACATTTGTCTTTTTTTTTCATTCATGACATGCTGTGTACAAGCTATGTTCATGTTGCGAACTCTCTCTAAAACACTAGATGGCAGACTATGACTCTTTAATAAAAATAAATAAACACTAGAATGGTCTCACCTAAGAACAGTCTATTTGATGGACTCAATGCCTGTCAGTCAACGACTCAGATTTACAGTAAAATAGTGTGGTTACTGGAGGCCATGGACACACACACACACGCACAATTTCCAAAGCTGAGTCAGAGTAAATTAATATTTCACTCACTCTCTTCAGGTCTGGCTAGTCATTATCTAAGGATTAAAAGCATGGGAACATAAGTCCTTGAGTCTGTTGTGGCCACCTCATTGCAAGCACTCTCTGGTCAGATTATCTAGTTGTAGTGTGTATTGAGACTTTACTTTCCATTCCCCTTTTGTCTTGTGCTCTTTTCTTCCCCTCAACTCACTCCCACCAGCAGCACCAGCTGCAAAAATACCCACCAACGTCAGAACTCAGTGACATGGATCCCGATAAAACACTGACAAAACTCTAAATCACAAAGACAAACCGCTGCCAAAATCAAAGGCTTTCCTCCAATTCAAACATATTCCTTTTTTTTTGGATAGCGTCGCCGTTTCAGGTGCCGTGATTTGGAGATCAGCACAAACTGTAGAAGATAATTTTTTTAATTGTTCTAAAGATACAAATAAATATAGCTTGTTTACCACCGATTTTATGTATCGCAACAAACTCTGCAAGCATCGAAGCAGGTTAATGTTGCCGTGGCTATGACAAGACAAGGTTCATTATGATGAGATGAGAATCCATTAAAACGCTGCTCCCTCTCAGCGAGCGGATAAAATCAGCCATTAACACTGTTCAATGACAACTGCATTTTTTGAATTCAGCAAGCCTGTATTCATTGTGTCTTAATAAGCACTTGTGCTGAGCTTCGGGCATTAAAAGTGACATTGCTCTTGATTACTCAAATGCAAGGCACATGAGTAGTCTGGAAGGTTTCGCAACTCTATTATAAATGAGATTTTTGTCTTTCACACAGTTCACAGGATAATGGGTAATCTCTTGGAAAACAACTTCCAGACAGCATGATAAAGTGAAGAGTACTGCCTGACTACTGGACACCCCCCATGACATTCTGCCAGAACAATAAAGGCATACGTGTAACTATATACAGTGTGTGTGTGTGTGTGTGTGTGTGTGTGTGTGTGTGTGTGTGTGTGTGTGTGTGTGTGTGTGTGTGTGTGTGTGTGTGTGTGTGTGTGTGTGTGTGTGTGTGTGTGTGTGTGTGTGTGTGTGGCAACTTTATTGCCAAGTATGTTGACACACACAAGGAATTTGTTTTGGTGACAGAAGCTTCCAGTACACAGAGACAACAACAGTACACAGATAGTAAAATAAAAAATAAAGAATAAATATATATGAATAAGACACACATATGTATATATAATATAGAAATAAACAAACATAGACATTTGTATACAGGTGTGCTATCTGCAGAGTAGAATAGAATTCACAAGGAATGGAATTGTCAAATAAATATACCGGTAAGTGGTATTGCACGTATTTATCATTGCACATGGGGAGAACATTTAACTGTTCATAAGGCAGATTACCTGGGGAAATCTGTGTGTGTGTATTGGATCAATTTAATGTGTCCATGCTGAATAAAAGTATTAATTTCTCTCAATAAAAAAAATAATAACCCCAAACTTTCTATTGCATATATATATATATATTATAGTTATGAGTTAATTAAGTTTAGTTTAGCTAAACATTGATTTGATAACAAGAATGCCTCAAAGATTTTTGTAGCATATATAAAAATCAATATTCTGAATTGAAAAAGTGTATTTGTCTGAAATATTTCTGAACAATTTCACAACAATGCACCATCCAATTTCCAGAGATATTTCAGAGTGCAGTTAGAACTACTCTGAGGGTTTAGTTTGGTAGATTCACAGAAAAGCCGTTTAAGATGTCTGAAGATTCAGTTAAATTCTCTGACAAAAGCAATCTCATTTAAATGAACTCAATACATAATTCAACAAACACGAAAGGAACCACTAGTGTCTTGATATTTTTAAAGTGTTAGTGATGTAAACACTCACAAAAGCACACAAAGAACTCTGTGTTCTTCCTGTAAACAATCTTACAAAACTATCACTCTGACAAATAGCTGTAAAAATCACATAAAACTTGGTCGTCTCACAACAAATGGTTAACTCAAATCCATCCCATCAGACTCTTCACCTAACCATTAGAGAATATATAGTTTGAGAGTATGAATGAGCAACAGTTTCATAGTTGAAAAATAGGAAGCCACTGTTCCGTGCTGATGGTCAAGCTACAGGAAGATACACAGAGCTCCTGTTTTTCTTCTGTCAAATCCCCATGCCAGCTCAAGGACTTAAGCAGCCCCCAACACAAATGGAGGCTTAAGTACCATATTAGCACCTCAGACATCCTAAACCCTGGGAAAAAGTTGACATCACTTGGGGGTCTCTATCAGTGCTAACTAAGACTGATACAAACTGTTATTTTGAGGAGGCTGTTGTCTTGTTGCCATGCACTTGTATGTTGTTTCGTACCAGAGCTATAGCCTCTTCCATTACTTTTTCTGTATTGGAAACTCTTCACAAATAGCAACAGGCAGTGATTCACAGGAGGATGTTGCACATAAAGGGGTTTCTTGGCTCAAACCTCAGCTGTGAGTTCATTTCCTCTCAGTGCAGGGCAGCCATGCCGGTGATGTAATTCCCTACTGACCCTATGCAAACAATTTGAGCAAATAAGAAGGTGGACACAAAAGGCGTACAGGCACCCTCACTCCGTTTCTTTATTCTGTCCTTGAGGGAGTGAACAAAAAAACACTGTCACTTGTGATCAAAACTTGAGTGATTCTGACTGTGAAAGACCGAAATGTACCTTGAAAATCTATTTGACTGCCAGGTGTACAACCCCAGTTTACAGATGCACAAAGTGAACTGTGTGAAAAATTCTAATCCTGTCATTATCATTTACATACTGCTGTTTTCCCTTTGTTTTTCACTCTCTCAAAAAGAGGGGGGTCTTCTGTGTGTGTGTGTGTGTGTGGGGTCGCTGTGGCACTCAGCCAAAGTGTTGCTCTATGGTCCTTTTAACCTCGTTTAGGAGAATTCATAGTCTCGGTTATCTGCAGATGTTAGTATGTGTTTGAATGAGGTTGACAATTTAATATGGGTTTTGATGATGCAAAATACTGAGATAGAGTTTGTATGACTGTGTCCTTGGCATGGTTGGAAATAGCATAATATAATGCATAATTATAGTATATTAAGAATTACTGTGAAAAGCCAAAACTGTCAAAGACATCTGAACATAACCAGAACCTCACACACTGTAAAAAATGTGGCTGCGATTAGTTAAAATTTGTTGAGATAACTTAAATATCCAACTTAACCAAACTAAACTTAAGTTACCTAAACTTAATATTTTAAGTCAAGCTTGAACACATACTTTTTAAAGTTGAAACAATGTTGGATTTTAAGTTGTGCTAAATAATCGCAGCAATTTTTTTTACAGTGCAGGATGCTCAAAAAGTGGGGTATAAAATGAGATAATCAATGTGTGTGTGTGTGTGTGTGTGTGTGTGTGTGTGTGTGTGTGTGTGTGTGTGTGTGTGTGTGTGTGTGTGTGTGTGTGTGTGTGTGTGTGTGTGTGTGTGTGTTTGTGTGTGTGTGTGTGTGTGTGTGTGTGTGTGTGTGTGTTTGTGTGTGTGTGTGTGTGTGACAAACTAGCAAAGTAGAACACTAAAATTACTAAAACTAAAATAAATTAAAAAAAATGACAAAAGAACAAAATGACTAAAACCTCCCTAAAAAAACTGAAAATAAAAACAAAAGCTAATGTAAAATAGTACTAAATACTACAATCGTATATAAATAAATAAACGCATCAGAACAATGTTTCGTTGATGCCTGGATTAACCTTACTCACACATTCGAAATGCTAAACTCCAGTAAAACACGAGGGCACTCTGTAGTTTCTCTTCACTTCATATAACAGAGGTGTCATGTCGACTCGCTCTCAAATGCGGCCTGGGCAGTGGTGACCCAATGTGGTGTGTCTGTGGCTCTAAGCATGACTAGTTGGCCTGAGCCCCTGGAAGAGATCCTTCTGATTTATATTGACTGTAACACTCTTATTGCCAAGCAGGGTGTTCCCTGTCACCATGGAGATTAACAGCACTTCCTGACAGGTGCAGTGAAGGACATATTGCCTTGTCTGCACCATGCGGTCAAACCAACAGGGCAAGGTCTCCAGTCCAACATGAAGAGGGCTGTCTCTAGGCTTACAGAAGGAAGGTTTTACATGCAGGCCTCAAATCTGAAGGGGTGAATGCACTAAACAGTTGCACCACTTTTTCACATGGAATTTCAGTGCAAACCCCTGCAAACCCTATGCGATTAGGTTAAACTTGGCACTAATTGTGCTATAATAGCGCATTAGCACTGCACCGTGAATATTTCAATTAATTCAGTTATTGTCACACAATCATGCCTGATACTGGTCATTTTTTTTGTCTTAATAAAACTAAAACGCTACAAACTAAAAATCTAAAAGTGGGAGGCACAACAGTATAATGTATAGTATGAAAAATGTTGACACGGAATTCACTTTAATTTTTTATTTTATTTTAATGTTTTTTTTTTTACCTTAGAGATTAATCTAAATTTAAAAATAGATACAAAGCAATATATAAATCACACTTTTTTTTATAAATCACAGAATGTTTCCTGATTTGCATAATTCTTAAAGGCTTATGGTCACTAAACACAACATAAGTTTGTGCAAATAACTGCTAATGGCCACGACTCATTTCATAAGCCATTGAAAACTCATTTTAATTATCTTCACAATCGCCTACATGAAATATTTAGTTCATAGGTTTCACCATGACGCACATGTGAAACCAAAAAACACAGGGAAGCAGTAAATAAGCAATCTCAAGAGAGAAGTACTAGCCCCAGCATCCGGAGCAACAGATTACCCTGTCAGCTCTGAGACAGAGGCAAGGAGGCCCAAACCCGTTGAGCGTCCACTTTCAGCCTCACCTGTTGTTTGGTCTAGCAATGAGCCATGAGACGGAAAAAGACACACAAACAAAAAGACCACACTCAGGTCCTGTAGCAATGCACAACAGCAACTGTTAGATCTGGAGCTGGTTCCCTAGATACTGAGATGCTGACAGATGGGCCACATCTTGATCCATTCAGTGATTTTGTGTTCGTGATGACACATGCAGGAACTAAATGAGATGAAACGAGAAAAGCACTGCAGGTGCACCGTGTTAAAAACAAGACCCTAGATTCCCGTCGTAAACAGCAAACAGGTATGACACAACTGCTCAGAGGGAGAACGCATGGGTCTAATGTTTCCGCAGCCTTGTTGATCTCCGTGATTGGCAGCTTTGTGTTTAAATGGGGCAGTGGGCAGGGCTCCTGGCGTAGCGCTCTTATTTTTATTGCTCCCTCGGGTGCCAGAGAGGTGATCGGGTTAGCAGAAAGCTATTCCCAAACTTAGCCGTGACCCCCACAGCAACACTGGGTCCGTTTTCCTTCTGGCGACAGCCAGTCTCTTAGCGGAATGAAATAGTAGGCGGGGAGAAAGCTGATTTAGTCTTCCTGACACCTTTGTCTGTGGATGACAAGGAGGAGGAGAAGTGCCCTGGGCAAATCAACACCATTAACAGTGTCTGTGCCAAAACCCCTGCTGCCTGCTCTTGCTATGAACTACTAGCGGCTCTCGAAAAAGGACTGTGTGTCCTCCACACCAACTGCATGGCTACAGCATCACAACTCAATCCCAAAATAACATGTGGACCAATGAGAGACAGTTACTGGGGAACGTGCATTTTATGAAAACAACTTTCTAACTAACATCTCACACTCATATCTTTAAAATGAAGCTAATGTTCAAAGGATGACTTGCATACTTTAAACGTGAACTAATTCAACCTTGTTCGAGATACAACCTCTAGTATTTGGAGTCTTGGGGAAGCATAAATGTGCTAATTTATCTGACATGTCTACAAAACCTAAATAATCAGCCATCGGGGCATTTTTAGGGGTGTGTACGTGTGTGTTTGTGCACAAGTATGCGACTCATCCAACCTTAAGGGTCCTTAGTTATGCGCTGAGCAAGTACAGAAATAGGATTGGAGGAGGAGCCCCATTATTAAGGGGGTTCCACTCTTGACAGATGTCATGGCAATGTCATAAATAGCAGGCCCGAGATAGAACCTGAGCTGGTATTGGTTTACAAAGCCAGGAAAATAAACAAGAGAGGATTTAACAGTGGCAGAAAAGATAAAAAGGGTGGGAGAGAGGTAGAACACAGGACACATAAAGAGCGAGGGTTAAATGTGCTTGGACGACTGGCACAGGACATAAACAGCTTGACAACACTTCAGAGAGCTGAGAGTTAGTAATTAATGGGTCATGAAACACTAAAACACATTTCTCGAGACGTGCACTACATGATGACTTAGGTTTTTTTGTTGGAGAATTGAGCTGTTGTGCCCATCTATGCAGCTTTCAGACCTTTTTACACATTTCAAAATTGTGATGACAATTGACATACATATAAACAAGTACGTCCAGTACGTGCCAGAGTCTCACCCAAGAACCCTGAACTAGATTATAACAAACTGTGCTTTCTTCTCCCCAACATGATGGATGTGCAGATAAAAAAGACTAAAGGTGACAACCAGCTCCAAAAGACGCATGATACTGACCCCACAGTTAACTGCAACAAGCTTTTATGCAACCCGCTATATTTCTCAGGGGTAAGATATTAAGGCTATTAGATACTTTTAACAAAAATCAACCTGGGAAATTACAATGGTTTTAAATGAAAATCATCAAGTAAAATACAATAAAACACATAATCAGCTGACTAAATTGCAACTATTTGAAATTAAACCAAAAGATCAGTTAGCAGTGACAAATACGGACTTGTAAAATACAAAAATGATAATCCTTCACTGCTTATATTGATGATACATTTCACTTACCCTAAAGAAAGCCTTTCCCCAGTTCATGCACATACCACAGTATTTCAGAGAGGAAATTTTATTTAATGGTTCCTGTTTATGAAGGCTGTAATTTTGTGCTTCAGCTAATGGTAAAATTGATTTTCCAACCTCCATTCTGTCTGTAAGCTATACACAGTTCTGCTCGCTGGTTATATAATAAATTCTCCTTGGAGAATCTGAAAGATATTTTTATATCTTCTACAAGACAAAATAACTGTCATTGGTTCTTAATATTATAATATTATGTTTTGCCTCCTTGACTATCAGTCTGTTTGTAGTAGTTTGTTATATTTATGGATGAGTCTCTGATTTTCCTTGAAGCTGCTTACTGAAAGTCCTATGCTCTGCATTTGACTTCATCCCCAAAGTAGCTCAATGATGTTAAAATCCAGCTTTGCCACTAAGGACAATGGAAAGACTCATGCACACAATCAAAAACAGCTGCAAACACCCATTGATGCTCAAGAAGGCAATATCAATGGTACAGTGAAACATGAACATTTAAGTTATTACTGTTATTTCTACAAATTTTAACATTTTGCCACTTTTCTTTACACACTGCACAGATTTGGCAAGAGCTACAGGTAAGTCAATTAACAAAAACCTTACACAGACCTAGTTAAGCTGAACTCACCCTGATGACTTCGGGCGTCTGTTGAATGAGAAGTGTTGAGCCTGTGTCCCTCACAGTAGAAACAGGTGTTTGTATGGCAGCAGGTGCACTTGAGGGTGTTGGTGTTGGTGTAGGTGTAGGTGCTGAAGGTGCAGTCTCAGACGAAGGCACAGGAAGTGGGAGTGGAGCCACCTCTGCTTTAGTGCTGGCCAGCGTGTCCTGGAGAAGACGCATGACCTCTCGTTCCTTAGACTGAGTTCCTCTCCCAGCTCCACTCTCCACCAGCTCCTGAGCAAAGCTCTCAATGCTCTCAAGAATCCTGAGCAGCAGAGCTCCATCATCCTCTTCAGCGGCCTCAACCCCTGGCTCGGGTGGCTTGGCCACAGAGGGTCTAGACAAACACACCACGGGTAGATCTTTAGCCACTGAGTTACCAATTAAATGCTGGGGGGAACCTGTCTGCTGGGCACAGTTTTTAAGTTTAGGGGGCAGTGGAGGCTCCTTTTGCATGTTCTGGGAAAGACACTCCAGGTCCATTAAAAGTTTATCAATGTCATCAGCTCCCCCTTTATTAATGTGTGAGATTGACCTTGAGAAAAGTCTGGAATCTGTGCTTTTTGGCAAGTACATCTGGTTGACAGTTGAGTCGTTTTTAGGCTTGAACACAGTTCCGTTTCTGCTAAGCTCATGGAGTTTATCTGAAACACCACCACTAAGCTCAGAGTAGCCAGTGGTTCTTTTGGAGTAGGGTCTGGGCTCTGAAAGACTACAGCTGTGCTTCCCATCCCCTTTAACTGCCCTGTCAGGCATCCTCCCGACATCAGGATCCTCCTCCTCGATATACAGAGCCTCCATGGCATCCTTACAGAGACTTTCGCTACTGTTAGACAAAAGAGAGTTTGGGGAAGAGAATGTGTCCGGTCGGCTGGTTGAAACCGTGTGGTGGCAGTTGAAAGGTGTTGAACCGCTACTGGAAGCTGAAGTTAAACTGCCATGTGGGAACCCATTAGTTGATGAAGGTGTACGTGCTGACAAACCAGGGAGGCTCTGAATGGCTTTCACGTTGCATGCAGGATCCCTAGAGCTATCTGGAGGTTCAGGCTGGGAGGGTTTAGGCCGAGGCTTCGTGGGCGGAGGAGACTGAACAACGTCCTCGTATCGCGGAGGTTGCTCATTGCCAAAGATAGGGGAGAAGGGAATTTGTTGCAGCCCGTGTATACTGTTAACTAGTTCGGCAAGCTCACTGTGCTCCTGCCTTACACTTTGCCCCTGTTCCAGTTCAAGAGGAAGCCTCTTCAAATAGTTGGAAAGACGAGCCATCACATTTTTATAAATGGCTTCAGGATTCCCAGAGTCATCGCTGCTTCCCCCCATTGACTTTCTTTTGATGCACTGTTTGATGATGTCCGTGCACTTCTTCAGATCTTCAGAGCACTTGAGGAGAATGTCCAGACAGGCTTTAATGTCTTCTCCTGATGCACTGCTGTCAGCCTTGGTCTTCTCAAGTATGCGGGTAATTAGGTTCTCCTCTGTGAGGCTATTCAGGTAAAGCGTGGCTACATTGTTTAGGTTCTGCTCCAGGGATGCGCTGCGACTTAGCTTATGCTCTTCGAGTACAGATTTCTGAAACAGGCCAAATGGAGGACAGTTCTCATCATTGCCTGTGAACTGGCCGTATATTATGTCTAGATCAGTGGATCTCCTGCTGAAGGAGTCTGGCCGAACCTTACGGCCCTTTCTGAAAGTCACATGACTGGCGGAGTACTTGATCTTCTCAAATGAAAATTCCTTGATTTTCCCACTGGCCAGGTTAATAGCTTCCCCTGTTATATCCTTGAGGCTTGCTGAGCTTTGGATGGCAGATCCTTTCTTAACTCTGGGGACGACCTGGTGGTAGTCGTCTAAAAAGGCCCCAGACACAGTGTTGCCGTTCTCCAATGTTTTAGACTCAAGAATAGTGATGGGCTGGTCAGAACAGTTTCTGGATATGGGGGTATCAAGAACTTCAGCACAAGTGCTGCGGTGAGCCACTGTGCAGTTCAGTCCGTGTTTTAGTGCACCACAGGGTCCATTACAGTAGTGTACAGTGTGTTGGACACGACGGTCTATTACAACGCTGTTGTAACAGTTTATGCTACTGACGACTATGCGATAGGTAGCCGCCATGGTCTTTGTTTATTCATAAATCTTAAAGTCTGTTATGTGATATGATGCTAACAAACTAAAAACAATAAATGCTATGAAGACACATTTATATAAAAATGTCAAAGTACGTCAATCCTAAAAGGCAAATAAAATGTGCTTTGCTTAGCCTTAACTGCTGATTGAGCTGATTCCAAGGAAAAAAAGGATTTCCATACCAATCCTTCACCGGTGCCCCATAGTTAAAGGGAAGTTGCACTATAACATTTAGCGGCAAAACTATCCATTCCTTAGCATGGGCCCCAATGGCCTAATGATAGGCCTGTGTGCAGTGCTCCAGATCATCCCCCCTCTGAAAAGCCGAGGCCTGTGGGCATGAACAAGTCCTCTGACTTCCTCTCCAAAGCCACAGTATACAGCCCACCTGGTGACAGCCTTCCACTGATGTGTTCAGCAGATGTTCAACCCTCTCTCTCTTTCTTTATCTTGCTTTACCGGCCTGAATCAGATGTTTAAGAGTCCAATGTGAAAGCCACCTGTAAGTAAAAAGACAAAAGTGGGTTAGGGGGAGAGAGAAGGCACTTATTTAGATCAATCGATATACAGAAAGTCTATGAGAACCTAGGTTATGCTACCGCATGTTTGGGCTAACTGCGTAAGCTATAAACAACACTGAACTAACGGCCTCTATGCAAGTAGTCTACAACCACATACATGTTGCTCTTCTTCAGAGAACACAAGGGGAATGCTAGAAGATTGTTTCTGCTTCAGGGTGAAGTATATTATATTTTATTATATTATATAAAATTATATTTACATTTATGCATTTGGCAGATACTTTTATACACAGCGACTTACATTCCATTCAAGCTATACATTTTTTTCAATTCATGTATTCCTTGGGAACCGAATCCATGAACTTGGCACTGCTAAAGCCATGCTCTACTAATTGATTTGGAAACAGAGTATTTTGTAAGACAAAACAGTAACAACAACAACAACAACAAACAGTTAATTGGCAGAATTGTTCTATCACTGAAGAGGTCACAAAGATGTACAGTTTTGACAGCACAATTGAGGCAGGATATTTAATGGTGGTTAAAAGTGATCACTGATCAGATTTAATTGTTCTTGGTTAATCTGTTTAACATCTCTCTTTATTAGTTTATGAGCATGTTACCCTTTTAACTTCTCTTTGGTACAGTACAGCTAAACCACATGAAATGTTGAAAACTACAAAATGCATAAAAGAGTCTTTAAGCCAGCAGTAAACAACAAACTATCAAACAAATACGAACCGAAAAATAAAATGAAGTGCAGTAATGCCTAATGCTGGTATGCGGTTATAAAAAATACCTAAGCCTCAGGTATTTTAGGTCTCCTGTGTTATCAAATTTAGTTCTTAAGCCATCTTCAAAGGGCCACATCACTGGAAGCTGTTAAAGAGCTTGTGATGAAAGTACACAGACACTCTATTAGCATTCTTTGAAAACACACCGCGCTCTGCCTCTCTTCCCTATAAAGTGTGTTTACTCAAGAGAGAGCTGTTCAAATACACAGATTCCATAATTGAACAGTTGTACTTATAGCTTAGGTTTAACACCGAATCATTCCCTAGGAAAGGAACTAACTTTCCCTTATTGCTCTGATGACAGATTAGTCATAAGTCTATTATTGGAGACCAACACTAACCAACAACAATCTTCCAGCTTCTATTAGCTACTAAAATCTTATAAACTTAACTGTACTAAAGCACTTTTTATACACAAACATTTAGTCCATCCCTTTAACAGATAAAAGTTCTCAATTTCTCCTTCAGTCCATAGAAAAATTACATCATATGGATTTGAAGCGACATGAATAAATAATAATTTCATGTCTCTATTGCTCACTCTCCCTCTCTTTAATGATATTTATGTCAACAGATGAGTCATTATGAGGCTGGACTGGAGAAATTTTATTTTATTTTATACTTGAGCTCATTATTAGCATGTCTCAACCAAATTTGTTCTCCACGACCAAAGTAATACGGTCCTTTATTCTCCAATTCGTTTTATTATTCCTTTGAATTTATTTCTCATTCCTTCTGGCCCTTTTGTTTTTCTTACATTTTTTCTTTCTCTCACAGCAGGCCTCATTAAAGCCTTGTCTTCTCTGTGTCTCAGCAGAGTAGCATCCTGGAGTCTCCAGGATGTCCACCACAACCTCACCTCATTTAACTCTGACTATGGCCACGCATGACATTTAAACCAGTATTATCTGTGTCCACAATATAGCCTCGTAAATGCATTACACTTCTGTATTTCCTCACAATATCGGAACAATGGTCTCTGGTTAATGCTTTTCAGCATGGATTCATTACAGATGGGCACTAGAGAGGTGGCACCTGGAAAAACATTCAGAGAGTGAGATTTACAGGGACAACCCACACTGTTTACAATGGACTGGTCCTGCTTGCCCAGCCAGTTACTCAAAAAGCTGTTGTTGGGTGTGAGAAGAGAACATTACAATGACAGTCACTGCCTTTTACAAAAATACAAAAGAAGTACAGTGTATGAAATTCATAAACAACAGTCAGCCAGCTTGATGCCAGGATTTACTTCTTGAAGTTATGAAACTTAGCTACATGAAACAGTTTTTCCTTTTTATTTACTTATTTTAGAGGAAATGACATTTCCTTGCTGTCCCTTATCTGCCATAAGTTAAGATACACTGTGGTATGAAATACAAAAAGTAATGGAAATCTCCAACAGTTCACAAAGCTAAATGAATACTTAATACTAATAAAAAATAAAATAAATGAATCAGTTCTGAATCAGTGGTTCTCAACCTGGGCCCTCTGTGAAGGGGCTTCAAGATGATTTAATTACAAATCAAAGTGGCAAATTATCAAAATTCTTTAATTACTGTAGTGCACTACTGTTCAAATGTTTGAAGTCACTTTGATTTAAAAAAGCAAGGATGCATTAAATTGAGAAAGAAATGTATAATGGTACAAAAGATTTCTATTTAAATTTTCTATTTTCTATTCTTTCTAATCAGCAAAAAATCCTGAAAACAGATATAGATATATCTCGGTTTCAACACTTCTTTAACATTTGTTCAATTTGTTCAACACTTGTTCAATATTTCAACAAAATATTTCTTGAGCACAAAATCAGCATATTAGAATGATTCTGATAGATGTGATACTGAAGACTAGAGTAATCATAGCCTAATGATTTCTGAAAATTCAGCTTTGTCATCACAGGAATAAATTACATTTTAAAATATATGAACATAGAAAAATGTTATTTTAAATTGTAATAAGATTTCACAATTTTTCTGAATTTTTGAAAGTGTTTAAAATAACCGCAATATTAATAACATCGCAGCAGGATCTATTGGGAAGCATTCAAATTCGGTGCAGAATTCTGTAATAAACCACACATATCAGATCAAACGGCGCTGACGTGGAAACCAGGAGAAACATTAGTGGCTTTCGTAACGAGTAGTTATAGGAAGTTAGGAACTTAGTTATAGGAACTATCCACCAGGGTGGTTTCCTGAGAGCTAAATGTTTCCTGGTTGCATTCGCACTGCCAGCAGGTGTGCCATGAACGAAGTTATAGAAGGCGTTTCAGTACACAAATCACCAACATTCACCATAGATGTATGTAGATGTAGTAAAGCTAACTGTAACCATGGCATTGTGGCAGAAATAGTAGAATTTATTCCTTTTTTTTACATTATTCATCTCAAGGTTCGTACAGCCTTTTGAGAGTGAAATTCAAGCACTTTTCAAGGGCTTTCACGTGCTTCACACTTTTTCCAGCACTTCAAAGTTCAAACCTCAATTTTCATGTTATTTTTAATGTGATGATTTGTAAAACGAAAAACTCAAAGATAGGAAAACTAACACTTTGTGGCAAACAAGCACTTTAAAAAAAATACATGCAATTACCACTATATATAGTAGATGAAAACACACAAAAACACAAAAATCCTAATGTAAACTGAGATTCCCCCCAGAGATTCATGGGCACCGTTGACTTTCCATGGCCAAAACTCAGTACAGACGCACTGAAGTTGTTTATCGTAGAGGATAACACTCTTGAGCTTCAGTGTCCCCAAACAGAGCCTCTCAATAACATAGTCTGCTTTCAAAGTGGGCTTTTACGTAGCTGGTTGTCAAGTCGGACTGAACTCAATATGACAGGAAGTGTGGACCGTAGCAAAGAGACGGCTTTTTAATGACAATTTAATAGGCTGATAAACACATGATCCTGCTCTCTATAATTTGCCAGCCGTTTCTATTTCCAGGCCGGTGGGGGTTAAAGCAGAAGCCTTTACACCTTCACATCACTCAGTCAGTGCGGACGCCCATGCAAACATCTTATATGTCTGATGGGAGTCTTCTTACAGCATAGGACCTCCCTGGTTAGCTGGTATGATGGCTAATGTTGTACAAAAACTGAGATGAATGTTCCTAGAAGATTATGTTTTAATTGTCAGGCAACAGTCTTTATCTCAGCTTAATGTTGTAATTAGCATGCAGTGATTGTTATGGAGAAAGCAGCGCATAAAACGCAAACACACACTGTTTGGAGAGCAAGACAACATCCACCCACATTTTTGAGACTCGCTCTACTGGCAGGAGCAGGAGGAACGAGGATGCAGCAGCCTCATTATCTTTCTCCTCTCGGTGCTTTAATGGCATGCATTCGTTCCATGTTTAATTACACTGTAGCAGTCACGCTGAGAAGTCGCACCCGTGTCCTGTCACATCTGACAGTGCTTATCAATTTAGTGTCAAGACTCTGGGCTATACGATGTTGTCAGCTTTAAAAAAGATTCCTAGAAATAGCCCCCCCAACATACAGTACTATACTCAAAAAGAAAACAGATTTTCTTGTTATTTTTGCCAGGTAGAGCAATAAATCACGACGTGCTGGTCTGCTTATATTTGGCCCAATTAAGAGTTGAGGGATGAAGAACCGATATACAGTACAGCTCATTAAGGAATCCCTGAAACCGAAAAAAGTTTCCCTTCGGAAGGTAAATTGGGAGTTTGTGTGAGCCCTCCCTTGTTAGTGGTCAGGCACGGTCTTGTCACTCTGCACAAGCTGCCAAAGGGAGGCCTGCCGTGAGCTTTGTTTGTCTCAGCCTGAGTAATGACTTTCAAAAGCTGTCGCTGCAAGAGAGAACCTGACCCCCGTGACAACAAAACATTAATAAAGGAAGGATTATACGCTCACTGGCTACTAACTCCTTCACACGGTGACCAGGATGCACATTTAACCCTTCAGAGCCGAGAAGCGAGAAGGACGTCACAAAAGGAGGGTAAAAACTGATGTTCTCAAAACTGAAGGTAACAATTCAGTGAAATGCTGCAAAATTGACATGAAGTGGTTCATTAATATTCAGAGTGAGAGATTGGGAATGAAAGGGAGTGCAGCATACAAGTATCAAAGAAGAGAAACCAGGCCTGAATCAATTTCATTATCACGATGACTATTATACAAATTGCCTGGTTTTCTTTTTTAAACTACCACACACATAAATGTACTGTACAACAAAACCAAATGAGAAGAAAAAAATAAGAAAAAAGCATATTTATAAATGGAAGCTTTACTATGATTTAAGTAGGACATCAAATCATACCTGGATCCTTGTTGGTCCTTGAACAACATGCTTACCAATAATTCGATTTTAGGGTTAGTTCTTATTAACATTTCCCTCTGATTTTAAGTGTCGTTGAGGTTGACGAATTGAATCGAGAATGTCTTTTAAAATAAAATTTGAATTTGAATGACGCGAAATTACCTACAAAACTAGAAGACAATTTTGAATACTGGTTTGAAGCCTTGTTCAAATATTTGAAGTTTAAAGGTTTATAGATCCTATGGATATACAGTATAGAATGATAGAAACACTACCACTCAAAAGTTTGGGGTCAAAATATTTTTTTAATGATTTTGAAAGTCTCTTAAGCTCACAAAGGCTGCATTTACATACAAATACACACAAAAACTGTAATATTGTTGAATATTACAAAATAAAAAATGTTCTAGTGTAATATACATTTTAAAATGTAATTCATTCCTGTGATGGCAAAGCTGAATTTTCAGCATCATTACTCCAGTCTTCAGTGTCACATGATCCTTCAGAAATCATTCTAATATGATGATTTGCTGCTCAAGAAACTGTTCTTATTATTATTAATGTTGAAAACAGTTGTGCTGCTTAATATTTTTGTGTGATATGAGACCATATTTTCACATTTCTTTGAAATAGTTTTAATTACTGTCACTTTTGATTATTTTAATGAATCATTGCTAATTCTTTTCACCAATTTTTTTTTAAAATAATTAATGGTAGTGTAAATACAAAGGACAGAACAATAGAACACCTCCTACTTGGTAATATTAAAACTCACACTTAATAATAACAAAAATGTCACACTTTTTAATTTCTTACAATTAGTCTAAAGAAACCGACCAAAATCTACAATCCCGTTTTTCCTCCAAAATGTTTTCCAAAGCTCTTTTTGGGAGCATGAATACACCCCAAAAGAGAGACAGAGATATTATAGACAGCACGAGGAAACCAGAAGTTAGTAATTCAATCTTAATTAGAGTTTATTGTTTTGAAACCGCATTAATCAGACGGAACAATGAAGCGAACTATTCACACTCGTATGAAGATGTCACACAGCATGAATGCCTTACTGACAAAAAACAGCTAATCAGCAAAGGCCCTCTGCTACAACAAAGAAGCCTCTGGGAGAAAAAAACACTGCATTGATAATCATGATTCAGTGCAACAGCTGCTGCACTAACAGAAATGACTGTATCCACTGTGCATTACTTTCTACTGATTGGAGGTCACAAACGACAAAGTAAAGTCAAAGGAGAGGAGATACGTGTCCATTTTGTGCAAACTAACAAAATCCATGATATTTTCAATTTACAAGTAAAGGGACCTGGATGACCTCACTCTCTACAGCAGATGTATCATATTGCTTGTTCATCTTTTCATTGTATTCCATTCCTCCTCTTTTGCACTTACTCTCTTTCTTCACTCAACCTCCTTGGGCACTCCAACAGAATTTAGAAATGGCGAGCAGAAGCTTTTGACAGGGATCCCAGAAAGCATGGGAACAGAGCCACTGACCCAAGCAGATATTTACATTATGCATTTGGTGACTTAATGTGCATTTAAGGCACGCATGGTACTTTACAGCAGAGAGGGGGGGAGGGGGTCACCAAACAAAAAGTGAGTGACTGACAGTACAGTGACTGCAATGCAAGACACAATAACAAGAAAAAGGCATCAGAGGAATGAGTGCTTTGTACCTCTTACAGGGCCCTATCCAGTCACGACTTGATAAGAAAATCCAGGACAGGACATTTTGTCAACTCCTTGGTTAACTTAAATGAATACTTTTATTCAGCATAGATGCATTAAATTGATCAAAAGTGACATCAAAAGTTGTACATGTTACAAAAGATCTCCAATTAAAATAAACACTGTTCTTTTGAACTTTCAATTAATCTAAAAATGTATCAGGCCCTGTTTACACGAAGGGAAGACCCAGATATTTCCCTGCGGTTTGGCATCTCATTTACACGAAAACCCCGTTTTTATCACAGAAAACGATTATTTTTAAAAACTCCGGCCAAAGTGGAGATTTCTGAAAACGCCGGTTGTGTTGCCGTGTCAACTGGGAGAAACAGGGTTTTAGGTTCTCAAACGTCACATTATGCGCCAGAAAATGCTTAACATCATGTGAGCGTCGTAAACAAGAAGTCGCTCGTGTTATTCATTGTTGTCGATTCTGAGGATTCTGATTGGCTTGCATAGTTTTATCCTTCTCCCTACACTGCCGCCTATAGGTTTGGCATAGATATGATGGCGCTCAACGGCGTATTTATGCAGGTTGATGTAAATGACAACTTTTTTGAAAACGATGTTGTGTGCACCATGTTATTATTGAAAACAGAGGGGGGGAATATTCGTTTCTCTAAATACCCGGCTATGTGTAAATGTGGCCTCAGTTTCCACAAAAATATTAAGCAGCACAAATGTTTTCTACATTGGTAAATGTTACTTGAGCATCAAATCCTCATATTAGATCGATTTCTGAAGGATCATGTGACACTGAAGACTGGAGTAAAGATTCTGGAAATTCAGCTTTGACATCACAGGAATTAATCACAGTTTAAAATGTATTATATTAGAAAACAGTTATTTAAAATTGTAATATTTAAAAAATATTACAGTTTTTACTGTATTTTTAATCAAATAAATGCAGCCTTAGTGAGCATAAGAGACTTCTTTCAAAAACAAGAAAATGTAGTAGTGTTTCAATCATTCTAAATATCTGTCACACTGCTAACAGCTTTGAATGCAGTCTTGGTGTGCATAATTGTCATGCCTGAATAGGACCCAATGTTAGAGAAATACTCAGAATGCCCTTTGCTACCAGAGCTAGACAGGTATAGTTTTCATAGTGAAGTCCAGAGCAGAATAATTCAAGTCTGCGGATCAAACATTCTTCACCTCTGAGCCCTGGTGAGCACATTATAAATGTAAAAAGCCTTCAGAGCTCATGAAGTCAAAACTAGTGCTGATATATCTCCACATTTATACGTGAGTGGACTGTAAATTAAGTCAATCTCTATAGTTAGCTCTTACAAAGCTCCATCAGATGCCATCTATAAACCGCATTAGTTGCATGAATGGTTTTGAGGCTGTTTTATATCTAGAGATTTTGAACACATGCTAGCTCATTGCAGCATTCTCATTTGGAGCTCTACTTGCACACCGTACGGCCCCAAAAAGTATTTGAACACTTAAGCCACAGTTGAAACTGTACGAAGCTCATTGCATCATCGCTGCATTGCAAAATATCGAAACCAAGTATAGCATTTATTTTAAGACTGCGCAAGAACACCATTCAAAAAAACATTTAATAAACTTTGTTATATTTTAATCATTAAAAACAAATTTGAATCAAATAAGACAAATGACATATTGTTCAAATTTTAGGGATCTATATTTCCTTTTTTATAAAATAAGGAACTTATACTCCCCAAATCTGTATTTATTTGACCAACGCTACAGTAAAACAGAAATATTCTAAATAACTAATCTAAAATAACCATTTTCTATCTTTATATATTTTACATTTTAATTTATTCCTGTGATGGCAACGCTGAATCATTACTCCAGTCTTCAGCCACATGATTCAGAAATCAGAAATCATTCTAAAAAGAGGATTTAGTTTAGAAATGAGGATTTAAAAAAAAAAACCATTTCTTATTATCAATGTTAAAAACAGTTTTAAATTATCTAGTTTAATATTTTTGTGGAAACTGTGAATTTGACCTTTTTTCAGGATTCTTTGATAAATAAAAGTTCAAAAGAACAGTCTTTATTTAATATAGATATATAATTTGGGGCAGTTGTGGCCTATTGGTATGAGTCAGACTTGTAACCAGAAAGGTCGTGGGTTTCAATTCTCTAATTCTCGATTTTTAAAAACCACCGAGCTAAGCAAGCAACCCCCATTTTTGTTGCGATGGTTGTGCAAATCAATGATATATTGGAAATGTGATTGTCCACGCTCATTTCCTCTAGTTTCTCATTTAGATTGTTATTGCCATCACCTAACCTGACACTTAAAGCCCGATCTTCAAGAAAAGTTAAATACTGTTAAGTGTTAAACAGATAAATCTTTAGCAAATCTGAATATCCATTATTTTATGCTGTGCATTATAATGTACACTGATGCATAAATTCATTGTAGCTTTTAACATACAGAAATTAATTTGCGTTTGTAAAAAATAAACATTTTAACAATCGAACATAACATGCATTATATTTTCATGTTTTGGCCGATTACTACAATATTGTAAAAATGTTGTCCAACATATTATATTATTGTTTATCATAATTAATTATTGGCTTATTGCATCGGCCAGAATTTTTATATAAGTGCATCCCTACGTCATGCATCTGCTAAAAATCACTAGAGGTCAGTTCCTTAAAAGTCACTGCATAGTGACTCAAAAAAGTTAGTTTTGAGAAAAGCTCTACGATGGCACATCATTTGCTTCCCTTAAAATACGTGTAATGACATTCTTTGGACATTTTAAGTGTGGCTTAAGTGTCCAAATGCAATTTGGGCACACTGTGTATTCACATATTTAATAAACAATTGGACGGGGGTGGAAGAGAAGGTCCTGACAGAGACTGGCGCCCTGAGGAAGTAACTCGAGCCTGGCTCCTTGTACCGCAGCGCCTCGCCACTTTGGTGACAGTGTAGTATGGCCATCCAACAGAGATGATAGACAGCCACAGGAGAACAGCATACTGATGACACGGTCAACCAGGATAGACACATCAGTGTCCAGCCCGGGAACGCAGAGCAATGCTGCTGACTCACACTCAAGCTCAAACCACATAGGTGCTTTCTGCCGGTCACCACAACCACACCCCTTACCAAACAGACGATGAGGCACTCTACAGCAGAGGGGTTTGAAGGAAGAGCACTGCTGGCTTTCCCACAGGCTGGAGGGTGAGAAGCAGCGATTGCGGGCAGGTGTTAGTTCTCCAGCTGTCCAGAGACTTTCACAATTTTTCACGGTGACTCAACTCCTGATGAGAAAAAGGGCGAGCACTTCATTGCATGTACAGCTCATGTCGTTTTCTACATCCTGCACTTTCCAGATTTTGATTCACTGAGTTAAGATTAACTGAGGGATCCTTAAAGAGATAGTTTAACCAAAAATTACGTTTCTGCCATCATTTACTCACCCTCATGTCATTCCAAATCAATGAGACTTTGGTTCATCTTCGAAACACAAATTAAGATATTTTTAATGACACCTGAGAGGTTTCTGTCCCTCCACTGAATGTCAAGGTAACCAAAACTTAAAGATCCCAAAAGTTCATAAAGGCAACATAAAACAAATCCATATGTATCAAGCAGTTTATCCATGTCTTGTGAATGGATCCAATCGCGTTATATGATAATATATTATGAGTTAATTCAGGCTTTTATTCACATTTAAACACACATACATAGTGCAGAGTGCATTACATAAGGTAAACAAGGAAAAACAAAGAGGAGTAAATGATTTTCATTTTTGTGTGAACCCTTTAAGGACCAATTAATAATTCAGAAATAAATGTTCAAGTTGAATTTATTTTTATTCCACATTGGTTATCCTCCAGAGGAAGATGTTGTGGCTGACATCACAACGTATTCTCCCTGTAACTTCTAGAGCGATTTAAAAGAACATTTCAAAAGATGAGATGAACGCTGAAAGGAGACCCATTTCAACATGACAGCTCCTAAAAACCACTATCAGGTACAAACCCTCAGCTGGAGGAAAAACAAGGAATAAAAGAAAAGCCTATTTCCCACTGAATAAAACCCGTGAAACTCTCTGAAACCTCAAGCTTTGGAAAAAGTTCTTCCACATGTGTCATGTGGTTTCAAATGGTTAGCAAAAGAGAAAAGAATAAGTATTGTGCCTCATAAATATCTGTTTCACAAAACCACTTTCTTTATTACATAAAGGACATGTTCATTGATCACAATTATGTGCACCGACCAAACCAGAGATAATACATTATCAATGAGTTCATGATTCAATTTTCATTAATTCATGAAGGCCAAACTCACTGCATAATGGTAGTTTTGCAGAGAACATGTTTTATTTAAAAGTCCTTAAACATATAATCATGGAATTTCAATGTGCAATGCTGTACATTAATCCATTAACCTGTTCAAAAAGAGTCAAGAAATGCACTAAAATTATAAAACTAGAAGAAGCCAATGGTCATGAAACAAAATAGGCACCCGCCAGCCTAATTAAAACGATATATTATAAAAACTATTTTTCAGCAGACTTTAGTCTGAACTATAATATTTTATAGGTTAGTCTTAAGGATGTTATTTTTTCGCTCGGCCTCGTCTTTCAAACAAACAGGAAGTCCTACCCCCAAACTCCCACTATGCCCACTTTCTTATCTACAAATAAGAATAGTCCTAAAGTAGAGAACTTTTCACATGAAGTTGTCACATGAAGAACTTCTCACAGTTTACAGCATGACTACATATCAGCCATAGGTCATACAGCTGAAAGCTATGTTTTAGAATATAACAGTTCAATGGACTGATCTGCAGAAATCCCAACATTTAATGAATAAACGATGATGCGATTAAACACCTGCCAATGAGACTCAGAGCTAATGAGAGAATAGGAGATAATGAGAAACATAACCTCAAAGGAAAACTCTCAATTTTATTTTAATAAGGGAATGGTGCCGTACATACATTACTGTTTTTTATGTTTTTGAAAGAAGTCTCTTATGCTCTTAAGAGTTTAACAGTGCGTAATATTGTGAAATATTATTGCAATTAAAAATCACATTTCTGTGATGGTAAAGCTCCATTTTCAGCAGCCATTACTCTAGTCTTCAGTCACATGATCATTCTAATATGCTGATTTGGTGGCGTGCTCAAGAAACATTTCTTATCATTGACAAACTGTTGTGCTGCTAAATATTTTGTGGAAACCAGGATTCTTTTATGAATAGAATGTTCAAAAGAACAGCATTGATTTGAAATAGAAAACCATTTTTACATTATATAAATGTAGTCACTTTTGATCAGTTGAATGTGTCCTTGCTGAAGTATTAGTTTCTTTTTTTTAAATATATTATATAAATCTTCCTGATCCAAAATTTTTTGAACAGTAGTGGATATGAAAGTAAACTGAGTCCTGATTCTGGTGACAGCCGCGTTTGACTCTCATCTGACGTCTCTATATCGCAGTGACAGGCACGTCAGCTCAGCAGCAGTCAAGCCAACGCTGGTCGACACTGCACTTGAAAAGGGATTAGCAGATAGAGGTGAAAG
Source organism: Phoxinus phoxinus (assembly GCF_949152265.1). Taxonomy (NCBI): domain Eukaryota; kingdom Metazoa; phylum Chordata; class Actinopteri; order Cypriniformes; family Leuciscidae; genus Phoxinus; species Phoxinus phoxinus. The sequence continues at coordinate 25,283,528 of NC_136880.1, read as the reverse complement.
AGATAGAGACAATAAGAGTGTAAACATTAAAAGGAGAGAGAGCGCAGTGAAAAAATTAAAATGGAAGCAAAGGAGCAAAAGCCTTGGTGCTGTCGGGATGTATTTCACATCCAATGAAAAGAGGCTTAATATAGGTTTTTGATCACATAACTTTCATATTCCAGACCAACATCCCTCTCTGGGCCCAGCACCCAAATGGCGTTCTGATCTTTCTTTGACAATTCATGAGTTTCCTGATTCATCTATGCTGTCTGACAGTCCATTTAACATCATGGCGCAGGGGTGCATTATATGAGGCATGGTTGGAAAGAATTGCTCCTGACCAACATTTCTTCTCACTGGCAATCAAGCACTTTTTTGCCCACAGTCTGAGTCAGACTCTACTTCTTTAATCTAGCAACAAAAAAACACAGGAATAGGTTTGTGGAAAGTTTGTGAAAAAGCAGGAGTAGGATGACAGAAGTTAAAAGCCACTTGACCAAGACCAACTGCTGCAAATGGTCCATTAAGAATTCTGTGAATTTTTAATGAACTTTCCATGTCTTTTTCTTTTTTTTTTAGAGTTTTTTTCCCACTGGTTCGAGTTGTAAGACCTAATAAAGAAAGCATCCACAGGGCAGGCTATATTTTAATACTGATTCACTCATCACTCATATATTTCCACTCATTACGAGAAGCAGAGGCATATATTTGGAGACAAACATGGTTGAATCCAACTCAGCCTATTCAGCCCTACACTGTTTTAAGGACCTAACTGTGTGGTTTGGAAAAACACAAAAGGGAAAGGCAATCACACAACTTGATTGGGATTAATGTGAGGGAAAGAACGCACTAAGCAGCCAAAAAAAAAAGAGACAAATGAGGACAAATGAGATGGCACCGCAAAGACCAAATGTGTTAAATAGAGCTGAGAGTACTATACACTCTCAAAACAAAAAAGGTACACAATGGTACAAATAATGTTCCTTGAAGAACAGATTTGAACCTTTTCAATAATTATACCTTTAATGCTACAGGAAAGACCTCTGATGATACGGTTTAGTATAATTGAAATGAAAGTACATAATTGTTCTCACATCAGTAAGTGATAGGCCTATATACTCTTATTGGTAACTGACAGTACTATTAAATTGGCCCAAATATATGTAATAAATGAAGGGGCAGGGGATATGAAAAACACACAGATTTGGTGTGGACCTGCTCATTTGCCACATAAAAGACACAGACAACAGACTAAAGAAGCATTAAATAATCCATCTGCTAAGAACAATATTAAATATAAAGGTAAATTTTCTATGGCATGTTCAAAACGAGAAAGAATGAGTCATGCCTTTTCTTATCCAGCACTTCCTGACGTTTTAGAAGAGCTGGGCCTTATAAGGCTGAGAAGGCTTCTTTTCCTTTCTCCACCAAGCACAGGCTTAATAAATAATCACTCTCTTTAGGGTCGTGTCAACACAGGCCTTACTTCAGTTTGTGTCCGTGCAGAAAGACTGCCTGACACTTCAAAGCTGCTTTGTTCAGCAATCCAAATGTTTTTGCTAAAATAACAAAGACGCCAAAATTCAGCTAGGTCAAGTTACAAGCCGCAGTTACAATAAACACAGTCCAGAACGGTTAAACTGCATCCATCACCTTCCAACTACAGAAGACTATGGTTGCACTATTGTGATCTTATGTGCCAATGTGAGAATTACACTCAATTGGGAACCTAAATAGAAAATGTCCACATTATAAATTTGGGAAAATTACAATAAAACAGCATCAAAGTCCCATGTGGACATATGGGTCAAATAGATTATGTAATTGTATAATTAGAAATATAATATAAATATACAAACATATAATTTACATCAATTTATGAATTTTCATTTGTGTAACACCCAGAGAGGTGCTAGTTCAAAAAGGGATGATTTTTATGTAATTCACCATAATTTTATATGCTCATGAGATGGCACTTACATCAGTGTTCAAATAACCCAGTGAAGAATTGTCCTGCCACATCAAACTAATGAGAATCAGCCAGTTTTATTCAAGTCATTCTTTTGGTTATAGAACAGTGCATGAGCTAAATCTGTCCATTCACATGAACACTATGACCCATTCTTTCAGGTCACTGGTCCCGTAAATGAAACGGAGGTACTTTATTCTTCAATAAGAGACTGTTTTCACATCAGCAGATGTTACAGCTCAGTGCTTACTTGCACCAGAATACTAAAGTGACCTAAAGACTGTCCCTCCCAGCCATTGTTGCTCGGAGAGGAGCAACAATAAAAGAGATGATAGAAATACCACTCTAAACATTAATACACAGACACATATTCCTGTAAACAGATGTTAACTAAATACAGCACTCGCTCACCTCGGTATTTTAAATAAAAAATACAATAAAAAGAGCAAAAAACTAATTTCCTGATTTATTGTCATCCTCCAGTGTCAACAATAAAAAAAAAAAATCTCTTTATGGATCAGTTGACTATCACTGATTTTAACTATAAAACACCCTACTTTTGATGTTTACTGCAAGATCAAATGTGTAAAGATGAATAACTTATTCTTATTATACTTTAACTTGTAAAGATAAATGTGTAAACTCATTCGAATACATGATATGCAACACTTTATGGGAGAAGATGGCCATTTGTGAGCAGTTTTTCTGCAATTCCTGTTTCCACGGTAACATTGATGGATCTTCAGCATTACTGGTAGTAATTCTACCCTGGCAACTCAGCAATTAAACTTTTTTTTAAAGTGGAAATTGCACAGACTTGTGTATTCTGCTAAAATTAAAAACCACAAAGTGTATAAACCTGTCTTAAAAAGGTACTTTATATTGGTAAAAAAGAAAAATCAATTCCTCTATAGAGAAAAATCTATGGATTTTTTTACTTCTGAAACCTGGCTGCGAACAAGAGGAATTGAAAGCAACAAGAAAGCATTGGGGGAGGAATGTTGGCCAGACACTTGGTGGAGTGAGTAAGGGGTGGTGTGACAGTGAGTAAAATAGAGAGAGAGAAGAGAGAGAGAGAGAGAAGAGAGAGAGAAGAGAGAGAGAGAGAGAGAGAGGAGAGAAGAAAGCTATGCAAGTGTGTGTAAGCAGAGAGCAGAAATTCTCTGCATCCTGGATCCCTTTTCCACTCTAAATAGTAATCATGTCCGACAGCTGACCTGAATTTGTCTGCATCGCTCCATAGCTGCAGCAAAAGTGCAACCATCGACCTCTTCATTACCTGCCCAATTCAGCCATTATAAACCTTACCCATTTTCCAGAAAACATGTCTCTTTAGACACAACACTTTGCCTACGCACGCTACTCATTTTATGTTTATACAAGAAAACTGAGGTTATTACCAGGCTTTACTCTCTTGTGTAGTAGTAGAACACTCGACTATTTGAATATTTGATCAATAAAAGCTATTCAAATGAATTATAATACTATTCAAACTAAAACTCACAATTATAACTAAATGCCAACTAAATGTTGTAAACAAGAATCTATTTGATGCCAGAATGTTATTGTCTGTCTCTGGGCTCAGCAAAGTTTGGAATTACATAGATCAAAAGAATCTTAACAAATGACCTTATTAAACGATATTTTGATCAAATGAATCAACATGCCGTGTGCAAACATTGTCAGGTGAAACTGAGTTTTCATAATATCACCAATACAATCTGAAATCATAAGAAATCCAAACACCGCACCAACGTTATTGACCAGTGAGGAAAGACAGCTGTCCATCACTGCATTCACGACTGCAGGTAAACGCAGCTGTACCCCGAGCGAGCCGAGAAGATAACTTATCTGATAGCAAAATGATTTTAAGACACATGCTTCCTTCAAGTTCCAGTGAGGGAGACAGATTAAGGACTGAAAACACAAAGTGCTGTGAGAAATGCTTAGTGCACCTTTACCTTTGTGTCCCTGTAACGTCTGTCGGCAGAGCATGTTTTCTCTGCAGCCGGCCTTATAGTTATCAGACCACTTTCACACAAGCATGTGAATATTCTTGTTTTTCTCAACCTGAGCATGTGAAACAATATCAACATGATAACCATATGCAAACTCGAGTGTATACTGTATATTGGGGTGGGAATGTTTAGGCACCTCACAATCTGATCCGATTACGATTCTGGGAGTCACAATCCGATTAAAAAACGACTCTTGATCTACTTTTTTCCTCATTATTTAATTAGTTTACTGACTTGAAAAAATAATGCTTCTCTTGTCAAACTTCATTTAAATGGATAATTGATAATAATAATATTCAAGCTCAAATATTCGAATACAGTAGTTTTGGAAAATGCCCATAAGTGTTAGCCTAGAAATCTAGACGGACCCTAGCGGCAGCTAAATTTATTTTGCAGCCAGGGTAGTCTAGCAACTCTCCGTTGGCTTGCGAGCTGAAAAAAACAAACTCTAGTCAGGCCAATCACATCGTGTATAGAGTCGGCGGGCGGGCTTAACATAATGACGACAGAGTTGCGACGAATCCCTGCTACTTGAAAACAAAGAATGGCTGCTGCTGCTGCCGAACAGCGGTCTTTCGAATCGGCTTTGGCCATGACTCTGGAGGACTTGGAGTTAAGCTTTTCTTTAAGAATAGAACAAAGAACGGCACTTAAGTCATTCTTAAAAAAGGAAGAAGTGTTCTGAGTTTTGCCGGACCGGATCTTTGCCGCTCTGACTACGTCACCTTCTTCGTTGCTCTGGTTGGTTTTAGCGCTATCCTATTGCGTGCAGAGGAAATTTGAAAGGCAATCGTTTATCCCGCCCCTCGGATTGAGCCATCCCAATGGTGAGTTGCCAGACCTAACATCTTGATGTGCTTATATGGAAAAAAGTTTTATCTCACAAAACTTTTTTTTTTATCATTGCACGAGATGTCCTTCTACTATGAACTGAAAATCTCTACATCTGCAGTTGTTTCACCAGAGGTTTAGACTGATAAAGTGCTGTGAAGTGTAGGTAAGCTTTGAGAGACAAAATTAAAGACAGGTGGCTGAGACTGTGTAAGCTGATCTTCTCTTCCTCATCCTCCTCTGCACAGTCTGTAGATGCTGGATCAGCGACAGGAGCTCATGGCGTTCTCTGTAACCTACATCTGACCTGAGCCTCCCCTCAGACTGCCTGAAACTCCCAAGACTAACAAGAGACTGCCCTCACTTAGTCTTAAAGTTGCTACGGAAGTTTAAGAAACACAATGTGCAATGTGTCTATCGGTTAGAGCTCATGCTCCAATGCATTGAACTTTCCCAACATTACTTCCTGATTTTATCCATCTTCCACCCCATGAATAAAGATGGGTCAAAAACAAGGAGGTCTATATTAACTGGAGAGAGCTGTTAATTACCATGTCCATTACCATGCTTGTTTATCTCAGCAGCAATTGCTCGGCTGGTGAAAAACTGGCATCTTTGCTCATAGAGGATTTCTGGACACAATAGAGAGCTGCAGGGTTGATGTCATTTTGAAGGCCAACCTGGAAATTTGCATAACAAAAAGCCAATAGGATTGTTCTACTGGCTTTTGGATTATTGCAGAAAATAAGCTCTGTGACCAACAAAAGTTCATGATTCAAACACATTTTGTTCATCAAGACAATCTACACAAATCAACACAACTTTTACGATTTTCGAAGCCTAAATACATTAGGCAGAAGTAAAAAGTTAGGCTATAAATGAACTACGCCACAGTCGTATGACTTAATTGCCACCATCAATAAGCTTCCGACAACTCGGCTCCAGGTTTTAGGACTCATTCCTGCAGCACTATATTGTTTTAGAGCAAATTACCTGAGCTTTAAATCATATGGTGTGCTCACACTTGTAGTTTGGTTCTTTTTGTCTGGACCAATTTTTTAACACCTAACCTAAAGATACAGATACAGATATAGATACAGATACAGATACAGACACACACACACACACACAGGCTTTTATGACGTATATTTTGCGATGTAATTTAGAGCATCCAAAACAATGTTGTGTGCTGGGCTAAATATGCTTGTAGTATGGGTGTACAGATGATGGCATTTTACCAGCTGAGAACTCACGAAAAGCTGAAAAAATGTGTAAAGGAGTCAAAACCAGTCCAGGAATTCCTCCATCACAAGATCTGCTACAAGAGGGTGGCGGTTCTGATGCCTGTACCGAACTGTAATGGGCAACGTAGCTCATATGATGAGAAAAAAACTGGTATCCTTGAGCATTCTTGCAACATAATGTCCTGTTTTTGGTTTCTTTAGATCTCTTTGGTCCAGTCGTTTAGATGTATTTAGATGTCAGTCAAACCACACTAGAGTTCTGAAACCTGAAAAGGTGGGTCTCAGTCTGCTTGTTTGTGGCGCACTAGGGTTCCAATGGCAGAGTTCACGAACCACACTAACAGAACAATCACACTAAAGTTTGTTAAAAAAATATATGCCAACATGTACCAGCAGGGGCTAACCTGACCTGCTCTTATTTTGAAAAATAAATAAAACATACAACATACAGTGCACTAAATGTTGTCCAGCTAAAATTATAATTTGAGCAAGTGTGTAGCGTAGGGTCCACTGAACCCGGCTGTCTCCATCCATTATTAGGGCCCTGATACTAGTTCCACAGTGTCACATGAGAAGCAGGCACCTACATGGTCGCCTTTCATATCTTTATCTGGAGAGCTGGCCGTCCATGATGGCTCAACTCACTGTCAGATTTACATTTCTGAACATGAAGAGAGCCTTTCACATTCTCCATGCTGCAGGTTTCAAGAAAAGCAACACTAGTATAAAGCGCAGCAGCCCTTTTTAAACAACTTGTAAAAGTATTGATGCCACTCTCTAAAGCCTATAAGCATACTTAGTGCAAAAATCAAATAAGTGATTACTGAGCATAAAAGGCAGGGTGGAAATCCCATGCAGTTAAAGAAGATCTGTCCTTAAATGGCCATTAGTGGTGTTATTTTTGGTTTTGAGTGATGTCGATAAAATCCATGATTCTTTGCGATAGATCTTGAGGGAAAGCGGGCAAATTTACAGGAAGAGCAGAGACAACGCTCTAAAAAAAAGTGTCATAGAGACTGCTTTATTTTTGGCAACATAAGTGTGTGACCGTGAGAGCTATTAGAGATCAATTATCGCCACAGCCCCAGGAATTCTGGGCAAAGCTGGACGGCCATTACTCCACACTGGATTTCTCTGGGAGCCAGGAACATTTCCTGACAGATCTTAACAGCTTGATATAGTAGCATCAGAACTGTAAAAATACACATGAAAAGTCCGTTTCCGGCATCTTGCTCTGATAAGCCTTATCACACTGCCCAATTGCTCTCAACCGACACACATTGGCATGTCAACACCATCTACAGTATAAGAATTGAAATTTAGTCAACACTTTCGAGTGTTTTCCAAGGCTGGTTATCAGTTTATTTAATGAGGTCATCCTGAAATCAGAAAACAAACAGTTTTGACACCAGGAGACTCCACCCTGGCTTTCAACAACATGACAGCAATAGAGATATGAAGAGTAAGTAATTCATCCTAACATTCATCTGACTGATTTTAGTCACACATTAATTTGCTGGGTCTGAAATAAATAAATACTCAGTGCGTGAGGATTGTGTGAGGGGCGCTCCTCTACCGGTCAAGTTCGGAATAATTTTGCTTTTTAAATGGTTTTGAAAGAGGTCTCTTATGTTTACCAAGACTGCATTTATTTGATCAAAAATCAATTGGTGCGATTTGATGCTCAATAAATATTCTTATTCTTATCAATGTTGAAAACAGTTGTGCTGCGTTATAATTTCGTTGAAACCGCAATACATTATCTTTCAAATGTTTGCAGAGCCGCTTGTTTGTGTTAAGTGAGAGTTTGCTGTGAGCTTGTTTGAGTGTGAGGTTCATTTAGGGCTACAAGATAAACCAAAATTCAACCAAAATAGTGATTTGTCTACTTAAATACATATATGCGCAGCGTTTCTTCGTGAAGCACAGCACTGTGCTCCTCGGTGGTTCGCAGGAAATACTGCTCCATCTCTGCAAGCGCTGTGAGTTTGAGTCACTTATAGTGCATTTGAAAAAGCAACACACGGCAAGCATCTTTCAAAAACTTGTAATGAGAAACGTTTACAAACCTGTTGTCCAACAAAAGAGAACATTTAACGGCAAGTTTTTACTCCAAACTCACTTCATAACATCAGTGAAATGTTCGAAATAACTTTTTTTTTGCGAGCTGATGAGGCTTCACATTACAGAATGATGCAGAATCTATATTGTATAGTATTCCTTACAGTGATAAAGGCTATGTTGATTAGAATTGCATTATAAATAATATACTTTATTCTTATGAAAATACCCGAGATGTTTAGAATTACACCGATAAACCATATTTCATTGCAATCGTGTGTTTGTTGTCTTCATGTTTCATCAGTCAATACGTCTCTATCTGCGTTTTATTCTGATACAGGGATAGCCGGATGCCTTTGTCCAAATAAGGGATTTCCTGGAACGTCATTTGTTTTATGACAAGGGCGACCTCCGGCTATGAATATAAATGAAACAGACATTACATTTTATTTGTGTACTCACTAATGTTCAGAGCAACCTATTTTGGGTAAAAATAATACTTCTCTCTTAAGAAGTAAACATATGCAAATCTATAAATGTTACTGCAGTGTAGAGAAGTCTACAGAAGTTTCTCTCAGTGGATGTGATTTCCTAACAAAAATTAAGAAATTACCATTACAAATTTTTATCATAATAATTTCATATTTTATAGTAAAACTTTACTAGACCTTTCTATTGATTTATAGGAGAATTAAGCAGTATTTTCAAACCTCATTGGCTCTTGCAGAAGCTTAAACGTGCTGAATGAACCTCATTGGTTCTCGCACGTCAGGCAAAGATGCTTGAGACTGTGATGATGGAGGAGAAACTTCAGGTGGCTGTAGCGGTTACCCGGAGCTGTACGAACCGCAACTACCACAATGTTAACAAAAAGTAAATAAAGTTAATAAAAAGCTGATTCGGGTGGTTGCTTAGAAAAAAGAAAACCACACTGCTCTTTTTAAACCAGTCAACAAAAAAAGGCAGTTAGGTGCGTATCATGTTTTCTAACCTGAAAAACGCGCTCTGTGTGATTGAGGCCTTATGGGTTATGAACGACTTGAGGGCGAGTAATTAATGACAGAATTTTCATTGGGTGAACTACGTTTCTGCGGCCTGCCATTTTTGGTAAATAAAGAAGATATAAAAGACATATACGAGATATATTAGATGTATAAAATATAGAAAATGTTTGTCAGAAAAGATTTCTTATTATGGTTTGTATTGTGTGTGCTCTAAATGGAACATTAATGTCCTTTGTCAGTCACGTGCCTGTTTAAGTGATGGACTGCAATACTAGTGGTTATTTTTATTCTTGTTCTACAATTGTGTGGCCTGTGCTACAAAACGTTCAACCTCTGTAGCACCAGTGCTATGTGCAAAAAGAGTTAACATACACTACTGTATTTATATTAGATCAGCTAATACCACAATACTACATTCTATGTTATGTTTTTTTTAGTACATTTCAAGATTTATTGGAAAAAAAACTAACGTTAGTGGTTTCTAGGTGGCTGCTTAAAATGATAGTTCACCCAAAAATGAAAATTCATTTCAATCATTTACTCGCCCTCAAGTTGTTCCAAACCTGTACCCCCATGTCTCTTTGTATTCTGGTCCCATTCATTGCCAACTAGGCACAAACATTTTTCCTTAACAAGGCATTAACCCTAGGTATGATTATGAGCAAAGAGTTTCCATTATGGGCAAAACACACAAGTATTTTGCCCATGTGCTTCTCCAGAAGGAGGGGCTGGTGGTATAAGAAGCCAGGAAAAACCTGCTCTAAAACACACTGATGGGTCAGCCATGACATCCCATACATCTGCTTTATTTTCTCTTGCTGACCTTGGAGGATCTCTGCAAACAGTGAATTAGCACATTTCCACAGATGTCATGTCTCACAGCCATTCATCTTCTGTAGACCGGGCAGTCATTTCCTCACATCTGCCATCTGATGAATATGTCATGGGCGTACAGCATAATCCAAATATTATTGCACCAACCAGGAACGCTTAGCCCAGATGCTACAAATGTGAGTAATGAGACACGGTTCTCTCATACGTCTTGTGTCTGATCCACAGCTGAGGTTCAGTTAAAGACGACGTCTGTTTTGCTAACCTCAGCAATATGATTAGCCCAGCTCATGCTTCATAAACTTTCATAAATAAAACACAGGTGCAACTCAAAACATCATGAGACTTTAGGCAGACTTACAGGAGGACACCGTCTTTATGGCAATCATCTTAATCTAATCTGCTTATATTGCAATGACTGAGAAGCTGGTTGGTGTAATTAGCAGATAATCATCTTTTGTGGTTAAGATGAGCGGATTGTGTGAAAGGGAGAGTGTAAGACCAGGCTGGGTGTGCGAGACAGCTGTGTTTGCTCCAGATCATCTGACTCCTGAGACGGAGCCCCAGAGTCCCTGCTGCGCTACAGCTGGGGTGACATAAGACAAGACCAGCCATAAATTGGCCCAGCATCTATGTTAATGTATCAAAAACACATCCTCACATACAGTAAACAAAAGAAATCCAGTTGAAAAACGTTTCTAAAATGTGGGAAAGTGGGGTCTTTAGTCCAGTTTGCATCTGGAACAGGCCAGACATACGGTAAACAACAATGCTGGACAGGATGTCCTGTACTAAGATGCTCCATTAAGGGCCACAGTGCACCCTAAAAATGAATAAACCATCTGAGCATCAGTGATCTGACAGCCCCAGCTGTATTTGCAGAAAGCTGCTGTGTATGGATGGGATATATTTTGGTATTCTGTGCTGTGAGGTTGGCCATAATGAGATAATGTCAGATAGAGGGGTTACCATGTGCTGCACTTATGATTAAAACACTTCTTTCATTAGCACCTCTAATTATCACTGCAAACCAAACCAGGAAGGGTGACAGAAGAAGGGCTGTGCTGATAATGGGTGTGCTAAAATAGTAAGCGGGATGACGCTGACAAAATCATGGGCACTTCACTAGTGAAGCACATCTTTTTTTTCTCCCACTACAAATGATATATTTAGTAGTGGAAAAAGTTGTATTAAAAAACTAAAAAAAACGTTCAATCAAAAAGTAACATGGCTAACCACCCCGATCTCATCAGTTGTTTATTAAATATTGTAGTTTTATTTGTATACTATTAAAATATTTAATAATATTTTGAATTAGCGTTTATTTTGATATATTTTTCATTTTAATCTCATTTTATTTAGCTTTCATTTACTTTTATAAGTTTTAGTTTAAGCTTATTGTACTACAGTTATTTGCCAAAAAATTTACTATAAGCTTATTGTACTACAAAATGTACTACAGTTATTTGCCAAAGGCAACATTTCCTTTTCTTTTTTTTTTGTTTAAGTTTATTTTTAAGTTTGAGTTATGCGTGAAACACATAACAGTTTCAATAAATAAGCTAAAGTAAACCTAAAGAAAAGTATGTGACACCCAAGAGTATAAGACCATAATAAATAAAAACCTGATAATTTACAGCTGTGTCCAACTATTTTCCTTGGAACTAATATATGAATTATACAAGCTCATGGCTAAAAACTACACACACCTTCACAAAGAAACTGCCATAATTTCATACCAAAAATGAATTATATTCCCCTACCCACCTAATCAATCTATAAAATCAATATAAATGACTAACATAGTATTCAATATAAATATTCCACATTTCTGCCCAAATCATGGTAAATACAGTCAGTGTTACAACAGTAGCCCTACATTCATGGTGTTTGGGGATCTGAAAGTCTTCTAACTTCTAAAAAAAATTTCTCCTGTTTTCCCAATCAGTCTTGTTGGAAATGTTGAGGCCGTTTCATCCGATTTAAAACTATAGTTTAATCATTAAGTGATTTGTGGCTTGAAACAGAGAGGTGTGAGTCTAATTGAAATGCTTCACACTGGATGTCGCAACGTTGATTAATAATGATGTCCGGTATCGGGAGTAAAAGAGACTCCTTTAAGCTTGTGATCCGTTATCCACTGGGCCGTGCTATGTAGTTCAAACTAGTGAAACAACTGATATACGTTCTCTCTGTTTGTTTACGGACCGAGAAACGGCTTCAGGCGATTCAGGACACAGAAATACAGGACACACATAATAAGTGCTGAAATATTCGCACGGAAAACGTTTCTCAGGTCAGTCGGAGAGCACATTGCATATAGCCGTAAAGCTGCAGGCACCACTGCAGCTACGTATCTAACCGAATTTAGCCACACCACCAGGAAAAGAGGGGGAGGGAGATAACTGGCGGGATTGGACTGCAGGCCGCCAACTGAATAGCCCTGGTCTATACTCAGATTAAATTCAACAGGGCTGACAAAATCCCCATGATGTGAGTAGACAGTATGTGAAGTGTCTTGTGAGAGCACTCAGAAACCCATCATAATATTCGTATTTTAATTCACGCATAATTGTGTGACAGTCTCTCAAACGGACTGGAAAAGAGTAAAAAACTCATATGTCTGTTGCAGGCAGCTGGCTGATTATAATTTTCTTCTTGGGTTCTCCGAAGAGATCTCGGGTGCCCAAGTATTCACTGATACTTTAATTCTGATGGCGCCATAAACTGTTCTATTCCTGGAAAGCACTTCCCTGATTTTATGAGAGACATATGTCTTCATCACAGGACTCATTACTGTCAAGTCCCTGTGTTAAGCTCCTTTCACCTAATGAGAATATATCATCGTCTAAACCATTTAGCCATTATCAAATATACAGTTAGTATATTTAATCAGATTTTTTGCCCTCTGAGAGAAAGTTGCATCCTCATCATCAGACTGAACAGAAGTTGTGATGAAACTTTTGTTCATGTAAGGTTGTGTTGAGTGATAGAGGATTTTTAAATATGGGCTTGGGTGGGTTCCCCTTGGTTGCTGTGTGCTGAGGGTCCTAATGAAGTGAGGAAAATAATCATAAAAATGGCAACATATGTGGCCACAGCACTTTCACACAGGGGCTGCGATGTGGAGCCGGTGTTATGTTTTATTATGAAACTCGACACTTCTGGAATGTGTGCCCAACAGTTCTCTAATGCTGACGATATTGGGCGGAGCTTCTTTTTACAAGCTTGTCTGCACGTCAAACAACCACTTTTTAACTATACAGCCAAATCTGAAAAGGCTGTTATATACCGTTTCTTTGTTACAGGCTCCTCAGGTCTGCTCAGAGGAAAGAAAAATAAAAAATTAGATCTCTTTAACATCTCAAATGTTTCTCCTAGACAAAAAATAGGTTACTTTAACATCAAATGGAGACTTTTGCTTAAATCTCCTGCTCCTCACACTTTTCTACCGAAACAAAATTTCTAACACTCTCACAATGGTCTCCTCTAAAGTTTAGAAGAGATCTCAATAACATCATGTTGGGGTCAGATTTTTCTCCTAAACTAAAGACTCCAGTGGTCTCATATTTGTCTCCTCCAAAGTTTCAGACATGATCTCAAGAACATCACAAACTATGCTCAGCTATTTGTACCCTCTAAAGTTTAGAAGAGATTTCAACAACTTTACCAATCAAATGTCTCAGTATGAACTCAAACATTTGAACCATATAATATGTATTAATAATCAAATTAGTCAAGGATTGAGTCATAAGCGATTTAATATGCCTTTCAGCAAAGAAAGCTCAAGGGTTAAGACTTCTGTAAGTCAGTTTTGATAAAGGCATCGGGTACATTACTATTTCCAAGAACAAATTATGTGCCCTATGCACATAAACTGCACAGATCTATTTTCTTATTGTATGTCAGTGTCAGCAATTAAGAGTAACGTTAACCTTATTTCTGCATAACTTCACTCTTAATATAGGCTTGAACTCTGAATTTTTTCTTTAGTGCCTTTTAAATACTTGACTTGGTGCACAATTTGTAAAGTTGTTGAGATTTTCTAGCTAAGGAGACAAATATGAGCCTAGTGTGTAATGTTGTTAGTACAAATTGCGATCCGGGGAGCACCGCAATACGACCAAAAAGGGCACTTTAATTTTCACGATTAAGGGGGCAGGGGCTTATACCGCAGGCCACTAGAGGAGAAAAAACTGGGAATACTACCCACTGCCAGACCAATTTGGTCCACTAACTCCACCCTTGATGAAACTACTTAATGAAAGGCGAAATGTTTGTAATCTATTCTTAGTTTTGTCTTGGTGCATGTGATCCTCAGATCAGGTCTGGAGAGGCGAGGTCACGCCATGAAGGAGAGAGCACACAGGCTTCACCCATCCATCCTCAGCTGTCTGACAGAGACAGGGTGGCTCCACTTCCCTAACGTCACAAGCCATTCTTGGAGAAGACAGCTCGGTTTTAAAGTGCACTTTGTAACAGAGAAGTGTGGTTTGCCTTCAGTAAATCCAAGAGCTGCCACTGCTCAAACCTCAAAGTCAAATGAAGACCTGGCAGAGCTACAGTTAGTGTCATTACAACGTAAAATGGGAAAGCAAATTGAATAATGTTCAAGTACTTTCTGCTTTATATTTGCAATCCCACCCATTTCAAGCAACCGTTTAAAAGCAAATAAAGTCCAATTTATACTACACAGATAGATGCTAATCAACTGCAACAGACATGTTTGTCAGGTTTCGGATCAGTGTGTTATCCCATCTATAAATTCATCGATCCATCCACCCATTAAACAAAGAAATCTAGACGCACCCTAGCGGCAGCAAAATGTATTTTGCAGCCAGGGCAGTCTAGCAACTCTCCATAGACCTTCTAGCTGCAAAAACCTAAATTGGGTCAGGCCAATCACGTCGTGTATAGAGTAGGCGGGGGCGGGCTTAACATATGACAACAGAGTTGTGACGGCTGCCACTTGAAAACAAAGAATGGTGGCTGGCTGCGGATGGAGAACAGCAATCTTTCGAATCGGCTTTGGCCGCAACTCTGGAGGACTTGGAGTTAAGTTTTTCTTTAAGAAAAGAGCAAAGAACGGCACTTAAGTCATTCTTAAAAAAGGAAGTAGTGTTCGGAGTTTTGCTGGACCGGATCTTTGCCGCTCTGACTACGTCACCTTCTTCGTTGCTCTGGTTGGTTGTAGTGCTATCCTATTGCGTGCAGAGGGATTTTGAGAGACGACCGTTTATCCCGCCCCTCGGATTAATCCGCGTCTATGGAGAGTTGCCAGACTAAACATCTTAATGTAAGTCTGGCTTGCCAGGCTACTAGAATGGTTTAAAATCACTTAAATATTTAAACTGACAGGACCTAAAACACATACAAATGATGAACTTTGGATTAATTGCTAAATTTAACCATCATAGAGCTAGAGAATCATGTGCGATTCGAACCGTGGTGCCTGGTCTGCTCCTGATCAACTACAATCCCTACTTGACATCGCACCATCCTGCAATGTGACTATCGACGATGCACACATTGCGATATCAATGCTAAAACAATATATCGTGCAGCCCTACTAAGGTCATTCAACAAAAAATGTAGTCAAGCTAAAAATGTCAGAACTTTTAGTTAGTAATTTCCCGACAATGAATAAGACTCAAAAATAGTGAGGGCCGGTCAAATCTGGAGAAGCGGGTCAGTCTGCACTTGGCTGGCTAAGAGCATCTGGAGTTGGAGAATATATTTGTTCGGGGGTTGATTTAGGGAGAGGGGAAATGAAGCAGAGAATGACGTGCACTCTCGGTGCAGACTGCGATTTATTAGTCTGACGGCCCCCAATCACCCCCAACACCTCCGCTACATGTATAATCTTGATAAATAAAAAACATAAACAGAGGTAATAAATGCAATAATGTGGGAAAATTCTAAATAGTCAGACAAATTAATGGGCTTGTGTCATGTGTCATTTTCAAAGCAACAAAAATGATGCTAATTGGCCTTAGCAATGGTTACATAAAACCATTAAATGCAAAAACAATGTAGTCCGCCAACTATGTTTCAGGGAAAATGCTACCATTGCTATCCCACAAAACCCATGGGGCCACAGGGAGACGTGCCTTAGGCACATCACTGCGGGCTGCTCATACTCGACTCAATCACACATGACAGACATAGTCATAGTCTCCAACCACATGCTTATGTTTTCACTCAAGCTTCACAAACTCAATCCTTACATTGGGTTTACTCCCATCATGCATGATTGCACAATATATATATTACACAGAGCAGAGACCACGGGACTTACTTTTTTTTAAAAACACGGATTGAGACAGGTACATACAATATGTAATATCGGTGAAGTCTTTCATTAAAAGGAAAGTGTTGTCTTTCAGCTGGTACTATTTTCACATGATCCATGTTCTCAATATTTCAACAAAAGTATCCCTACCCAACAAGAAAGCAGTGTGATGAAAACAACTCCACATGTGGTTTATCAAAGCCGTTAGTCGTGATTTATGACAAATGGTTCACATTTAGCAATAAAATAATACCATTAAGACATTTCTTAGCTTGCAAAGGGATAAATTCTGTCATTATCTGACATTCAATGTCTTTTGATGAGACTCATTTGACCGGACAATAACCGATAATTATGGACATCCACCGAGAAAAAAAACAGTAATAGCAAAGAGCTAATATTTAGTATTTTTATATACTCTGAAGCAGGAACAGGCATCATAGACAAGAGCAGATGAAACAGAGAGTGTGACAAATCATAACAAATGTATAAATCAGTTAAAGCAGAATCTGCCTGATATTCCAGAATAAGAAAGCCAGTAAGAGGATCCCTTGGCTTAAATACTTGCTGACCACATAATGAAGATTCCACACATCAACTGACTCATGCTAAAAATGCTGAGGAAAGACATTTCTACTTTGAATCACACATCTTAAATATATAAAATAATAAAACATGTCAGCAAGCCTGAGGTCTGTCCTGTTCATTACAAAAAAAGACAACACAGTCTGTCTATACATCCGATGCCAATCTATCCATCTTTTTCTCTAACTCCATCCATATCGGTCTGTCTGTCTGTTCATCCATCTCATAGATGCATCATACATCCATCTATATCATTTTCAGAGGTTGTTTGCTGCAGACACATTAGTCAGAATTTTATTTAGTACTTTCTCTGGATATTTTCTTTTAAAGGGAACAACACTAAAAGGGAATGGTGACAGTATTTTCCCATAGAGAGAAATAATTCAAAGAATAAAATGCTGGGAGGTTTCCTGGGTCGGTCTTACCTCACTCCTTAAGAATGTCCCGTGAGACTGAGGCCAGATTGTGAGGTTGTTATACCGCCGCTGTAAGTGTGACTCATGTATGTTTCTGAGCAATGGTCTACATTAAAATGGACCACGCAGAGGTTTCTACAAAGCTGCCTTGATTTACAGGTTATGGCTGCAATTCAACGTCTTCGGAGAGTTTCTCTTTTCATCTGACTGGAATATGCTTCCCGGACCGAGAGCAGCAAGCTGTGTCATTACTGCCATGTTTCAGTTTACTCAATGGCATGTAAAAAGCCCCCTGTCAGAAATGTTACACTCACCAACTTACGGAAACAGAAAAAAAACGACAAATACTCGGTCCGAGCAGACACACAGGTGGTTGGTATGGTGCCTTTGGGGCTCAGTGGTGCAGAGGTAATAGCTACACTTTCTCTAGGCATTACGTTAGCAGAACACCAGTAAAATAAAAAAAATAAAAAAGTACCACACACTTCTGAGTTATATTAGGCAGGAAAACAAACAAGCACCATCTGTCAACAATCACATGGGTTTAGTTTTTAGCTACCTGCTCCTTGGATTCATTACCTGTTTTATTTTGAGTCCAGCTCTAGCACAGCTCTCGCAGTCCAGAGAGGATTCATACTCCTACCTGTGGAATAAAGAGCACACAACTGAATAAGTTCAACAAGTGTTTTTAATGTTTAACCCAACATTGACATTTTCACAAGATAAAAAAAAAGGCTTTTTTAAATGAAAGACAGACATACTGTGCACCACTTTCCCCTCCCCTGACTGTCTAGTCCATATTAGTCTAGTCCAATAATCAAATGGTACACTTAAAACCGTGTGAAGACTACTTTTCCCTTGAAAATGACTAATTCAACCCACAGTGCAGTGGTACATGACACCATGAAACAGCAGAGCACAAACCACTCTATTGCATTAAAGTCTTCAGTGAATCACTGAAACCAGTTTGCAATGTAATCACTGGACCAGAGATCTCCTTAGCCCAGAAAGATTCTAACATCATGGGAAAACGGTTTAAACACGTTCCAGTGTTAGCGTTCCTTTTGAAGGGGTGGTATAATGCCCTTTTCACAAGATGTAAAATAAGTCCTTGATGTCCCCAGTGTGTGTATGTGAAGTTTTTAGCTCAAAATACCCCACAGATATTTTATATATAGCATGTTAAAGTTGTCACTTTTTAAGGGTGAGCAAAAACGCACCGTTTGTGTCTGTCCCTTTAAATGCAAATGAGCTGCTGCTCCCGGCACAGAAGGCGGAGCTTCAAGAGCTTGTGTCCTTTTGCCTCACACAGACATGCACTGAACATTTCAAAAACGTTTAGCCTTTTATGTTCAAGCCGGAGTCAGACAAAGATGGAGTGACTCAAGAAGAAGTGACAACATGTACAATGCAACAGGACATTTCTGAATGGTTAGTTGATGAATTTATGTAGCTTGTTATGTGTAGTTATCTTCAAATCATTGATTAGCATATTCTGTCATAATAATCTATAAATCGTGTTACGGGGGCGGGGTTTATGTAAATTCTAGGGTTGGTGATGTCACTAACCCAGGAGGAATGTCGTGTAGTCCCTACCAGCTGTTTGTTGTAGTCCTTAAAAAGGAATTTCTTTAAAAGCAAATATCTCCTTTGCTCTGAACTTTGAGAATTGTAACTTTGCAGATGTTGTATGTTGTTTATGCTCAAACAGAAACATTACACACTAACTAAAGTTAGAAAAGCGAAATAATAATCAACCACCCCTTTAAATTTTTCAATCTGCCATCATTTCTTACTCAGCAAATATTGGGATTCCAAATGGCTATGTAATTAAAAAGCAATTTCAGATGCTATCTGCCGAAGAGTCGTAAATGTTGAGCAATGTTGAATTAGTTCAACTGCGGTTTTGACGTGACCAGTTCCATCATTACAGAGCTTCACTCGCTGTAACACTCCCTGTGACACTGAGGGGAAAATCACTTCACAAAATAATCATTACGACACACGTCATATGAAATCACAATTGCTGATTCATTCTTTCTGCTCACCCAGACAGGGTGGATGTGTTTATAAAAATAGTTTCAAAAAAGTAATCAGTGGCGTTTGGACGAACTCTCTCCATACTCCAGAACTCAACAGAGTGACATAAGCACTTGCTTATGCCACACTGATATATTTAGCTGTTTGCGTACACTGACTTCCCAAACTTAGCCAGTTTCAATAACATACGTATGCAGAAACCACAAAGGGCACAGCTCGCCCCCTGAATCAGTGCCACAAAAATGGGTGATTGAGTGGGTGCAAACTTCTGTGGACAATGATATATTTTTCTTGTCAGGGGCATAAATCCCAAAATGGGAAAGATTATTTTTCTTGGCCTTTGGTCCTTTGGTTTGTTTATCTCTGTTAACAGACTGACCAGATCTACATCTTTTCCTAGACATTTAACAAAACGAATTCAACAAGATTAAAATACTTTTGCTTTGTGGCATATGATAATTGAACAAATTTCACCACAATCTCTCAATTATGTCCAGTTAAGTAAAGACAAAAAATATACATGACAATGTTTATATATATATGTTTATTTAAATCTGCCTACATTTATGGCTGTAAAAGAAATTAAATCATATGCATTATAATTACTTTAACATTTTGCTCTTTTTTTTCACCTTACAGACATGAAAATTCAGGGGGGTTACATGTGCTTAATTGTCATGAAAACAATGTCAACACTGTGGTCTATTTTTAAGATCTGAAAATAGGCCAGATATTTTTAAGCAAAATATAATGTCTTTGATTTGAGGGTGAAATGTAATCCTGACATGTTTTTGACAGTTTTCACAAGATTCACCCAAATCTTTACTAAACGTTTCTGATAAACAATCTATATGAGCCGCTACTGAACTTGTAACCTCAGAGAGGTTAGGGCTATTTCAGGTCTGTATTTTTGGAAACCTTCAGATGAGCTCAGTGCTGACCTGACCTCAAGGTAAAGATGCAAATATAATACTTTCCCATTTTAAACACTGTGTGATAGGACCTAGTTTGGCAGATACGTGTGATATAATAGCTAACAGTAACACTAGCGGGGTGGAAACATGTCAAAACAAGGAAGAAAAGCAAATGCTGAAGCAAATGCAGAGGTTATTTTTCCTATGTCAAGCTTGACTCACACACAGGTCATCATAACATTTAGAGACTCACCTGTCATGTTTAATAATTACAACAAAAAAACGGATCATGAGTCCCAATCCTTTTTTACACCCTTCAAAACAAGCACTTACAGGAAAATTCATTTAGCCTACCGTCCTGAAAGAATGGTTTCAAAACAATTACAATTATTACAGCCATTAGTGACCCACCCAGGGAGGAACCATATGAGGACTGACTGTATCATTCATTTTAAAGACTGGGTGTGAATCAATAACAAGCTCTGCATATTTAGATGTCTGAAGTGAAATAAGCCCATTGGGTTTTGCAGCATCAAAGACAGAATGAGTCATATTTTGTATTGCAAATTTGTCGTTTTTGGAGTTTGACTGCAAAGTGTTTGTCCTCCTCTTTTTGACCAATGCATATACCCGAGAGGTTTCAATGATTTTTTTCCCATGACATTTCAAGTCGTTTGTGATTACTGGATAAGGATTTTTCCTTTTAGAGAGATTACTGGCCTGGGCTGTTTTCTATATGTGAGGTGCTGTCAATCTTTTGAATTAACATCCTTAAAAATACTATATTTTGATTACAACCAGAACAAGAGCAGAAATGTACATGACTTTAAATTTTACTATTTTCCCTATTTGTCAGGCCTGGAGAAAAAAAAAACTTAATTAATTTAAGAATTTCATTAAAAACAATTATCAGATTTATTTTCTTTAAAAAAGCAGAGATTCACAGCACAAAGGTTTTTCAAACTATATAGATCAAAATGTTGTGTCTCACATAAGAAAATAAAGAGTTTAGAACGACAAAGGAAAATTATGGAAAAAATTATATTATTTGTCTAAATGTCTAATACTGTCTGCTAAAAGGATAGAATAGGTTAGTCTTACACACTTAAAGGTTCTCTTTATCCTTTTACTTATTAAAAATGTAAGCTTCACATTTCAAACCAGTGAATACGGGTTCTCCATTACTTTGTTCTCTCCTCACATCCAAATCTCATCCTCAAATGTTCAGCCTAAAAGAATGTCTGTTGTTTCATGACGATTCTTTAGTGTAAGATGAAATGTGGAGCGAATACATACCTTGCCTTGACAAATGAATGCGACAGGCGCTTGATGTATTTACCAAAGGCTTTCCGACCAAAGCTCCACCTGGGAGGAATCTCCCAACATCTCTACCTGGCTCCCAATTGCTCCCTATATTCCCGTAGATGTGTTTCTATCTATTCATCTCTTCACATCAGCTCCTCCATTCTGCTCCAGTTAGGCCACACCTGTGATGGGGTGCAACATCTGTGCAATCAAACTTCCTCTACTCTTAACTACAGCATAAGCCTCCCGAAAATCCCTCCCTACTGTGCCAAAACAAGACCTTTAGGGAGAGAGTGGAGAAAGAGTGAAGGAGGGGTGTTTGGAAGAACATTACCGTCCATGCTCTCTGCTCGTTTTGCCCATCCAGCTGCAAGAGCAATTGTAGCCATGGAAACTACTTAAACGCAGCCTGAAGGAAGTGTGCCATTGTGTTTTAGTAATGCACCAGAATAAATAGGGTGAAAATAAGAACACAAGCAGCTAAATACTAATCAGGTTTGGCCACATGTAGCCCAAAGGTCTTTTGAATAATGCACATTTTGAATCATTTGCACAAAAGCCTTAGGATTTGATAGTGCAAGACATAAGGTAACATAAACAGAACACAGCCTTATGAAATTAGGCATGTTTAGCATAGTACTTTCCCCTCATTAGCAGCCCAGCATTGAGATTACAGTCATGTCGACATGTTGCAACCTTCGCTATGTTACAGTGTGTTCCTTAACCAGGAACCCACCCATAATCAGGGCGTTTTCCAAGAAACAATCATGAAGATCTTTCCAAAAAAGAAGCCTGAGCGCAAAGTTTGTTGCCTGCAGACAAACAAACGTCAGCTTTCTGCTCAATCGTCTCACAGTAATGAGGTAGTATTTTGCATTTACATTTCAAGAAAACACAGCATTGACTTTCACGGGAAACAAATCAGCATTCGACGGCAGTCCTCTAGGTATAGCTGATCCCTGATGAATTTTATAAATAGCTGTTCTGGGCAAAAATTTGGACCACCTCTTCCATATAAAGCTAGATGTTCATCTGAAAAATTTGCCACAAGGTCTTAAGCATAAAGTCTTTTATATATGCAAAATATACACACAAAAAAAAATCCAGCAGCCTAATTAGCATTCACAATTCCAATTGCAAAGACATTTGTAATGTTTTTAACCTGATTATTACTTTTCCATAACATTCCAGCTTGTGAGACCTGGAATCTCAGAGCAAGTCTACAAGCACTTATTATTTTTCTCATTTTACCTGTTGCTCTCCTATGCTCCACAGGGGTGTTATTACTGCTTGTACATGCACTGGAATTGTGCGTACCAGCCTGCAAGCCAGAACGGATAACAGCCACCCTGAGCTCCATCTCAACGCCCACGGACCACCTCAGAATGGCCTTAGTCTGAGAGCTTACATCCATTCTTATTCAGCAGCAATCAATAAACCACAACTGACTAGAAGCCATCATGGTATCAGACCCATCAGTGTCTGAGGGAGGTAGCGTTCATAAACAACAACAGCAGCCGACACGGCCCACATTTATGGAACGTGATGAACATTTTCATGCTGGTTTCCGTCCTCTCACTTTCCCCTAGGGACAAATCTGATTTATGATCTCGGTTTCCCCCCACAGAGCGATGGAGCCATTAGGGTGGAGAAAGAGCAAACGAATTCATGGAGAGCACTTTCCCACTGACATGATGAGGAGGGGCGACCGTTACGACCCCTGTCCATTCCACAGCTGTTGGAAGGCTCTAAACAACAACACTTTCACATGTCTTCCCCTCTTTCCAGGTGGGCCAATGACACTATGGGGATGATGTACAGAAAAAATTAAATCCCATATGATTTGAGAAATCCTAGGATTTGCTTCCAAAGTATTGTGGTCAACGAGGTGATAGAAAAGATCATATTCTGCAGAATGAGCAAGCAATCTCCCCGTTATTTATATTTTAGTACCGTTGTATTACTAACAATGTTTTTTTTTTTAATGGTGATATAGGTTTTCTTAATTTTTATTTCAGTTTTAGTTATTTTAGTATGTCGACTAAATGAATACAAATATAAAATAAGTTTCAGTTTTAGTATTTATTTTATTTCAAGTAAAAAAAATTTTTTAGTTAACTATAATAACCCTGCAATCTCACGCATGTGCTAAAAAGCTCAGTATCAACCGGTCATTGTGTTTTATTGTGGTTGCAACCATAAAGAAAATAAACAAGGAAATGGGGCTGCAACCCTCTGTTATTACTATTCCACATGCTTGCTGTTTACTTGGACTCACCCCAAAGCAGGTTTTTCCATAATATAAAAATAAAATAAAAACATTTAATGGCACTCTATCAGTTCTCAAAGTCATTGTAAAGTTCAAAAATCCCAAATTAGTATCTGAACCACAACAAGCTTGTGCCAGAGGAGAATGATTCCCACTGTTAGAGGCAACGCCTTCCATAAAACATTTAACACAGCCTTATGAATAAAAAACTATAAGGTTCTCTGCGATTCAAGTAGAGCAATAAGAGAGGCATGTAACTAAAGCCACACAATAGCTTTGTTCTTGTTCTCTTTCCATTTGCCCTCCTTCCTTTCTAATTTTCCTGTGGAACTCTTGGCAGCGCTCCTGGCACTGGAAGAATGTCTTTGCCTCCATGGCTGAGTGGAGCACACACAAGAGTGCAGTGTTATAGTGGCGGACAGTGATTGGCCGCTCGGCACACCGACATTTACTCATCCCGCTGCATTCCACACGCTACAGGCCTGCAATGACACCAGAGCTGCCCCGAGGAAACACATCCCGCTGTGAGCGTGAGGGAGCTCAGGCAATAGGCTCCGCTCCAGAAATGTGCATAATGTAGCGTTTATGAGAAAGACCTGTCGCTGGGAACCCTGTAAACACGCCACAAGGCCTTGTTTGGTATTGTTTTAGAACTAAACCAGGAGGACGATGAGATTCCTGTGAAAGTCATTGAAAGGAATACAATTTTCTGAGTTTCAAAGGATTTTGTCATTTGCATCAAACACGGGTTAGTGGCATGGCCTTGTGGAACTGGCCACCCAGCGCACTGTGCATCCTGATTGCAGCATGAGGGATAATTCAGCCCAGAAACTACACTGACAAAACAGTGATCGCCACTGTCTGATTGACCATCGAGTAAATCTGAGATAAGACAAATCCTGATTCCATTATGTCATAATCATCTATTGTGGTTGAGATTTTTTGTGCAAAGATGCATAATAGGTCCATTCTAAAATCTAGTGAGCTGCGTTCGACCAATGTCCTTTCAGAGATGGAACCTCATGAGTGACCAGTTTAGAAAACTCTGAATTGGCAGCAACTCTGTATGCCACACAAATTTCAGGGTTTCAGAAAGCCAGAAACAAACAACAAAAGTGCTAATATACACTCATGGTGTGCAGTAATACTACCTAAAGATCATGACCCTCCTAACCTTTACCTCGATACTGAAATCTCAAATGGACAGACAATTATTCATCTTTTATAAATCGTTAAAAAATATTGGAGTCCAGAGACTGTAGTGTACACACACACCATGAGTTTTTAAAAGCTTAGCTTAAATGTGCAATATGAATAAATAGTAGGCTACTCATTTTATGCAAAAAGGATAGAGTCCGATATTAACATATTGCTAAGGTAATAATGACCAACCTAAATGCATTCATTCAGGCCATGGGTATTTCCTAGCAGCTGCTAGCCATTGAGTGTACATCAGTTGTACACTTGTTATTGCGGTGCATTACGGGATTGAATAAGTGCACTCAATAAAGCCTTTGGTTGCGTTCGAAATTTGCAAACTCTCTAAATAGGTACATCTTTTTAATAAAGTAATTACTTTGCATTAAAAAAGTATGTTATAGTATGAAAGTGTGTAGTATGAATATAAGAACATACTACGTTCGTCATACTACAGTTGTCAATCAGTACTTTTACATGCACCCTCATAATGCGATTATACTGGGATTTATGAGACCTCATGTAAACGCAATACTTCGATCAAACTAATACGATTAAGCTCATAATCATACTAACCATATTCGCATTAAACTATATGGCATTTAAAGGGCACCTATTATGACATTTAAAATGTTCCTAATGTTGTTTTGGGAGTCCCCAACAACAGTTTTACATGCATGCAATGACAAAAAAACACTTTAGTTGTCGTATAATATGCATTTATTTTTACCTGATTTGCTCACCGACTCCCAAATGAATCGTTCAACGACTCATTTTTCCAAACCCCGCCTTTGCGCGACGCTAATCGTTGATTGGTCAGATGACCCAGCAGTGTTTACAGAGATAATACTTATTGTTTAACACGGAGTACAATGATGCTTTTATCAATTAAATCGTGTTATAATAATGATTATAGTCCACTGCTTTGTAGTTTGTAGTAAAAAACTAAAAATAAGATAAAGAATTTAATGTTATGTTAGCTAGCATAGCCCAGAGTTCATATTGTAAAAGCACAATCAGTCTTTGTTTGCGTTAGCCCGATGCATAAACATAACGTTTTTACACAAAAAAAAAAAAAAAAAAAAATGCAGTTATGTTACTACGAGGTATTAATCTATTCTATAAGACAACTCCGAAAACAACGACAAACACTTCACATATTTCAATACAATTGTCATTGAAGACCTAGAAGCTAAACGGTGCTTACACAACAGACAAAATAATTATTAAGCATGCTACATAAAACATAAAAGCAACAATTATTAATAACACTTACATGAGTTGTGATACGGAGGAGGAAGCTGATGCAAATACACTTGGAACTGAACCTTCCTTCAATATCAGCCAGCTCGCGAATCCAAGTTTGATTGCATTTAAGTTGGTAAAGCAATTGTCTTCAAAATGGCGCGAACAAAGCACAAGGCTCGGACTATACTTCTGTGGTATAGTTGTATATATGAATTGTAGCCACTTAGTCTTCAAATGCTGACTTCACTTGAGCCGCACTTCAGAACACAGCGTCTCGTCGCCATGAAGTTTTCAAGTTTTCCCTGGCCTTGGAGCGCAATAAGTGGGCGTATCGTATTCAAATAACTTGACAAGTTGACGTCATCTAGTCAGAGAAAAAGCTTCGGTCTTCTAACGATTTATAAAAATGACTCGGAGTCGACTCTTACTTTTGAAAGACAATAACTTTATATACGGTGCACTTTGCAGGATGTTTTTGTTCACTTAGATCTATGTTACACACTACATGAAAGGTAAATTTCAAAATTCCATAATAGGTGCCCTTTAAATGCAACAAACAGGCATGTAAAATCTTAATCGCATTATTACCACTATTACCAAAGTGCGCATGTGCGCAGACGTACACACACACATGCCGCGTGTTGTTCACACAACTTCACAAATGAACTCAATGACATTATTCTGAAGTTTTCTCCTCTTTAAATCTCAACACAACTCGCTGCGCAGACTCTGCTCCGTATATCTTCATCCACGGCACGAAAAATACGACGGCAGAGTAGTTAAACCCAGCATTGCGATGTTCATCACGCCGCCGAATAATATCCAGTACATCCATAAAAATGTATTTTGAATTTGATGTGAGAAATAGAAGGTCATCTGGGTACTTTTTACCTACTGTTTATGAATACTGTGCCACATACCTGCTATATAGTATGAAACGCAGCCTTAGATGTATTCTTTGCTCAGCTTGCCTCAGTGATCTTAATGAAAGATGCATGCAATGCTGCCTTAAAATTTGGTCAAAAGTTATTTAAGGAGGCCTACTTTTGGCACTGCTTCAGCGTCAGGTGTGCTTCCATTATGCCTTGGTTTTGCAGCAGAGCTAAAATAATTAGATATGTCAGCAACTTACTAAACCAGCCAAAATGTTCCCAAGAGAAAGGAGCTTAGCCTTGTACTGATTTGTACATAACAGTAATCAAGCTAGTAATCTAGACAGACTGTCATTAGTCATAAAATTCTGCAGCACCAGATAGATGTCCATCATTCACCAGCTCAGATTATATCTATTACAGGTCATGAAAGCCTTCTCTCAGTATGACAGACTCACCTCCTCATTAGCTGTATTTAAACCTGAGGCACGTGCTTTTGCATTTCAGGTTCTTCATGCCTCATGAGCATCCTGAATTACCTCAAAAGGATCATCTGAATCACAGGAAAACCGCTCTCCGCTTATAGATGTTCGCTGTGTTAGAACAGATAGGCAGTTACTATGGCAATGCCGGAGTTTTAAAATAAGTTGCAGAGAGCAGTTTTCAGATTTTTCCCTCACCTGCGATTTGAATGCTTACAGTGAAACTGCACTCACACTTTCCAAACCACTTCTGATTGAATAGATAAGGCCTGATATGAGTTATGAGCGGGAGTTTCCACATCCTGCAAAAGCAGCTGAGGAATCCTGGTGTGCCAAAAATCTTAAGTGAGCACATTCTAAATAAAAAAGGGCCATAAATAATTAATAGATCATATTGTTGTAACACAGCTTGAGACTAATACCATTGCAAGAGTGCAGGCCCCACAAAAAACACTAAATGGACTGTGAAATGTTGTGTTTATGTCTGTATTCTGTGGTTACTATCAGGAGTTACTTTACTGGTATCACACAATGTGTGTAATACATGATTCATTGATGATCACACTGAACTGTGCATTTTCTCAAGCAGGCCTTTCAGCCTCCCTTGCAGAGGCCGAAATGATGGAAAAAATCCAATCTAAACACTCTGCCCTCTGCCCAACCAGTACACAAACTTAACCAGCATTTTTCTCTCTTCTGCATGGCGCCACATGCATCTGTGAAAAGACACAAGTCTATAAAGAACTGTGGGAAAAGGACCTTGACCCTCCGAAACACTCCTTTTACACCAGGGAATACATTTCCCAAATCCCCGTCTGCCACATTCTACCTACATTCCACACTACGAATTGCCAGATCTCAACAGAAACTGCAATAATGTTAGAGCTTTTCTAAGATCTGTTGTTATGGTTTCTGAAAGATTTTGATCATAACCCCACAATTCCACCGGGCATCATCAGAAAGCTGTCACATCTTATTCCGCAAGCCTCAGATCTCCAATAGCAGCGAGTTCGAGCCGCTAGTTTTATTCAGGGCACAGCTCAGTGTTTTGTCTGTGCTGTATGGAAATAACAGCAAAAGGAGCAGGGCCTCACACAGCAAGAGCTTTTTTTGCATCTAAATTGAACTATATTCAGAATCAGGAGCCTCCTTGGGAAGCTGTCCCCCAAAGGAACACTTGTTTTCTGAATAATATGTCTAATGGCTGTGGCATGGAGAATCTTGCGCTCTGAATGGAAGTAAACACGTGAAGGAGGCAAATGTAGAGTCTTGATAGAGACTTGACTATTTGCCTGAGGGTTTTCTTAATGCAGCACTTGAGATTGTGGCCGGTATCGACATAAACCTTCCAGAGGTGATCCATTTTAATCAGCATAGACAACGCACATTCAATGAGGGGTTTATGCTGAGAGAAGCTCACAGAAGGGACAAACCTGACACGGTGTCTTTCACTGACGCAAACATGCTGCTTACCAAGCCATTTTGGTTTATAAACACAAGCTGTGTTGTAATCCTAACATGTCATTATAGATGTCATGCTCAGAATGGAGAGAGAGCGTTTGGGGAAAATAATGAATGAGCAATACATGTCACCTGTTAACGCTGGAAAAATAACTCAAACAATGCATCTAAATATTATCTCATCCAAATATTGCTATTGTTTGGAGAAGCACAAATTAAAAACATCAAAAACAGACATGCAATCACCGTCCAATTATTTTGTTCACTGTTGTTTCTTTGATACTCTCTTTATGTGGTAAGAGCGAACAGACTAAGGCCCTGCTGCTGGAAAAAGCGGTTAAGTTTGAGGGGTTCATGAGATGGTCAGTGCTGTCTGCTCGTCCTGAGGATCTTCCAGGTGTGGCCCTCCATGAAAGTCACTCAAGTCCAGCTGTCATTTCATGTCCTACATGATGGGACAACCATTAACATCTACAGCATGCAAGTGTATAGTAGAGTTCTCCTTCGGTGACTGTTAACTTGCATGGCACACTGTGATCAAAGCTGTAGACATACAAAAAGACCTTCATAGATCGAACAGTCCTGACCTCCCTCTACTTTAAAATGTTATCTAATTTGAGCTCTTGAGTGCATAGCATACATGCGAGTAGAAATAGACTGTTCGGCCCTGTAGAAATTACGAGGTTTTGCTTTACTAAAAACAAGAATGAGAGGAAGTGGATTGACTATGCAAGCAACATAATTGCATGCCTTGAAAATTGCTATGTTCAAGCCTTTGTGAGTGTGTGCAATTCTGCATGCATGCACTGCAAAAGACCACTGACTAAAATATCTAAAACATATATAACATACATAATACATAATGTATATATATATATATATAGCCTATACACATACATACATACACGCACTGCTTCACATTGCATTTGTCTATATACGAGCAGCCTTGTGGGCCAGAGGACAGACCTCTGTGCAAGACACAAGACCACACACATGTACTGTAGGAGGTGCCCAAAAAAGCCTCATTGTAGGGGTCAGTGGTTCAGCTGTGGCCTTCATGTGGAGTTTAATGAGCTTCGCTCAATAGCGAACAGAGGCGGGATGGGGTACAATGGGAAGAGCAGCAAACCACAGCTGACCAAAACCTCACCAATGCACATCACAGTGACTCATTGGCAGCCAACCAGGCCCGTGCAGTCTCGAAGCGGCTGGATGTGTGGAGACTGAGGAATCGAATCAGGTGCCAAAATGACTTCACTCTCGGGATGTCAGTAAGGAAGCATATTTTCTGCATATTGTGCCGCTGAATAACTCAATCTTGTGAGTGAGGGGAAAATATTGTGTTAGGACAACAGGCTGTGATTGACCCAGGACGATCAATTCCGGCACTTAGGAAGTGATTAATGCAAGGGAGCGCATAGCTGTGATCCAGAGCTATTTTGGGCTAATTAGAGAGGAAACGATCCTGAGACTGCCCAGCCGTCTCAGTATCTGTCAAGTTATCAGGCTAGTGACAAAGAACAGAGCACAGCTCAAGGTTGCACTCGAGCAGGACAGGCATGCATTTAGTGCAGGCGGGATGCCCAATTACACCCACAGCAGAGAGACCCCACCGGGATATTTATAAAGACAGCATGACAGAGATCTGATCTTTCCAAGATGCACAGGGAAAAAAAGTAGGCTACTGTGCCAGTTCCTACTGCTCAAGAACGAGTTAAACACCACCTCAGCCAAACTAAGCATTTAAGTCTGAACAGTCTGAAAGCAAAAACAAAAACGTACCCACCTAGCAACAGCAAACAATGAATTGTATTCAATTTATTATGTGTTCAATTGTATTCAATTTATGTAGCGTGGGGAAGAAAGGAATGCAACATATTCAGCTTAGTTCTACATCTTCTAACTCTAAGAAATGCAATAAGGAGGAGAAATATTCGCTCTTTCTGGTAAATTATTAACACATTAGTTAAGTGAAAGTGACAGACATTACATAAGACTAAGTGAACCTGCAATCAACTAATTTAATGTGTCAGTTGAATACAAACAAAAGCAGGCGTGTACAGCAGTCAGTTTACAGCGCGCGTGAGTTTGATACTCAGCCGATGCGGTAAAATCACTACACGATCACAACACATGTATGAAACTCAAAACACTATGCGATATCATCTCAAAAACAGCCTACCGTGACTTTCCTCAACGCCCAACTTCGATAATAAAGTCTATTTGAACTTCAGTCCTTCCCTTGAAGTCACGGAGACGTTTTATTTGACAACCACGCATACTGTAGCCTAACTTCTACTTAAATGCACAGGATAAGTATCGGGAGCGGTAAGCACTCGATATATCAACAAACACCTACCGTTTCGCTCCGGGTTAAGGCTTGTCATCTGGGGTTTTAGGACAGTCCGATATCCAAAGAGATAGTTTCATGACTAGCGTGTCAACACACGGTTTCGTGGAGTAACAGCGTTCCGCCTTGCCGTTCAGACTCGGCGTGCTGACAGCAGCCAGTGCAGAATGAGCAGAGCTACAGCGCGCGCGGACAGGGCAGTTCCTCGCAGACACACTGGGGCGGGAATATATAAACGGTGACACTATAAACGCTTACCAAAAACAGGTTACCTAGGACGCAGATAGCGGACGCTACACAGACAGACCGATAGAACGATAAATAGAACGATGGCTATTATTATAATATTTTAAAGAAAGAACCTGACAGAATTTTAAAACAAAACTACCTATTTTATAAGGTTTCACAGATGTGTGCTTACATTATAGGCCTATAGCGTATTTTCGAAAATATATCAGTCAAGTCAAAGTCATATAGGCCTATGGTTACAGTAGGCTACCGGTAGCCTATGTCAATAGTGTATTTCCTGTCTGACTGTAGTGACAGAGATGGAGGTGAATGTCATAGTTTGAAATAGTTTTAGTCAATTCATTTATAGGCATAAATGCTAAATTTATCAATATTGCTAATACATGTTTGATAACACACTTTTTTAATAATCAGATTTCAAATGTAATAAAATTAAATAATTGTTAAATTATCTGAATACATAATAAACTGTATAGCATAAACATACCTCGTCTGCAGAATCCAGGTGAGATTGCTTGATCTGAATAGATTTCCTCAGTGCACTTAAATTCTGCATTCTGAAAATAATTCAAACAGATGGCTGAAGAGCAAGAAGCAATGCAATAGCCTATGTAAATGTCTTGTGAAGCTTATTCAGTATTTAAATGTGCATTATATTTAAAAATGTTAACATTAAGACTTAGTATACAACTGAAAAGGAATTTGAAACACAGTATGGGGGAATCCTTTGATTTACTTGAACTTTGTGTCACAGGAGCTGTTGGTGTGATGAACACATGTAGGAGAAAGTATTTATTTATGATTCACATATCTTAAAAGACTAATGCCCATTCAGTAACTCATTATGTATTTGGCACAAATACACATGAAGGGAAGGAACCTCTCAGAAGTGTTTTACATTCACATTGTTGTCTAGTTGGGATCTATTGCATTCCAAATCTTACCGACGGATTCCAGCTCTAGACTGAAAAGATACAGATAAATATAGAGTTATATATTGACAGTTGTTTCTGTGCAGAGGTAAGAAATAATTGCTAAAACTGTCACTGCCATGACTCACCAATCATGCTGCATGTAAAAGATATTATAGGGTTTGCCTGTAATTCATCACAAACTCTTTGACCGCTTGCTGTAAATTCTTTGACCGTTTTCATAAAGTATGAATTCAATCTATTGAAGAGGATCTAAGCTCAGCTTAGCTGCTTAGCTGTGAAGTTTTAATGAAACACAGAAGATTAAACCACTTTACTAATGAGGAAGACACACTTATGCAACTACACACTTATGGTTATCTCTGTGTCCCCTGGCTGTCTTTTCTCGTCTCTCCAGAGTCCAGACAGATGACAAAGAGCGTTCAGTGTACAGGCACCTGACAAGGTGAGCAGGTCTATTTAAAGCTAATGGGCCTGTTAAGTTCAGCTGAGTCTGCTCAGCCTTCAGGCATCAGTTACCGGAGAAGACATTTTAGAGGAGAGCATGGGGGGTTTTGGTTCCAGTCATGCCTGAAATTCTATGGTCCATGGTCTTGATGAAGGTAGAGACCCCTCATCTTTCAGCACCTACCCTTCTCAGTCTTCAACTGTCACATAGTCACTACCAGCCGAATTTCTCACCCCAGGCCCACACTAACCTAAAAGCTACCTCCAAGCAAGAGCTTCTACATACAGCTTCACTACACATCATAGACTAAGTAAATGTGACTATGTCATGACCCTCAGAGACAGCTAGACAGGGACTCATTTGTCTTAAGGGATGAATGGGGCAGGAATCCAGTGTGTCTATTTCGGAAACACTCGGATGAACAACGATACATCCCAAAAACAGGTCACCGCAAAGAGATTAGCTTTTAAAGTCCCAAGCTTTTTAAAGTCTTTGAGACAAATGCTGTCAGATGCAACTTAGAAGATAAAGAAAAGAATCAATAGGAGAAAATGCATTTTGAAGTGTAATTTGGGAAAATACATTTAAAAACTGCAATATTTTATGACTCCAGCGAAAGGATAAAAAACATATGAAATGTGTATTCATCCCCTCTTCATTGTGGGGCAAGACCATTTTTGGTGTATAACAGTAATAGCACAATCTTTAGCCAGTAAAGTGCATATATAATTGTTGCATTATGCTATATTTCAAAGCTTGTTAAACAGCACTGTCTGCCTCCCAAATAGATTTCGTTCCACAGTCTGTTCCTGAGGAAAGCCATTTCTAAACGCAATATACTGATTCTTATGTATGTTTTCTTGGCTCTTTCTATATATAACTAGCAAACAAATTCCTAAAAGGTATTCTAACTTTTTGAACCCCAACCAAAAATACATTAGGTTTCCTGCTATATGTCAAACCACAGACACAATGTTTAGCCATTTAAGAATTGAGTCCAATGCACACTCCTGGATTTGATTGCTTACACTGTGCTGTGCCAATATGTTCAAGTCAATGTTTCATCAAGATTTGATATATTACATTATATATTCAGAAAATATTCCCCAAGACAGACTTTCGATAATAAAATAACAGTCATACAAATCATACTTGGCGTTCCTCTGAAATAAATCAGATACATTTAGAATGTTTGTAATATACCGTATATCAGACTACAAAAACAAGTCATAGATTTCCCTTGAATCCATATGGCAAGCAAATGAAATAACAGAATGTTTAAAGAAAAGCTGAGCTCATTGGAAAAGGTTTCCTCTCAGTATGAAAGCAGAAAGTCGAGCCACAAGGTCAGCCCCTCACCCAAAATCAACATTTGCAGCAGGGGACATGAGAATCCTGGAGCCTTTTGACTCTGAGAACACCATTCGAATGACACTTATAAGACATTTTGCATTGCATTTGTTTGTTTAGCAGGTGCTTTTATCTAAATAAGAATAACACAAGCAGGAGCCATTTTTGCCCCGAAAAGCACTTTTTTTTAGATTGCATTGGATTTCTTCTGGTGAAGTTAGGAGTTATTTCCGCCACTGATTTTAATTAGAAATAGCATGAATGGACGCTGTAACATGTAAGCAGGGACGAGGCAGAGTGAGAATCCAAATGTGAGCACAAGTTTATTTGAAAAAACACAAACAGAGATAATCCCATCCCAGTGACAAGAGTAAAATCCAAAAATGTAAACAACTTGGAACATGCATTGAACAACAACCGGCAAACAACAACTGAAGCACAAGAGGTTAAAATAAACAGGTTAACAAGGGGCTGAAGAGGGACAGGTGTTGGTGATTTAATGTCATGGGAACTAATGAGGGCAACTATGGCAACAAAAGTTACAAGGTAAAACAGGAACTAAACACAGGAAGTGAACACAGAAACAATATGAACTGAGAATACACTTCAACATAAAAGTCCTTACAAAACACAAGACAGCATTTACTCACACCGGCTGAAAAACTGCATGGATTCATTTGTCCTCTATACAAATGTATACCCACATTCCCATTGACTATTTGTTTTCCTGGGACTGTCCTTCTGTCCTAGATCTGCTCACTGAATTACTCTGGCCCCACAGCTGAGTTTAGTCACAGCTGTCTGTGCTCTGCGTCTACAGTCAGCCTACAGCTGGAACGGAACATCAACAAAGGGAGGGGAATATATATCAGAATTGGCCGGGCCACAGAGAGGAGCAAAACCACCATCAGGATTCAATTAAATCCCAGAGGGGCCGGTGGGAAAGAGAGTGGAGAAAGACAGAGGAGTCAGCTGCTGAGATGGAAAGGAAGTAAAGAGCTCTTTCACTCAGGAAGAGGACTAAATGTCAAGAATCTGGTGCGCTGCCCGTTCTTCATTGTTCACTACGGGAGATGGTCAAAGTCAGGCCACTGGGCTGCTGTTGCCTACTGGCAACCGAAACACACTACTCATTGTGCTTCCATGTCAGGGGTCAGCACTGAGGCATGAAGGCCTCCACATCAGAGAGCTGGACCCCAGCCATGAAAGATGACCCCGCTGCTCTGCCTCAAAGCTATATGAGTAAAATGTGCTGCGATCCACACAGAAGGACTCTAATGAACATGAGTTTTCTTCTCATGGACTGTTAATGAGCACAGATTTGTGGTTACACTCTTACGCTCCTAGTCAATGGTGTAAAACAACTTCTCTGGTCACTAGAAGTCAGGTGAGGGAGGATTTAAAATTCATGCCCTGAAGAAGCGCAATTAAGGCAGTTGTTATGATTGTTCCAGTATATCAAGTGTAAATAATGAATAAAAACAACCAAAGAAGATAAGCTGAGCTGATGCAGTGGAATGGCAGGGCAGGGGGTGCCAAGAAAAAATGCTGCTTGTTTAGACTAGGTTTGTAGTTGTCAGAAGGCATGTTATAATAAGTGTTTACTGTAAGTGTTGCCAAACTCTCCAGAGCCAGAGCAAACTTCACACTCAGAATGACAGCTTTACATGTGGCATTCACCCCATGCTCATACAGCAGTGAACATTATAAATGCATGGATTTTATTAGACCGAGTGAAAATCTTGTAGAGTCTCTGGTAGGTAATGCAGACACCTTATCTTAATGAAGAGACGGGATGGATGGGTGTTGGTTTAACTTAAAGTAGTACCTTGTTGCCTTCAGATTTTGAGTTCATTGAAATTAAAAAATGTGTAAATACGGCATTGAGGAAATTCATAGAAGGTTTGTAGTACACATCATTCTGTCTGAGCCAAGAATAACAGTCACTTAATCCTGCTGGATACAGAATAACTTATTAAGTGTCTGCTTTAGTTGTCTGCAGGATGACAGCGGCCTGTATTTCCAGCTGCTGAGTCCAGAAACTACAGTCCTAAACAAAGACTCTTGATCCAATGCCTTGGTGGCCCTGAAAGCCACAGCCACATTGAGCCCCGGTAGACAAACCAAAAACTAAGAGACACACACAATTTTTTCCATATGAAAACTGCTGTTGAGTGATGTAGCAGTGTTTGAATTTCAGTAGCTCCCTCTCACATTACCACAGTCTGGCTTTGAGTGTCATTAATAAAACGTTGACATTAATTCATACATTTTTTCCCCAACCTCTGTCATGACAGTATCAGTGTTATTAAGTACACTGGAAAGTCTGGGCTCATTGGAGGGTCGTAGTCATGAGGTAGGCAGCATATACTTGCACAACATGCTTCAGAACTGTCTGCAAATCCCAAGTATAAAAAGCTGATGATCCGAAGTGTTAACATGCAGCTGAAATAGAATGCGCTACTGTCGAGACTAATGGCACCAATGCAGCTGGACGCGAAATGGCACAGGGTGATGTGTTCGTTCTGTCATGCTGATGCAGTTCCAGTTTTGGTATGAAAGGCCCCTTAGCTGAGCACAGACATTCTTTCTGTGACTACAGTTTTCATTATTTGACCTTTTTAAAATGACATTTATGTAATATGTAATTGCTCTGGCATTTTGAGAACTATATACAGAATCGTGAACTGAAAATAACAATCATATCTCAAAATATAAGGGTCCATAATATGTTCAAAAATAGCATCAACAACTAAAGCACATATCAGCACTAGCTGTCTACACTCTTGTCAGTTTCACACCTTTGCCTTGTTTGACTGATGGCTTTTCTGCGTAAGCTTATGAAGTATTTTCTCTTTTTACAAATGAACTGAAAAGGAGCCTTGTTTCAGGAAGTGGGTTATATGACATCCCAGCATGACTCCTTTTGGTTTACCTAAAATGGCCTCGGGCTGCTATTCTGTTCAGAAACTAATGACCACAGACAGACATTCAAAACTCTTTAAAATACTTCTTTGAAATAAAGTGCATTGCGACCGAACTATAGACTAGAGTGCAAACTCATAAATCTCATGGTTTTGGGCTGCTGCTCTATAGAGCATGGCTGGCAACTCAGACAATGCTTCAGCCAACAAACCTCAAAGGGATCATTTACAACTGATGAATCACATCTCCCTGTATTTCTGTGAGCCATTAAATAAGCGGCAAACTAAATAAATCCCATGAGACAGTCAATAAAGCGTGGAAATAGCAATACAAAGAAAGTTTTCTCAGAGTAAACAGTGACAGCAAGAATGTCAGAAAACACAGATTGCTATTATTTTAGCTTGCTGCTTGTTTCAAGATACTTGAGTGGGCCTTTAACTTTTGTCGCTATAATACTAATAATAACGTATACATATATACTGTATGAAAAGATAAGAAAAAAATTAAGAACTTTATTCTCTTAATCTTTTATCTAATCTTTTATTTTTTGATTGATAAACTTCCAGCTATTTCATCTGAGGCACCCTTTGGACTGTGTATATTTAAAGTCAATCAAGTCAAGTGACCTTTATTTATATATCGTTTTATACAAAACAGATTGTTGAAAACTTCAACATATCTAATTATGCCTGAAGCAGCAAAACACAAGACAATCGTGTTCAGTTCAGTTCGTGTCAGTTCAGTGTTGATCCGATTCAGTTCAATGTGTTCATCAGTTATGAAATGAGTTATTTTCGGTTCTATTCAACAAAAGTGTCGTTATTCAGCAAATGTTAGTTCAGTGTTGATTCAATTGAATTCAATACCAGTGACGATGTTGCAAACTTATGAAACAAAGTTAGCTATAAAGCAGCTATGTGGAAGACAGCAGTGTCCTCGTCTAGCTCAATTCAGTTTAAGTTTTGTTCTCATCCAATACTGTCAGTGCAGTCACATCGATAGTATTAAGTGTCTTTTAAACATTCCATTGAAAACATGCATGAAACCCTAAAGAAAGTGAGATATAAAGCGAACAAGAGAGAATGACCATGGGCAAAGAAAAAGCAGAAGCAATAAAAGGGAAAGCGAGCAGTGCTAGCGGTTGTCGGCTGAAGGAAGGCTGCGACGTTCTCTCGTCTGTTGATGAATGTCTGCAGTGATGTGTGTGAGGCTCTGAGCCAGGCTGCTTCTTGCTCCAGCATCCATAAATACTGTGCCTGTTCAGTCCTCAGCCACCACCAGCGTCACCATTCTGCCTAGAAAACACAGCATATGACCACACTCTTCCCTCTCCTTGCATCACTCCTCTCCCCTCCAGAAGAGTGAGGCCCCGGTACAATGGAATTATTGTCATGTGTGTCTCACAGGAGGTTCAAAGTGAGGGCTAGTGCTGCTATTATGATCCTAGGGGCAAACTGGAAATGAGGTGTCTTAAGGGATCACAGTACCTGACTTTTGAAGCATCAACAGTGGGGAACAAACCATAACCGCTCCCGGCTGGTGGTCCATTTCTCGAACAATCTGATTTTTATCAGCCCACACTATCATTACCATCAGCTTCCACTATCACTGTCCTCTCCCTCTAATATCACTCTTATCTCTCGACTCTATCGCTCTGATCCCGCTTCGGAGATAACAACAATAGCAGAGAAAGAACTGCTCCAATCCTGTCAGAACCTGCGACAGCCATTCATTTTATACACAACACGACTGTCAAGATGTTTCTAATAGCGATAACTGGCACATCATTCTAATGCAAATCAGTTACAGTGTGCCGTTCGTGAAATGTCTAACCCCATATAGTTCATTTTTGGACGGAGCGTTTCATCGATATGTCATGTTTAACAAGAAGACATCAAAAACAGCTTTGAAGTAAAAGATCTTCTCTGTAGTACACTGTATCTTCTTCCATCAGGCCTTTGATTACATGTAGATCTGGAGCGGAATAAGGGCAGCTTGCCGAGGGGAGTGTCAGTGTGGAATTTGCAGGAATCTGATCTGGATGACTGTATAAGCGTACCTTCACTTCCATGAAACAATCCTTTGTGCGCAACTCTTCCAACTGTGGCACCGCCTGGCACAGGCCCAAGTGCAAGGGAGGGCATTGTGGACCCTCCTCATGTCCTGTCACTTAACCCTCCCTGACTTTGACAAACCAGACTCTCATGTCAGAAATGTTATGTTTTAACAACCTTGCTAACTTACACAGAGTCTAATACAAGTCCCCTTCAAAGAAATAAAAAATGGACACTGTAAATAATGTACACATTCAGTAGCCTATACATGCGTCACGATGCGTGTGCGTAAGACATTTTGACGACAGCTGCAAGTTGTAACTCTTCTCGTGTTGATTTCGGAGACAGGAATGTCAGCTGCACACCTCTTTATTTGCTGGAGATGAAAAATCAAAGCAAATCATGTGTGTGTTTTCTCTACTGCTGATGTAGTAGAGATGGTGTAAACACCTTCTCTGGTAAAATGAAAGCAGATGTGCACAGGAGAGCTTCTGTAATGTGTACAATGCGATGTTTCCTTGGGATTACATAAGAAGAAAGAATATATTCTGCAAAAAAAAGCTGCAGAACTTTCAGATGGAATTGTGAAACCCATGGTAGAAAAAACAAAAACAAAGCCCACAATGACATTTGAGGAAAGCCATTTATTAAGTTCACCTGACTGCAGTGGTAAAAAAAAAAAAGTATTCGAGACATAAAAACATACAAAAAACTCTTCTATGTCATCCCAAACCAGAATGACTTTTGTGAAACAGAATATTTATATTTTTTAAATGTCAGTTTTTTTCCATAAAGTGAAAGTCAGAGGGGTCTCATGTTGATTTGGACCCATTGACTCATTATAGATAAAAAACAGTTCTTCAAAATAAACTTTCTTTAAAATGAAGGCGAACTTGTCGAAAGATACTAAATCATAATTAAGAGATAAAAAGTCAAAGTATCGAGATAGAATTGTTATAATTACAAAAAAACAGTGTTTCATAAAAAGTAATGACAAAAAGTATACAGAAATTGATATAGTAAGTCATGTTAAAAACTCAAAATTATGACATAAAAATGTGAAATTATGAAATAAAATATATTATATATTTCATATAATATATAATAATTATGACTTTTTATGTCATGATGATTTTTTTCTCATAATTGTCATAAATATAATCATATTTGGGGTCAAGTCAAGTCATCTTCATTTATATAGCGCTTTTAACAATGTAGATTGTTTCAAAGCAGCTTTACAGAGATAAACGTATAATTTAAGGTAACAGATTGTTTTGGCTTTATAACTATTTCTTTAAACAGTGTAGGGTCCAAAAAAAGAGTCCTCTGTGTGGAGCTCATTACTGTCATAATTTTGATTTACCAAATAATTTCTTATGTGGCAGAAATTGGCTTCCAAATGAGGGTGAGTAATGAATTTTCATCTTAGCGTGAACTATCATTTCACCACGACAGACGTGTGTAGGTGTGTACACAACATATACGTAAAACATATTTAACAAAAAAAGTGAAAACTGCATTATTTTTTATATTTAAGGCTTTTTGTTAAGAGTCGGGAATGGGATACATCAAGTCTACATCTGGATGTAAATATGAAGTGCCTGTTTGTACAAGTTCGTCATGACATGAATCAAAAGACAGGTGCAGGTTAGCGTGGCTTGGTTGTGACGCCTGAGGGTTATTTCTACATGTTTTTAGATTTTTTCAAGACAGTGTCAAGCTCGGATTTCTCTGAGCTGATCCTCTGAGCCCTGTTCCTTTATTACATTTTTAGAACTTTGTAATTAAAGCTGCTACATGAAGGTTGCAGGTACATTTTGTACATTTTTAATGTGCTAAATATCCCTAACCATGACCGAATGTGATATTTTAAGATTTGCAATTCATTTTCAGAATTAATTAACAGCTCTAATCCATTTCCAGTCAATAGTCCATGATCCCTTCATTTCCGCACATTATTACTAGAATCCTGGTGCTATGGAAACTAGCTGTCTGCATGTGTGACAAAACAACTGCCCATATGGATATCAACATAGTGCTGCGGTTAAATGCTTGCATGCTCCTAAAATGACACAATAAAGTTTTAGCCAACACCGTCATGTTTGGTAAGACTTTCTTTCTTATGTGGAACACAAAAGAAGATAATTATAGCCGAATGTCCAACCTGCTTGTTTTCATTCAATGACAGTGAATAGGTGACCCTGTAAACAAGTTTTTTTTAGTGAATAAAGACTCAAATTTCAGTCTTCAGTGATTATTATATGACTTGGAAATATATGGACTAGTTTTTATGATACTTTTAGTGAACTTTTTGGAGTTAGAAAAGCAGCTCAACATCTCCCTTGGAATTTCTCAGAGGGAGGAAAGAAAGTCATGTTTGCAATAACACGGAGTGAGTAAATGATGACAGAATTTTAATTGTGGGGGTCAACTATTCCTTTAAACAGTGGTGGGGCCTTAAGAAATTATAGTCCTCTGTGTGGAGCTCAGATGTTTCATTCCTCTTGGGACTCGAGAGCTTGATGACTCTGTCAAAGCAGCTGATAGGGGTATCAAAGAACTTTAATCTCAAAAACTAATTAAAGTCGCTCTGCTTTGGATTAGCACAGTAAGGGCCTGGACAAAGGAGTCTTTTGACTTTTAAGGACTTTCTCTAACTTCATCTGTCCTCTCTCTTCTCTCAGATGGAGCAGCAGTAAATGAAGGTTGGCTGATGTTTCTGTGCTGATTGGGGCCAGCAGTGCAACTCCAGCCCAGAGGAACATGATGAGAGATGATGTCATTGTGAGTAAAACGAGTCTCTCGTTTAGGGTGTATAAAAGATGCCCCATATGGAGAAATAAGCCTCCTGTTTTTTTTTCCAACAAGCTGCTCAGAGGGCCGAGTGTTACTGATCCAAGTAACACCATGTGAAGGGAATTATTCAGAGCTTTTTTTTCTCTCTAGCTGTCTCACATCTCTTCTCATGGGTGTTTCCCTGGATTTGTCTTCCATGGATTTGCCAATATCCATTATCAAAGCTTATAAAGCAAGTGTGAGTCTTTTTACAGTTGTTTCTTCTATTGATGTTATACAGGGTGTAGGTGTTGCTCCCTGAAAGGGTGTAACAACCCTTTTAAATTTTAGTGTGATGCAATTATGTGATTATTTTTATTGTTTAAAAAAATATGCATTTTCCTAATTTAATTAAATATTTCAAGTATACTATATATATATATATATATATATATATATATATATATATATATATATATATATATATATATATATATATATATATTCATGAAAATCCGGATGACAAGCTTTTAAGATATTAGACAGGATTTTTCAAACCTTTAAATGTGATTTAATTTGTGGAAAATTATTTATTTATTTTACTCTCATGTCAGTCATTTAAAAAA
This sequence comes from Phoxinus phoxinus, assembly GCF_949152265.1. Classification (NCBI taxonomy): domain Eukaryota; kingdom Metazoa; phylum Chordata; class Actinopteri; order Cypriniformes; family Leuciscidae; genus Phoxinus; species Phoxinus phoxinus. The sequence goes on along the minus strand of NC_136880.1, from coordinate 25,240,798 downwards.
ATTAAATCCATTGCCAGTTTCATTGTAAGATGTATGTGTATCAAGATGTCATCTCATTTCAGTCTATGTGATCCTGAGACTAACCTCTCAAAATCTGATTTAGATCAGTCAACCTGTCAACACTGAGCAAATTTTGGAGCCAAAGAACAGCCTGAAAAGGTCACTGTCCCCTTGCTGTATACCTTTCACCAGCGAGAACCTTGCAACCCTGTCCGAGGACAGGACAGAAATGGTATGAACCGGGGATATGAAGCCTCAAGACATCCAGCATTTACCTCTGGTAAGAGGAGCCTCGGGTCCAGCCAATAGCTCTATAATACTGCACACATGTGGAGATATGGTGAAAAAAAGTTACATATTTTGCTCCCATGACTCACCAAATACTATATAGTGTATGTCTAAACAATGAGATAATACCTTTTAAGAGGAGGGTCTAAAATATTTAATATTCTATATGTATACAATACATATTATATATGTTATATTCTATATTAGGGTAACCATATACTTCAAAATGTATTTTTTTTTAGCAGAAGAAAGAAATTCATACAGGTTTGGAACAACATGAGGTTGAGTAATGATGACAGAATTTCCCTTTTTGGGTGAACTATCCCTTTAATAATGGCATTATAAATCTGAAATATTTCTTACTTACAGAAATGTTTCAGTTTTAAACAAAATTCTACAAAATTCTAAAACACTACAAAAAAGTGTGGTTTCTAGCTTGTTATTTATGTTATTTATTTATTCATTAGCTGGTATAACGAAGGTCTAAAGCTCAACCTGGTTAAAGGTGGTAGACCACTTTGGCTAAACTGGCATGAACCCATAACCAGTTTCCATGTTCAAAAACCAGCCTGACCACATTAAGCTGTATAACCCGGTTTTTATAGCAAGGTAAACATCATGTTAATCATAGGTATGTCCACACCTTCAGAGAAGTGACTCCCATGATCATTGGGGGACATAACTTAAATGTCATCTCAAAAGCGAAGATGAGCGGTGAGACGATCTCAAACAACAAGAAATAAGCCCAGCTGCCACAGCTGAATTTTCACATGACATTTTTGTGTTTGAGAGGTTAGAGGTAAGAACAAAGTCTTCTTTTTTCAGAGTTGACGATTGAAAATTCGTCATGCGTAAATGCCAACATAAGTGCAGCCAGCTGATCTTTTTAGTGTTAAACCAAACACATTTTCTTTGAAAAATGTTTAGATTTAAGAATGATCACTCGAAATGAAATGTTTGAATGATAATATGTTTGTTTTGATATGGTATGAAGACCACTGAAACCCAGTGAGCACGTGCTTAGCATCATTCTGCTTTATGCTGTAAAAACCTCCAAAATCCTGTAGTCATAAAACGTTTGGTCTCATTATAGGCCTAATTATTTTCACACAACAGATGGTTTAGCAATGTTTCATTTCTCTCTAATTTAGGCTACTAGATACTGCCACAGGCTAACAGTACTCTCAGTGCTAGCCATATGCTAGCTATCCCAAAGAAAACTGGTCTCATAAATGATCTCAGAGTTATAGCAGTGCTGTTTGTCTGTAAATTACTGAGAACTTTTTCTGGTTTAGTTTTACCGAATTTGGTAACTAACGGCTTCTTCGGTTCAACGTCACTCCATTTTTCAGGTCTCTTCAGAATCAGTCGATATTTCCAAAGTCACTCAGCAAAAGCAAACAGTTGCTAGCATTAATTGTCTTATAATACGAGTGGAGAGATGATAGATAATGCAGAAACAACAGTTATGAAGACCAAAGAGCCAAATATATGACAGAAACCCTCGCTGTTTTCCCCCCCTCAATTGGCAGTACTCGCTGAGCTAGCCGCAGTCTTTTTCCAATTACAGTAATCACTGCACAGAAGTAACAAAAATCCTGAATGCTAGGGATGGTTTCGACAGAAGAGCTCAGCGCACATGCACTGCATGCATGGACTGTGGTGAGGATAGATTATGGTAAACGTCAACCCTACCATTAGAACCTGTCTGGTTTTCTACTCAACACAGACCTTACTCACTTGGTAAGCTGAATATGTAATTTTTGTGACATAATCCATTTTGTCAGCTGTAATGAAATGCAACATAAGATACATTTGTGAGAGCACTTTTCCAGGACACTACTTTACTATTAACTAAGCATCAACGTTGTGCTGTCAATAAAGATATTTATTTACCATGGTAAAACATGGTAAATAATAAACAATGATGCTTTTACGTTGGTTAATGGTTTGTAAAATATTCTCACAATTAGGCTATGTAAAACAATCAAAATTAATTGACTTAAATACACTCACACACATTTTTATTTTTTTATTTATGTATAGCCTATATTATGTTTTAACATTAATTATGACTATTTTGTTTTTATTAAAATATACAAATATGTCAAACCAAACTAATGATCTTTATCATCATCACATCACATTTGAGTGGTCATACAGTATGAATATTTTTCTCATAACAATAATGTCCCCTAGTGGAGGACATTTGACATGACTGCTGAAGTAGTAAAACGACCTAATGCCACTGAACATTATCAGCTTAAACATTTATAAAAAAAATATATATATAGTCTTAACCGGATTACTGATCTCAAAATCAAAGTTTGCATTAAAAGCATGAAAAGAAAATGCTATCGATTTTTGCCTAAATTCTTCCCTCAAAGATCCCATCAAAAATATATTTAAATTACCTCTTTAGTGAAAATGAATATGCATTAAACAAGGTATTACACACACATACCCCCGGTTTCACAGACATGGCTTAATATAGGCCCAGACTAAAATGCACGTTTGAGCTGTTTTAACTGAAATATTTATCTTAAAATATTTCACTGCTATTAATTGTTTTGTCTCAAGATACACCCCTTTTTTTTCCTAAGGCACATTTATAAAAGCCAATTAAATGTCCTAATTGAACTAAAGCTTAATCCATGGCTTAATCTAAACCCCGTCTGTGAAACGGGGACTTTGTCGCTACCCTAAGTTTTTCACCTTTTCTCACCTTTGTTGCCATTGGCTTTTGGCTTGCTTAGTTGGGGACATTAAATTTAACATTTAATTTAATATTCAAAAATAATATTGATCTGGCTGCATTGACACCATTATATGAGAACTGAACTGAGCTGGGCGATGACATCACGGCTTTCTCCAGAACGGTCATATGATAACATAACTTTTTCACAACAAAAATGAAACATCACTGAACTTTCTTAAGCTGGACTGTGATGCTATTTTCTACTGGAAACAAACTTTTTTGCATTATTTTCCTGTTATCTCTGTAAAGCTGCTTTGAAACAATCTGTAGCCTATTGTAAAAAGCGCTATATAAATAAATGTGACTTGAATTTGTAAGCACAGTATGCAATACTTATGTTTTGAAGAAAGAAAACTACACTTCCCAGACTGCTGTAGGATTATCCACAGGAAGTAACAGTAACATCAAAAAAATCTTGGTAGAATTGCACAATGTTATATTGTCTAACCCCCTGATAGCTCCAGAGAGAAGGGCAGAGAGACATCACTCCATGATGAAGTTGCTTTCCGGGTTTACCTTGTTATTAGCAGTTGCTGTTGCCTATTACATATACATCCCATTGCCTAGGGAGATCCCAGAAAAATGGAAACTGATGGTGTTGGATGCCACATTTCGAGGAGTTGTGAGTATGGTAAGTATCACACTTTAAAAAGTCCACCAGGTGAATTAAGGAACGGAACATTTTGATTGGCTGGAAAGATGTCTATTTTACATTCTCAACTAAAGTAGTAGGTCATAAGACTTTTTAACAGAATCAAAATAACAATAACAAAAGTTTATACCTGCTTTGCCATTGCCATGTTCCTCATTTAATGATTTTTGCTTTTAATATAACATCTCAGGGTTATTGATAATATACTGCATGATATAAAATAATTAGCATAAAACTTAGACAACGTCCAGTATTTGATATTAATAGAGGACCATTTGTTTTTGAAGAGACATGACCTTGATTTGCCTGTCCTGATGAACTTTGACCAACTTGGCAGAACTGTAGATAATGCCCAAGGGCAGAATGAAATGTTCTCTATTCTCTGTCTTCATGAACTTTTCTCTCTTTTTCAATGCACCAAAAATATCATGCGGACTGTATTTCAAAACCACAATGAGGGGAACGGTTAGTTCAGTTCACTGTTTTCTGACCTTGTTGTTTTGTAGGGAGATGTTGCTCACTCACTGGGTTTGAGCCATAGTGTCCACGTTATCAACTCCGCCATTGTCAATTTCGAGAGTTTGGTGCCGATCACAAACCAAGAGATCCAGGCTGAAGATATCCTGTTTGATGGGGTCCATGTGCGTGTATACCACCCTCCTGGACGGGAACAAAAGCTGAGGAGAGCAGTTATGTTCATCCACGGAGGTGGATGGGCCTTGGGTGCTCCAAGTATGTCTGAATGTTACCTTATTAACCATTATACACGTTTCATGATAAATCAGGTAGCAGGAATCCCTCTGACCTATTTCGCCATTCATGGGATTATGTGTGAGTTGTGTTTTCATGTGACTGCTTATCTGCCATCAGAGTTGGGGTCATATGACAGTCTCTGCAGACAGATGGCAGCTGATCTGGACGCAGTGGTTGTGACGGTGGAGTGAGTATATACTCGCATTCATAGGAAGAGATAAATCATCTATGGTTTTGATCAGCCACACTGAGTGTTCATGCATTTTGTGCAGTTATCGCATGGCTCCTGATGTGCACTTCCCAGTGCAGTATGAGGAGTGTGTGCAGGCCGCTAAGCACTTCCTGAACCCTGAAGTGCTGGCGAAGTACTCGGTCGATCCAGAGCGAGTGGCAGTGTGTGGAGACAGTGCTGGAGGGAACCTGGCCGCTGCAGTGGCTCAGCGGGTACACTTCCACTTTTATTACCATCATTTCAAGTCATCTGTTAAAGGGATAGTTTATACAGACATGAAAATTCTGTCATTATTTACTCACCCTCATGTTGTTCCAAACCTGTATGACTTTCTTTTGTGGGACACAGGGGAAATGAAAATAATTGTTCTGATGGAATGAATGGGGACTGGAGCTTTAAGCTTCGAAAATTGACAAAAACAACACACATATTATAACTGTTGTCCATAATGCTTGTGAGCTTTATTTCATGATGTCCAAAGCCCATACGATAGCTTTGCATACTTTTTTTCCGTTAAAATTCATAAAAATACACTAATGTTACGGTTACCGGATCATTGAGAATCGGATTAGTAAAATAAATCTCTTGACTGAGTTTTGATTGCTCAGTCAAATGATTTATTGAAAAGATCCGACTCAAAAGAATGGATTCATTCAGACCGTGACCATGAAAAGATATTTAGTCATAAGCATGACATAAAAACTCAAGAAATTGCAATTTGTCATAATTATGATATTTTTATTTTATAATTATGATGACAGTAGGCTATCTCATAATTGACGCTGTATCATAATTGTAACGTGATGATGACAATGACCGTAATTGACGCTGTATCATCAGTTCACGTCCTCGTAAACTTGTATACTCAGAATTTTCAGAGCTCTGACTTGTTCCACCGCTGCAGATTAATTTTGGTGTTGATAGAAAAGCATCATTCCGAGTTCATAAACAACTCCGAGTAGAACGTCATGCTTTGCCATCTGATATGGGTGAATGCAGCAGCATCTTCCTTTAAATGTAACAAACTGTTGGTTCATTAATCTTAAGTTAGAGTGTGATGTGGTTGCGGTAGGCTAATCAGTCTGCGTTTTTGTTTTCTCACTAGATTGGAATAGACAACCGTACTTCAGTGAAATTCAAACTGCAGGTCTTGATTTACCCAGTGCTCCAGGCGCTAGACTTCAACACAGCTTCCTATCAGCAAAACCACAATGTTCCCATCCTGTATCGCAGGCTAATGGCCCGTTTCTGGTTGGAGTACTTAGACGCCGACCCTGACCTCGTGCACTCCATTATGATGAACAAACACACCGCCCAAGACCAAAGCCTGCTGTCCTTGAATCGTTCAAAGCTGAACTGGACCAATCTCCTCCCCAAACGAGTGATAAAACATTACAAGCCTGTTTTCCCACTGACTGGCTCTCCTAGTATCTTAAAGGATGTACCGGCATTATTGGATTCCAGAGCTGCTCCGTTACTGGCGAGCGACGAGGTTTTGCGTACAGCGCCACGTGCTTACATTATGACCGGCGAGCACGATGTTTTGAGGGATGATGGGATGATGTATGCCCGCAGGCTGGAGCTGGCAGGGGTCTCTGTCACTAATGACCATTACGAAGATGGTTTCCATGGCTGTGTGAGCTTTGCTTTCTGGCCCTTACACTTCTCTGTGGGAATAAGGGCAGTGCACAATTATATTGCTTGGCTTGACGAACACTTGTAGGTATTTGACTTAAATGTGAGAAGACACATAGAATACGTCTATTTTTAAGGATTTCCACATTTCACATTGTGATGCATTCTTTTGCAGCATAGGGTTTATATTGTAAATCAAGAAACTGTATAATGTCTTTCAAATAATGACTAACACATTTAAGCATTTTTTAAACTAATGTAGGCTACTAAGAACCAAATAACAAAGGAATTTCTCTTGAAAATATATATATATACTAACATCATTAATATACACACGTAGGTGTACAGAACTTTAAAGTATTCAAATTATATAGGCCTACTTAGATTTGTCTTTGCTACTGCATTCACCAAACAGAAGTCATACACCATACATTTCATAACGTGTGCTAAACGTTCACTCCAAAGACCTGCAATTAACATATTTTACTGTGAAACACTGAGTGAATAAAGTAGGAACATGTATTGAAGCTGCAATAAAATGTAAAAACATTCTGCCTAGTTGCATTAGTATTCAAGAAAGCACAACATTGTGGTGTTTGAAATATTCTCACATTATTGAATAACAATGAGAAAAACTGCCTTTATGCTTGCGGTTTTATGTTCCTTTTATAAGCAGTTTGTTGGAAGTAAATATGTCCTAGTTCTATGCCTTTTGGATAATTGTGCTAATCAAGGTCCTTCTAACTTCTACATTTATAAGGAAAAACATTAAAGTGTCAACATGAAAATATGTTGGTTAAGGATAATTTCATAGTTTAAATATTAAACTGAAAAGCTATTAATATATAGTAACAATGTTGCCCTCTAGCGGCTGATATGGTGACGTACATCAAATCAAGGCTTAAACAAAATAGAAAATCCTTTGAGCTGCATTAGACAAAACTTACACAACAACACATGACACAACACACCGTTTTGAAAAACAAGAAATAAAAAACTATAATTTATTTTTGTTGCTTTCTGCAATTTTCATTATTTCGTTGTGGCAGTGAATAAACCAGCAATAATAAGAGGTTCTCCAGTAATTAAAAAATCAAAATAAAAAAAATCAAGAAACTAAAATCTGAGAGTTCAAGTAATGACCATTGAAAAGCAAAGGGAGGAATAAAACGACGCTACCAAACTATAAGGTTTGAAAATACAACACAATATCCCACTAAGATCCAAGACTTAACTAAGAAGATTTTCAATATTTGGTCAAAGCCCTACTGATAGTGTTTTCAAGCATATTTAAGGATACAGATGAAGCACTGCCTACCCTGCTTCATTATATAAGACATGAAACGGTGCAGTGTAACAGTAAAGATGTGTTCACTGACCTTTCTCAACAACATACTTCTAGTTTTGGTCCCTAAAACAGGAATCACAACACAACTGCAAGACAAACACAACTAATCAGGATCAGAGTAAAGAGGCATCAATGGGTGCTAAAAGGTGCTCAGGCATACATTTAAACAACAGAACATTTTGAAATACTCGTTTACAGTTTGCATCAAAACAAATATGATGCCTTCGAGTGGGGAAAGGGTTTATAAGATGGTTCTCTCTCATTTTGATTCTCGTATTGCTTTTTAAAATATCACTGCCATGAATACATTCTCGGGTAACACACTGAACACGCTTACATTCACTTGTTTCAGAAATCTTTGTAGATGTTCTACTGATGACACAGCCAGCTCTGTCTGAACTAACAATGAACAATAGTGAGGATAAAAATGAATCCGCAACTCTTAAAATCGGAGGAACATCTCTGTCATGACTTATTTGTGCTTCATCATCCTTATAAAACCGCTGACAAACGTGGCATTTGAACACCTTTCTTTCAAAGCTTGAACGTGACGAATAAAAAGTGACATAGCACTACTTTCTGTTCAAAAAATAAGGATCCATCTACTGAACAAAAATATTAAATAATTCAATATCCTGAAGGGACACCCCAGTCCCATAAATGAGAGTCAAAACGACACAGGAACTGATCACTACAGCAACCAGAAAAGGTGTCTAAACCCATTAACACTATTGGGACTAAGTGCTACATTTTTCACCATGAGTAAATTATTTTACATTACAGATATTACTGTGTATAATTTTACCTTCCATGAATGTTTAGATGCAATATATTCATATTTATATATATTTAAAAATACATTTGAAAGACAGAATGTAAACAAATGTTATTCATTGAATAGCTTTGGGAGAGTTTATAAGGAGCCACATGTGTTAGCACACAAACGCATCACAAATACCTGTGACATTCATTTTAAGGTTTGGGTCATCCAACATTTAAAGAAAAAAAGCAGATGTTTATCAGATCCTTAGTTCATTGTGACTACAACAGTCATGCAGAAGCATACAGTTCCTTCAAAATAAAAACAAAATATGCCATAAAGCTCAGCTTCACAGTAACTTTCAATTACAGCAGTGTGTGTGCGTGCGTGTGCGTGCGTGTGTATGATGGTAGAGGTTGAACATGAAAAACCACAGACAAGAGTTTTGGCAAACGATTTCTGTTCGAACTGACCACGGCTAAGAGAGATATCGGTAGCAGGACAGCTATCAACAGTCGAAATGCATCTCGAGAGCGTCTTCAAAACTCTGGTCCTCGTCGGTGCTGGACGTGAGGAAAGAGGCCATGGGCGAGCCCGCGGACAGGCTGAGGACCCCGGCAGGGTTCGTGCCAGCGTTTCTAACCGAAATACTGGTGAGGTTGATGCCGAGAGTGAGCCTGGTCTGCTCCAGGGCTTTTTCAGGCACGGCAAAAGCCTCCAGCTTCTTCTCCCCGTTGGCCATGTACGAGTTCTGGCAGCCCCTGCAGATGCAGTCCAAACAGGCCTTACGGTTGGAGTAGCAGGGGCACCTTTGACCCCTGCAGGTAAGAACACTTGGATTCTGGGTGGCTCGTCCACACTTGCAGCCTTTTTTCTCTTGTGTCTTTTTGTATACGACTTTAGGGGGCTGGCCTGGCAACACGCTAGCCGAGAGCAGTCTGTCCTTCGCCTTGCCCTTCGCCTTCGGGACGGCCACTTTAGCCTTGACCTGAACCTTCTTATTAGCCAGGTCTGTGTTTATCTGGATGTTTTTAGTTGAATCCAGCATGGCCTTGTTGACCTTCAAAACGCCTCCATTAGTGACCACGACAGCCGGCGGGGAGGGTGCTTTCGGTTCAAATGCTGTTTTCGACGGAGCTGTGGCCGCCACCGATGGCCCCTGGATGAGGCTGGTGATGGGCAGAGGTTGGAGCATCTCGCGGTCACTCTCAGAGCGAGAGCGCTTTCGGCTCAGGCGCACTTTTCTGTGGGCTGCGGCGAGGCACGTCAGAGGCTGTCCTGGCGTAAGGGCGCCGCTGGTTTGTGAGTGCTGACATAGCTCTGCTGCTGATTGAGTCAGTTCACAAGACACCTCCTTGCTCGTAATGTCAGATTTAAGGTCCTCTAGGATGCTTGTGTTCTCCGCACTGAGGAGCACGGATTCAGCGCTTTCGTCTAGGCTAACTTTGCACTTTACAGCGTTAACAGTGACAGTACTCGTGTGTAGTTCCGAGTTAGATCTCAGAGGTTCGTCGGCACTGACAGGCTCGGGGGTCTCTAGCTCAGCTGGGATCTGCTCAGAGGGTTTGTCGGAGACCGTCGGTTTGACGTCAGCAGAGTTTTCCGAGTCTGTCTCTGTTTTGAGATCAGAAACATATGCAGTGTCTTTGACAGAACTAAACTCTTCTTGTTCCTGCTTCACCCCCAACACCTCTTCCAGCATCTTCTTGACCTCAGTGTAACCTTTGACCCCCGAGGCACTCTGCTCTGTCATGACGCACACCGAGACACACTCGCAGAGACTCCTGTAGCAGTCGATTAGAATCTGGAGCTGTTTATTCTCCTCAAATTGCTCATAGTCTTTACACCAGCTGCAGGAGGGCTTCAATAGCATTTTCTTGCCTTTACAACCCTTGCAAACACAGTGCTGGCAGGAGGAGTCTTTTGGAGCAAGCGGCTCCTGAAGCAAATTTCCTAGATGAAAGGAAAACAATAGATTAATTTAAAACAAATTAAGCATAACAAAATAACATCATGTAATATTCCGTTATAGAGAGCAACAGGTGGGTTATGCAAGTAAAAATCCCATTCATTTTCTCCACAGGGAAATTGACTTTTAATGATAACTTATAAATCATTAAAGACTACGAGGAGTTACGAGGCTGTTAATCGATGGTAAATGCTTTTGCTGAAGCCTCCAACACCAATGAAGCAACATGAATGACATGACAGTCTCCCTATGCTCTGAAACTACTTCAAATATGTGTATGTATATTTTGCAATATTTGTAAAATCTATCTATCTGATATATATATAATTCCATGAATCATTGTGAATTATATAATTTATTTAAAAACAATGGAGATATACTCCAGTCCATAATATACACAGTATAGGCCTCATATATAATATATATATATATATATATGAATCTTTATTGATTAGTCTTATATTTCTCCATTGTTTTTAATTTGATTATATCATTCGCAGTGATTCATGGGATTTACATTTTTCCTTCATTAAAGCAGTTAAGTATACAGTCTTGAAACTTCTTTGCTTTAAATAAAAATTTGAAATGTTGTGACACTTTGTCGCAGGTTGGTTTGGTTCATGACCTATAACTCTTTAAAATAACTTTTTTTTTAGAGTTAAATAAATAAATGGGACATTTAAATAATAAACCAAGTCCAAGTGGTTCTTACTGCAGAGCCAAATGACGTCCAGCTCCCCACTCTGGACGTCATGGTGGAGCTTGACCAAGTCCAGCCCCACCCCTGTGGATCTAATGGGTGGAGGGATAGTTATGCGTAGGGGTAGTTGGACCTTCTAGCCCCACCCATTATGCCCAAATTACATCCAGAGAGAGGGGGCTGGACATCCAGAGGGGGAGCTGGACTTCACGCTCCACCCATGGCTCTGCAGTGAGCAGCCTCTCTGAAGAAGCCCTGGAAGCGCTCCTGCTGATTGGTTGATACAGCTTTCCATCACTGCGCAGAACCCACAGAAGATATCTATTTTTGCGTATTCAATGTTGTTGTGCCCATAGATGTAAATATCTACGATTATGCCACGGACTACACGTTATACTGGAAGAACGCGACTCAATTTGCTTAATAAAATAACGTGTTCTAAATACTTTTATTAAACAGTAACCCTTTAATAAAATCAATAAACTCAGTCGAGGCTGTGCTGTATATTCTGAACTTATTAACGGCTACTTCGCTGTCCGTGATGCAACGCCATTTAGACGTGACTATATTCAAAACATGGCATGGCCTATCGTACATTGCTTAGTTTTAAAGGTAAGTTACTCACCACACACCAGGCAGGACAGGGAGTCTCTAAAGAAAGGCAGGACGTTGAACAGCCCTCCGTATGTCTCCGGATCCTTCGGGTCGCACTGCAGAAGAGAGCGACAGGCCGACACGTACAGCGCGGTGGCGTTTACCGGGTTCATCTCAGCGACTTCAGTCAATAGCAGGACAAGAGGAGCGGGCTGATCAGCTACTGAGAGCGACTGATGAACTGACTCCCAAAGCAGAATAACTGGGAGAACACAATCAACCAGGCTTGACCCAACGCCTCAAACAAAGAGTGTAATTTGACATGACTCGCAAGCAGATGAGCGGCTTTGAGTCGTCTGCGTGTTAACATGTCAGTGTTTAGAGGATCCCCCAGAGACGGCCAGCCCGGCTGCTGTAAGCGATGTATAGACAGACTATAACGTTAGTCTGTCTTCCATTAGTGTCAGATCCCGATTACCTCAATATGAAGAGCGCTGCACTTTTGTATTAAAGTACACAGAGATGAAGGACTGGGCGATAAACAGCATTTTAGAGAGAAGCACAACAGGCCCGACGGCGGCACGAGCTCTGCGAATAATCCGTCCACAAATAACAATTGGATAAAAAACAGGAAAAAAAATCCGTTGCACAAAAAGTATAATCCTTGAAATGATCAACCACAGCGGTTATTTAACGTTACAGTTTAACTGAACAAAACACACAGTCCGCTTGCTTGCTAGTTCGCTAGCTAGCTAACTGTTATATTGACTGCACTTTTCTTCGGGTTGTTGAATAAGGGAGCTTTTCTCTCACTAACGAGTGCGATAAACTCCCGTTTGAACGATTTGTTTATATAGTATTCAACTGAATTCCATACTCTGCAAAATATTCCTATACATCAGCCCGTGCTAGAGCCAGTTGCTTATTATTCCTCTGTTAACTTTTGCATCCTGAGAGGAACAATACCAAACAAGAGTAAAAGAGCGCTTGGAATTAAACACGACCTCCAGTAAGTGCTGCCTCCTAGTGTGAGACTGTATAAATCACACGCTACTACGAGGCTCTGTGTTTGTTTGTTTTTATTATTGAACAAGGATTACAGTGGATATACATCACAAAAAAGCACTTAAAAAACAAGAAACTAGAGGTAGAGCAAAGCAATAATTAAACATACAATAAATAAAATAAAAAAATAGGCTATTTGGTGATCACGCATTTAGATAATTACATTTACATTTATTCATTTAGCAGATGCTTTTATCCAAAGTGGCTTACAAATGAGAACAAAAGAATCAGTTAAACTAACAATAGGACAACAATGCAAGTGCTATGGCCCTTCCCAGTTTAATCTAACGCTTTAAAAAAAAAGATAATTTAGAATAATGAATTTTACTGTCCGTCGTAAAATACCATAACATTTAGCAATACTCAATAAAAATATAATGATGTTGGCAATTTCCATTATTTGTTATTTGCTAGTTCTGCCTGTACGCCTCTCACTTTTAAGAGTATTAATGTGTTTTGGACTAACGTTATACTAAAAAGAAAAGAAAAAGTTTCTTTAATATTTTATGTAACGTTACATTAAAAGTAGTATTTAATGAATGAGGAATTAGGATAATAAAATCTTCAATGGTTTTAATGGTTTCACAGCAGAATGTTCCTTTTATTTTTTTCCTTAAGAGAAAAATAGAGATTTACATATTGTACTTTCACTTTTCAAATGCCTTTATTTATGTATTTATTTATTTTCAAATGCATTTGGGAATATAACGTTACATTTGTTCAAACCATAGACTGTAAAAAAAATAGGTTCAAACGCGATTCTCATATCAGCTGGGTAACAGTTGGGAACTGTAGTTTATCATTGTTGACATTAATATTGACTACATCTATCAAGTTCGCCTAAAGACGCAGACCTCTGCAGTGATTGGCTCACTCACTCACGCCCTCTTAGCTAAGCGAGTAGTAATTGGCTCTAAAAAGTAAGGGATTGTTGCTGATTGGCTGAAGACACCGATAGGGTTTCCGACAGCTTCTGTGTCCTCAGTGTAGCAGTGATGGCGACCTACACGTTAATGCGAAGTAGTCAGGGACTATTACATGGCCTAAAATGTTATTTTAAAAGTGTAGGTCAGATTCCGTGCGGCGCAGTCGCTGGGGCAATTACCCAATCGAAAGTACTGCAAAATGCAAGATGCTATTCTGTCGGTCATCTGTCTGTGCAGGAGAGAATTGAGAAGAAGCGAAATGCAGCGCTTATAGGAGGAGGGCAGCTGAGGATCGCTGCACAGCACAAAAGGGTAAGTCATGAAAACCTACTGCAGAATGAATGCAGTTGACATAAGTGAAAGCACAACCATCCGAGAAGAGCTGCCTAATGCCTGTGCGCAGGGTAAACTGACAGCCAGAGAGAGAGTGCAGCTCTTGCTGGACCAGGACTCGTTCGTGGAGTATGACATGTTTGTGGAGCATCGCTGTTCTGACTTCGGCATGGAAGCAGATCATAATAAGGTATGTCACCTCCACCTCCATGCCATTATGAAATAACAACAGCGTTCAATGTCAGTATATCAGCTGAGATATGAGGGCCTTTAATACAGTCTTGTACTAAGTATATTGACTTGAACAAAGTGGGGTTTAAGTCATGATTTGAGGTCTATAACAGCACAGTAAATGAGGGACACTAATGACACATGCTTTGCCTCACCCTGTCTTTGTTTTCAGTACCCAGGAGACAGTGTAGTGACCGGACAGGGAAGAATCAATGGAAGACTGGTCTATGTTTTCAGCCAGGTATGATACTAGCTTTTGAACATAGGTTTGCAACATTAAAATGTTTTATTTGAATATCTCCATTCTCTTGTCATGAGTGAAATGCTCCTCTGTCCACAGGACTTCACCGTGTTCGGAGGTAGTTTATCGGGAGCTCATGCTCAGAAGATCTGCAAGGTGAGACTGGTCAGGTTTGGATCTGACTGAAGTCTTAAAGAAATGCATATTAGGCACAATTCTGTCAAACAGTAAAATCACTGCACTTTAATTCCTAGATCATGGACCAGGCTATGATGGTTGGAGCCCCAGTAATCGGACTCAATGACTCTGGTGGAGCTCGCATTCAGGAAGGCGTCGAGTCCCTTGCAGGATATGCCGACATATTCTTGGTAAACTGAATAGCTGAACACAGCTATATATTTGATACATACACTACCATTCAAAAGTTTGGGCTTGATAATATTTTTAATGTTCTCTTATGCTGACCTAGGCTGCATTTATTTGATCAAAAATACAGTAAAAAAATTATTTTTTTCATATTTTAAAATGTAATATTCCTGTGAAGGCAAAGCTGAATTTTCTGCATCATTACTCCAGTCTTCAGGGTCACATGATCCTTCAGAAATCATTCTAATATGCCGATTTTGCTGCTCAAGAAATTGTTCTTATTATTATCAGTGTCAAAAAGAGCTGCTTAATAATTTTGTTTTTCAGGTTTATTTAATGAATAGAAAGTTAAAAAGAACAGTGTTTATTTAAAATTGATTTATTTATTGCATACATGTCTTTACTGCCAATTTTGATCAATTTAATACATCCTTGCTGAATAAAAGTATCAATAAAATCATCATTCTGACCCCAAACGTTTGAATGGTAGCGGACATATCTTCCAGGACTAACTCTGCACAATGGTATTTGTTCTTCAGCGTAATGTGATGGCCTCAGGTGTAGTTCCTCAGATCTCTCTCGTCATGGGCCCGTGTGCAGGTGGTGCCGTGTACTCGCCTGCTCTGACAGACTTTACCTTCATGGTAAAGGTAAGAAAAGAAAAGTTTAGAGTATAAATGCATATTGCATTTGAATTCAGATTTCTTTTGTATATTTTAATTTTAGAATCCGGTCCCTGCTGGCACACCAATTTTTCATGAAAAACTTTAACCTGTGTTTGCAGGACACCTCCTACCTTTTTATCACAGGCCCAGATGTGGTGAAATCTGTAACAAACGAGGATGTTACCCAGGAGGAGCTGGGTGGAGCAAAAACCCACACCGCCGTGTCGGGTAGGTCTATCGATTTAGTCTGTGCATACATCAGAATGTGTTTTATCATGTAGTTTTTGGCATTTTTCAAAGTATTTTTTCTCTAATCTGACTAAAGATTATCTTGGCTTTCTTTCAGGTGTTGCTCATCGGGCCTTCGAGAATGACGTTGATGCCCTTCTGAACTTGCGAGACTTTTTCAACTTTCTCCCACTGAGCAACAAAGATCCAGCTCCAGTCATTGAGTGCCATGATCCTCGGTGAGAAACTGTTTAGTCAACTTATCTTGACCAGCTTTTCCAGTCACATGGAGTCTGCTGCTATCATGTCAATTTGTTTTCTTCAGCGACCGGCTGGTTCCTGGTTTGGACACTGTCGTTCCTTTTGAAACCACAAAAGCTTATGATATGCTGGACATCGTTCATGGTGTATGTGCATCTTTAGTGAACAAACAATTCAAAAAGTCATGCAAAAACTCATCAGGTAGTGCTTATGATTTTCATTTCACTCTTACAGATAGTAGATGAGAGAGAATTCTTTGAGATTATGCCCAACTACGCCAAAAATATTGTGGTGGGATTTGCCAGGATGAATGGTCGGACTGTAGGCATAGTGGGAAACCAGCCTAAAGTGGCATCTGGTGGGTGATTATTTTATTTTGTACTTTTATTTTATACTTTTATTCGCACATTAAATTGATCAGAAGTGAAGACTTTTACATTGTTACAAAAATTATATTTGAAACAAACGCTGTTCTTTTTAACTTTCAATTCATCAAAGAATCCTGAAAAAAATTACCATGGTTTCCGCAAAAATATTAAGTAGCACAATTGTTTTCAACATGTTTCTTGAGCAGCAAATCAGTTTCTGAATGATCATGTGACACTGAAGACTGGAGTAATGATGCTTAAAATTCAGCTTTGCCATCACAGGAATAAATTACATTTTAAATTATATTACAAGAGAAAGCAGTTATTTGAAGTTGTAATAATGTTTCACAATATTACTGTTTTATTAAATTTTCAATCAAATAAATGCAGCCTTGGTGAGCATAAGAGACTTCTTTTCAAACTTCTGAACAGTAGCGGATATTACATGCAAACTATTCTTACATATTATTTAAAGAGGCATTTCACATTATTTGTTATGTCCTTTTTTCTTGTATATTATAGGCTGTTTGGACATAAATTCATCTGTTAAAGCGGCTCGCTTTGTTCGTTTCTGTGACGCCTTCAACATTCCCATCATCACATTTGTGGATGTGCCTGGATTCCTGCCAGGTGTTTGGACACTTTTGGACACTCAAAATCATTTTAGCCTAAATTGCCAACATGCATTTCCCTTTTCAAATAAAATACTGACAGAAACGTTCTGTGTTTCCACAGGCACAGCTCAAGAGTACGGAGGCATCATCAGACACGGAGCCAAACTGCTGTATGCTTTTGCCGAGGCCACAGTTCCAAAAATCACTGTCATCACTAGGAAGGTAGGAGGCAGAATGATGAGTTTGCGTGCGGATGGATCTAACTAGCTTGTCTGCTGAATCCTGTGTGTCCTGTCTTCAGGCATATGGAGGTGCTTATGATGTGATGAGTTCCAAACATTTGAGAGGAGACGTCAACTATGCCTGGCCATCCGCTGAGGTCGCAGTGATGGGTGCAAAGGTAAAACTGAAGACTAATGAGCTTAAAGTTTTGTGTGTGACACGGCCAATGCACTTGCATAATAAATATGCATTGTGGGAGAATTATGGGGCTTTCTAGTGCATTTATAAGCTTAAAGCCAAACCTACCATTGAGCTGCATTTAAATCTCAGGATGACTACCGTAAATATTTTGTGGGCTAAATATATATATATATTTATTCACATATATAAATTGTTCCCATATAAATTGATTCGTCCTAGAAGCCATATTTAAGAAATTATTTATCCTGTAACCAGTGCAGAGGAGTATCAGATGGACATGAGAGCTCAAGAACCCAGATATACACTTACAGCAGCAATGATCACTATGCTTGGCTCTCTTTAGTGATTACACTGCTTGTGAATGTCCCTTCTACTCTTTTCATTTCTAAGCTGGAGGCTCAAGCTGTGAGTTGAGTAACAGGTGCTGCTGACTCAGAGTTTGGATAGCACAGATCATATCACATGTTGACTGTTTAAAGTACAAACTAACAAACTATAAATATTTCTGCTGGGTGTCCATTAGTGAAGCTAAAGCAACAATGATGCTCATTGATATTCCTGTAATGAATTAGCCATATATATATATAAAAATCTTACTGGCCCCAAATTAATAATATATTATATATATATATATATATTAGTTTGGGGCCAGTAAGAATTTTTTTTAAGGATGCATGAAACTGATCAAAAGTGACAGTAAAGACATGTATGTTACAACATATTTCTATTTCAAATTAATTGAAACATTATCAGTGGTATCTCCACAATATTTTGCTCACTGAATCTACACTACTAGTCAAAAGTTTGGAATAATTAAGATTGTATATGCTTTTAAAAATTATCTTAAGCTCAACTGCATTCATTTGATCAAAATACGGTAAAAACAGTAATTGTGAAATATAAAAATTTATATTTATCAAAGAATCTACAAAAACTGTTTTTAACATTGACAAGAAATCTGTTTTTGTGCAGAATATTAGAATAATTTCTAAAGGATCATGTGACACTGACAAATTCAGTTTTGAATAAATTAAATTTTTGAAATATTACAACAGAAAACTGTGGTTTCAAATTGTACTTTTTCACAGCATTTACTGCATTTTTGATCATTTATTTTTGCTAAATGCCTTGGTGAGGATAACAGACATTTACATTTTTCACACAAACCCTTCCTGATGCGGTGTATACCATTTGTTTTAATATAGGACAATTTTGAAAGTGATTTTGGTCATGAAAAAGTAAAAAATTTGCAATCAGTCAGTATAAATGTAGGTATTTCTTCGGCTCCAAATTTGACCTTTTTTTTTTTTTTACTCGCAGTAACTGGACAAATCATGAAAATAGATTGAAAGTGTGAAACCCTATATTTATGTAATGTGCTAAATAGATCATTTAATTTTTAAGGGTGCAGTTCAGATCATCTTCAGAGGAAAGGAGAATCAAGCCCAGGCTGAAGCTGAATATGTGGAGAAGTTTGCCAATCCCTTCCCCGCTGCTGTCAGAGGTGCACAGAACATGTTTATCATTAACAGACACAATACACATGTGCCAGTGAGGCTAGTCATCACAGCTCTTACCCTACACTGCAATACAGATGTGCTTGGTTCTCCTGTGTGTATAACACTGAATGTGTTTTACAGGCTTTGTGGATGATATCATTCAGCCCTCAACCACACGCAAGAGGATCTGTAGAGACCTGGAGGTGCTCGCCAGCAAGAAACAGACCAACCCCTGGAAAAAACATGCTAACATTCCCTTATAAATCTCTTCTCAACACTAGTTTTATAGCATTTCACAACTGTGGTTAGACTGGAGAAAATATCATGTTTTTACACATGGTTCCTTGTGCCTTATTCCCACTCGTATGCATTATGTCGTTATTTAAACACTCAAGTCAATAAAACACTCCCACGGTTCATGATTACATATTTATTTATTTTCTGAAAAAGTGAGTTTTCCATAAGTTCACTGAAGAAAAGTTTTAGAACAGTTTTCCATTAAAAGGGAAAGTGGTACATCATTTCTAGGTTGTACAAAAGAAAACCATTTTATATTGAAAATGTACAATTTACAGGCACACTAGCAAAACTAACCGGGGCTCAGGGTGGGGAGTAATGACGATCATGGGAAACTCGTGTTCTTGACAGTATAACATTTCACTTTATGAAAGCACAGGACCATAGAGCACTTAAACGGAGGCAATACTTGAATGGGCCTCGCTCAACACACGGCACAACAGCATCTGCTGTTTGATCCGGACAAGAGTAACTGATGGAAACCCTGCCGTATAGACATTTCACACAAATAAACCTCACCTAAATCTACTGGAAATAAAATACTGACCATTCAAATGTTTCTGAAAGCCAAAATACACAACATGTAACGCCCCCTTCAGGACAACTGTGTTACACACAGATTTTTTGGCTCTCTGACAATATTAACTGCATTTTTAACACTCTTTTCTCACCTTCCTTTGTCATTTACCATAATTATGACTATTGAAAACTGTTAAGTGTTATTTATATGTAAATTAGACCGATTGACCGATGTTTAATACTGCTTTTTTTTGTGGAAGAATCTGTTTGTTGACCTGATATTAAAAGCGACTTCATAATCTAACTGTACAGGGCATCTACATAGTAGGATGGATAAACACAAATATGTACATCTTACTTCAACATATGGGACCGTACATTCTTACATGATAGATCTGTACCATGATGTAAATCCCATCCAGTGCGATTCAGATGAGCTGATGAAGAACCTGTTTGACAGAACAATTCACCATACAGTATGTGACCTGATTGGACTGTTAAAATAATCTGTGGATGAATAAAAGCTTCTCTGTGGCGTCTGATAAAAGAGGGTTTGTGGAGAGTTCGCTCCAGAGTCACTCAACCTCATCACCAGTGCTTCCGCTCCTTTGTGAACGTCTCTTCAGCCCTTGCTTAAATCAATTCAGAAGCTCTTTTTCCAGCTGTTGTGGCACCTCAGAACATGGGCATCGTGAAACCCTGAGACAAATAATAATAATAATCAGGTGATAATTGGGACTGCATGATTTAGGGGAAATTTTCAATGTAGATAAATTGGGATTTAAAGAGTTGTTTTGTCTGTTGGGCTGCACGATTTGGCAAATTTTTGTTATCAAATATCAGTATGATGACTATTATAATTCTAATAAATATTATTATTATTACTAAATAATATTACAATAACTATTACCATTGTAATATTTTGCTATAAAATATATTTTCAGCTGTAAAATTGCAACACTAGTATTTATGGCTGTCTTGATTTCTTTGCTTTCAAATGTTAAACCTTAAAGCTTCTCTTTTGTTGACAACATATTTAAAAAAAAGGATTCTCAATATAAATTTGGGGAAATGGTTGGTTCGCTGTGTTTTCAAATGCACGTTACTGTGACGTGGCGCTCGCAGAGAAAGAATTTGTGTGGAGCAGCATTTACTGCGATCGAAGTCATTCTGAGACGCTGAAAACATTGTATCATGGGAAACATGCTGTGCCATGCTGAAACATGCATCATATATATATATTATATATATTTAATTAAATTAAAGCCGTTGATAACCACACTAACCCATAATGCAATTTTTGGTTTTATTTTGAATAATAATATATTTATATAATAATTTAAAAGCTTAGCGATTAGCGACTCATTCTTACCGACTCGTCCTCAATCATGGCTGCAGAGTCAAAGAAGTCCGGTCTCAGCTCGGCTCTCTCCCGCCTGTTCCTGGATGGAGGCTGCACAGGATTTAAGATTAAATGTGATTTAGAATTTTGTTTCTATATTTAATTACACAAGTATTTTGAGACACTTAGTACTATCATCTGATCAATTCTGGGCAATGTAACTACACCATTATGGTGGAAAGAGTCTTTATCCACTGACGGTCATTTGTAAGCAAAATACAAATTCCTTCCTGATAAATCATGGTATAGAAGATTTATCAGTGCCTAATTTCTGGAGAGCTCTTAGAAGTGTGAAGCGGACTTTAAAATGTCCCTCAGGATAGTCTGTGTGTGTCATGAGCTTGAACCTTACCAGATCGATGACCATGGTGTCCTCAAATTCCTCACTCATGTCTTCCAGCTGTCCTCGAGACGACATCATGACGTCCTCAAAGATGGGCTCTGCGTCGTCCTCCATGAGACCACGTCTAGAGTAGAGAAATCAAAGTAACATTTACTACAGCAAATGTTAGGACGATCTCCTTTGTTTAACATGCCACACACGTTTCTCCACGTACACAGTCTGTCGTACTCCTCCGCTACGGGCCTTCATGTAGTTCATGGCTGTGCGTTCCTTCCTGTTGACCTCCTCCATCTTCTGCTGGCCAAGCCAGGACAACTGCATCTGAGGACTAATCGAGGGGAAAACCACATAATACTGTGCACATACTAGTTGACATAAACCAACCAGTGTTGTTATTGTAAACTAAAACTATTATACAAAAATAAATATTAGAGAAAAAACAAACAAAAATGATAAACATTGCTTTGGCAGGTAACTGAATTAGAATAAGTTGAAGTGCTAAAATGACTTAAACTTGAATAAAAATAAAGCTAAATAGAAATATTAATAAAATAATAAAAATGAAAAAAAAAAAAAACATAACAAAATGACAAACTTACACTAAAATGGAAAACTCTTAAAAATAAATTTTTTTTTGAAATGAAATGAAAGTGTTGCTTAAGTGTCTGCATTATTTGAATCATGTAGTGTATTTTAAGATTGGTCACTTACTTGTGAATATAGTCGGATTCAGAGCCGGGCTCAGAGTCCTGGTCAGGGAGGAGCTCAGCGGCTTGCCGAGGGTTCTCTCGGAGCACGGTGGAGGTGAGCTGGGGTGTCTGCAGGGCTCCAGGGGTCTGTAGGGTGTCATTCCTCATCATCCAAGAGCCCTCCACACTCTCCTCTGCAGAACCACCACAACACACACAAAACAGCCCATGACTGCTTACTTTTAGGCATCTTAGTCAACTGAACTGTTCTCCCGGCTTATATTAGTATGATTATATCTACTGGCATCCTCACCCTCGATGCGTTTCTTGTGCAGGGGCAGACGGCCCTTCTTGCTTCTTATGGATCCAGCTTTGCTGCTGCTGCTGCCGCTGGTGATGGACATGCGGTCTTCATCTCCGCCCGTCAACAGAGAGTTCCTGTAGGAGATGAGCGGCAGCCAGATGTCCTCCCGTCTCTCCATCATCTGCTCTGTCATGAACTTTTCAAGATACGAGTGCCTGTATAGTCAAAGAGAAAACACAATGGCACCGACATATATAATATATATTAATATAATTTAAAAAAAAACTATTATCATATATAAAAATATAAAAACATCTATAATGAGTATAAGCATATATACATTTACATGAAATTATTTCTCTTTATATATATATATATATATATATATAATTAATTAATAGCAATCATATACTGTAGCGCAGTCAAATACACACACACACACACACACACACACACACACACACACACACACACACACACACACACACACACACACACACACATTATATAATTAATATATTGCCTGTACAGGCAAAGAGAGAACACACAAAATAATGGAAAAATTCTATCTTTTATAGTTTTATAAGTTTTTCCTTATTTAATACATTATCATATCATGTTTATATTCAGGTTCTTCAAGGTTCCATCCAATGAACACCAATTTTACTCAGTGAAAGATTATTTGTTCTAATGCACAGTCAGAGTCTCTATTATTAAAACAAGGCAGCACTCAAGCATATAAACATTAAACAAAGTGCTCTTTAGACCAACTTACACGGTTTTCTTGTCTTGACGAAGTAGTTTGGAGGAAAATTCACAGAGAACCTCTAGGAAGGCCAGATTCGGAGGGGGATACTCCGGTCCTTTAGGATTCTGATACTTAAAGGCGAACTCAATCCCATCTCTGAATACAGCAAACATATTTGTGATAGGTACAATAAAGAAGAGGTCTATTTGGTGTTTGATGAGTAATAATTCAAACATGAAACAGAAGTTACTTGTGCAGTGTGGCCACAGCTTCTCTGGTTTTGATCTGGTCCAAGCCAAAGGTGAGGGCAAAGCGACGAGCCAATTCCTTAATGCCGCTCACATGAGATGAGGTCCTGTCTAAGTTAGGCCCCTGATCCTGGATCAGCTCATTAAAGAGCTGAAGAACAGAAATAACAACAGGATTATTAAAATGATAATGCAAATATCATGTTCATCTTATGCCAGAATATTCCTCAAAAATGGAGGCTTACCTGCTGTAAGCTCAGGATGAGTGTCTTGGCACACAGTATTTTGTCCGTCTGTCTGGTCTTACTTAGAGTCTCCTTGATGATGTCTCCATAATCATTGTAGTACTGCAAGTAGTTTACAAGTGGTAAAGCATTTATAAAATGCTTTACATTTTGTTGGCGTAACAGTTTAAGTAATATATCTGTTCGCTGGAGCAGAGAACACCAGACACTTTCAATTCCTTTTCTATGGGAGGTGAGCAGCGTGGGGGGATTGCATGGACGCGGGAACTAGGGGTGCTGCAGGTGCTGCAGCACCCCCTGTTGGCGCTGCAGCACCCCTTTGGCAAACTGTGATGACAATAAAATGATAGCTTATAAATATTTCTGGTTGTTGTTTCTGTTCCACGACATTTTGTATGTCACGTTTGGTGTGTGGGATGAAGAGATGGATCATTTTAGTTATTATTTAATTAAAAATTATTTAATTTATCTTCAGTGTGTAGTATTAGCCAATCAGATGTGCCTTGACGCGCCTACGCAGCACGCACACTCACGGCCCACACACAAGTTGCGCAACTACTACGAGCAGGACAAGCTACTGTAGTTCCCGCCGGCGAACTTCCCGGTACCTTTGGTGTACCGAAATCATCGTAAGGTAGAGACACGGTGTCTTACATCTCTGCGTCTTTTTCCTGCCGCCATGCAGGCCCAGATTTATATAAAGGATCGTTAAGCGTTTAAGAATGTCCCTCGGATAAGACAGATTTGCATAGTCTGTTACTTTGTGGCACTTAGGCCTTTTTTTGGCCGTTATGCGGTTTATGAACACTTAATCTACTTGTGGTTGTTTTAAAATAAACATTCCTGCGCGACAGAAATCCATGTCCGCGCGCGTCTGTGCATGTTTCCTAGCGACCGCAGCGCGCGCACATCTGAGCACACCGAAACGCTATTGAGCTATGAAAACATGACGAAACAAAAGTTTGTACATAATACAAATAAACGTATTTTTATTCATTATTTGCTTCTATTGTATTCCAATTTGTTGGCCTTCAAACACCTTAAAATGCACATATGTAGGTCCGAGAAATCCAAAATTTCTCGGGGGAGCATGCCCCCGAACCCCCCTAAGCTGCCTAACGACCCACACTGTTTTATAAACAAACGCCCCTGCCTGCAGAACTGTTTAGCACGGGGAATAAACTGTACTGTCTTTGATTGTGTGTCAGTATCCCCACCCCGCCGCCGCCGCCAGCACCCCCTGTCGAAAATGACTTCCCGCGCGACTGGGGGATTGTGGTTAACAGAACAGATGTTAACAGATGTTCAACTTAAAGGGACACTAAGTATCTTTTTAGGTATTTTATTATCTAAAATCAATATTTTTATTCATAAATATGTCCTCAATGGTGTACAAATACCTCGGCCAATTATCTGACTTATCCTTATAAATGAAGAATTAATTATCTTTATATACATGGGACGGGTAGGTCCACGGAGGCTTCCATGTAGTTCCGCCATCTTGCAAAACTATAATAGCAGAGAGGGACAAAAAGTACTAAGCCAACGCGTTTCCACAACGCGTTTTCGTTCAGAGCCAGCCGAAACCAGCAGAAACGCAGGTGCAGAGCAGTGAGAGGCGCTTGAAACTGCACCGGCAAGTTTAAAAGTCTGGATTGCATTGTTATTATGGACCATACATATGCCGCGCCACAGGAGAAGAAAACATCGTCGCCAAAAAATTTAAAAATAGAACGTAAAATGCCCGGTGGGGATACATTTATCCTCCCCTCAAAGTGACCATAGTGCTAACAGACGGATCACAAAACGTATCATGGATCCGTGGTTTGATTAAAGTCAATTTTATTTTAAAATGATTACTCACTCACTCTTGAGCGTCTGGCGCGAGTGATTTCAAAGACGCGTTTATGCGCGTCTAGTGGTCCTGCGGCGCGGTGTTTAGCGCGTTGCGGTAGACGCGAGCCTCATTCTACTCCAGTTTGCGCGAATGAGGCGAATTGCTATCACAGATAATGTCTTTTCTATCATTTCACTGTAGCTCAGCATCGTGATGTAAAGATAACGTTATTGCATGATCACAGTTCATATGTGTGGGGAAAGATAAGCTATTAGAGTAAAAATATTGCGTTAGGCTACTTCAGTTAATAAGAAAAAAGATTTTACAATTCCTGCACAAGCAGTGATGAAGTTCATGTTCTCATGATTTATTTTTATGAATAACAATGTTCAAAAAAAACCCCCCTCGACGAAGTGCTATTAGAAGACATCCTGTCAAAGCTTTTTGGTACATATCGCCTACCGTAGATGCAATGCGCATTTGAAAAAGCGAGGCGCTGGAGAGCAATATTAGTTTGGATGCAAAATACGAATTCACCACTAGATGGGAGTAATTCCTACTTAGTGTCCCTTTAACACTAAACAGCTGAAAATCAGTACAATCAGTTTAATTCAAATTTTGAATGCTTTCATTGTGGTTGGACAAAAATATATGTAAACTTTGGCGATGCTGAAATAAAAGACAGCCCCACAAGATTTCTTCCACTCCAGTGGACACGTCAGGTAAGGTGATGACTTGGCTGTCTTACCTTCATGTAGTGTTTGAAGATATCTGCAGCAGCTGGCATGTCTACTATATCATAAATGATGAGCTTGCTGAAGGCAGCTAGAAGGTTCCTCCTCTTGTGTAAGGCCTCAATCTTGTTAGCCTCATCATCCTCGTCACCCTCTATGTAAAAAAAAACATGAAAACACATCAGCTAGACTTCAAAACATTATTGAAAAGCCTCTTACATCTGCACAGTATCTGACGAATATCCCATTGGACACCCATCTCATTCACAAACTATACGCATGCACACGTGCAAATGTTTTCCAATTCCAACAAACACATATATTACCATTTTGATTTTGAATTCACCACATCATTAATACTGTCTGTAGGCTCACCTATGCTCTGATTCTCATCATCCTGGTCAATAAACACATGGTCTAGGATGAAGTTGAGCAGCTCGTTCTGTAGGGTGCTGTCTGGATTGAAGACCAGAGGTTGCAGACCCTCTCTGGCCCCCGTGGTGAGCTGGTGACTGAAGATCATCAGCAGGTCGCATAACAGCATGAACGCCTGGGAGGAAGAAAAGGGGCAGGTGAATGACTCTTGCACAGGCACATCGCTCCTGAATGAAAGGATGAAGGTCTTTAGCTTACCTGCTCTTTAACAGGCGTGTTAACGTTTGATAAACACTGCTGGCACACAGCTAGGAAAGATTTAACAACCCTCCGTAATGCTAGAAGATCGTCCTGAAATCGAACAGAAAAATTGTCTTTTGGTTGAAAGATGCAATAATCAGTTTGTATTCAAAACCACCTGCTAAATAATAAGGCATTAAATAGATGCCTCACAGACCTTGGATGGAGATCCTCCTGTGATTTTCACCAGCTGCCACAGCATAGAGTAATGAGAACACTGAAGAGCCTGCACTGCTATCTACAAACCACACAGTGAAACACACTCAGCTTCAGGACATAACATGATCTACAGGAAATCTGCTTTAGTCACCTGAAAATCTGCAATAACTGGGTGAAAAGTGAGAAAAATTTCATCTAAAATCAAATGGGAAAAAATCAGAAAATAGATTATGGATGGATGGATGTATCTTATGAAATAAATCAATATTTAATGTGCAATTCTCCATACTCTAATAAAAGCATCCATTTTTAAGATTGTTTTGTAAAATTTTGTAAATTACAGGCAACAAAAACTTCCACAATGTATAAATACTAAACACAATGTATAGATACTTAATTTAAGTACATTTAATTTTTTTACATTACTGAGAACTGTTATGAAACTAATGTCTTAATGCAATTAATTGTGTTGAAATGTAACACGTTCTTGACAGGCTTTATGAGACTCCATCTGATTTCTGCAACAGACGCACCTGCTCTGGCATAGAGCCCTGCTCTATTCCCGTCCTTAGCAACCTGTAGCAGTTCCCAAACAAATCCCATCTGGTCAAGTCATGAGCACTGATGGAGAGATGAGAAGGAGGACACATTGCTTGTTCATTAGCACTCAATGACTCCAAGTGGACAGAAGTAACTTTCTTTTGCACAGTAATCTCAGCAAAAAAAAACAGCAGCGTACTTGTGAAAGGCTGTGAGTCTCTTAAGAGTGGAGAGAACGTTGTAGATGTCGTCATCATCCGCCTCTTCCCCCTGTAAATGAGGCAGACATTCAGAAATGTTTCATCAGCGACCCTGACACAAATCTCAGAATCATACACGGTCGTTCACCTACTCTACTCCGGCTAATAGCAGCCTCAAAGTTTTTAAAAGAGGGAATAACCCAGAAAGGTAGTAAAGACATTGGTAAAATAGTCCTTGTTTTTGTGTGCAAAACTCCCCTAAAAAACAACAACTTAATTCAACAATTTCCTATCTTCATATCAGCCTGCTATGCTGATCACGTAGTGTAAACAGTGCAGCGTTTCCAGGTTCTACGTCAGAACGCTGGCTCATTATTGGCTGACGCTGTTCATGTAAGCACCACGGCACATGCGTGTGATGCTGACGCAGGAGCTAGCCAATAATGAGCAGACTGATGGGGAAGAAATTGTTGAATAAAGTTTTTTTTTTTTTTGGTTGGTGCACAAAAACATTAAGGTTAAACCACTGTAGTTACAAGGACTATTTTAACGATGTCTTTACTACCTTTCTGGGCCTTGAAAGTGGTAATAATGTTGCAGTCTATGGAGGGACAGAAAACTCACAAATCAAAAATATCTTAATTTGTGTTCCGAAGATGAACGAAGGTCTCACGGGTTTGGAACGATCTGAGGGTGAGTAATTAATGACAGAAATTAAATTTTTGGGTGAACTAATCCTTTAACCACCAAAATACAACACAAAAACATCAAAAAGCCCCATAAAAGTAGTCTATACATAAGATTCATATTTTTAACCAAGTTTTCTAAAGCCATACATGTTTAAATTCGAGTTTATCGGTCAAATTTGCGAACTGGATCATAACCAGCTCAAAAAAGCTGTTGAGTTCAACTCACTGAATTACCGTTCCTCACACAAAGCTATCATATTATTTATGACACATTTTTTATGCATATTTCAGCTGTCGTCACTACACTATGAACCACTGTTGTATGGAAAATAGCTGCAATTTAAAAAAAATAACAGCATAAAAGTTTGGGATGACATGAGGCCGATTCATATACGTCCGATTTGTCATTTTTCTGATTATCTTTTGTAATTGAATTAAT
This sequence comes from Phoxinus phoxinus, assembly GCF_949152265.1. NCBI lineage: Eukaryota > Metazoa > Chordata > Actinopteri > Cypriniformes > Leuciscidae > Phoxinus > Phoxinus phoxinus. The sequence goes on along the minus strand of NC_136880.1, from coordinate 25,211,821 downwards.
ACTTTAACAATCTCTCTAAATCTGTCCATCACCTCCACAGAGCCCTCACCGCCTGCAGCAGCTCCTCCACCGAGTGGTTGAAGCGGTCGGTTAGTTCATCGATGAGCTGACTGTGGGCGATGTCAACGCGGTTCATGATGGTGTACTCCTCGCTGCACAGGATGCTGTAGGTCTTACTGCAGGCCTCCAGCACCTCCGTGTCCGTGTGCTTCTCCACCACAAACTTGATCTGCTTGAGCAATGCGTCCAAGTGCTGGAACGTTCAAATTCAGTCTATCAGCTAACGGGGAATGAGATTCTAGCGTTCATTGAGATCCAGCTGGAGAAACTGCTTACCTTCTCCATTCTCCCAGCACTGTACACATCCAGGTCAAAGTATTGCGGGATCTGTAGGAGGTTGGCTACTTTTTCTGCATCTGTCTGGTACTGTGAGTGGAACACGTGTTTATCAGCATACGAATGAGCCATTTATGATGTATGAACGGATGAAAACTTTTCAGAAGACTTTTCATCCTACTTTTGAGAGTAACATGGGAAGAGCCATGATGAAGTGCTCAGTTAATTTGTTTTTGTCATCAATCTGCATCTTCCTTTCCTTCGCAGTCAAGACCTATACAACAATACAGACTAAACTAAACACTGATGGCAAAAATGTTTTTATAATCAAATGTTTGTGAGGTAAAGGTCTTACCCTTTTGCCAGTCCCTCTCCCCACAGGAGGATGGGCCTCAGCAGCCTGACGAATAGTACAGACAGTCAGCTCGATCAGAGAACCCTCCTGCCTGTCTGACAACACTGAAGACAAACAGAGAATCAGAGAGATAGCGCCGTGCTTATGGTGCACATGCATATATTTGGCCATTTAGGAGAATAAGGGTAGATATGTGCATTTTACACAGACATGAAATATGGCTCCGAAATAGGAGAGATAATATGGATGATTGTCACCTTTAACTCCAGTGAATATTTCTCAGGGTGAGTGAGTTTATTTTTAAAAGTGATATTTTGCATTAACATGCACTACCATTCAAATGATTGGGGTCTGTGAAATGTTTTAATATTTTTAAAAGAAGTCTCTTATGCTCATTGCTCACCAAGGATAAAATACAGTAAAAACATTGTGGTTAACAATGTTAAAATAACTTTTTATATTTTATTATATTTCAATATATTGTGATGGCAAAGCTGAATTTTCAGCATCAATACTCTTTGTCTTCAGTGTCACATGATCCTTCAGAAATCAATCTAATATTTTGATTTGGTGTTCAAGAAACATTTATTATTACTATCAATGTCAAAAACAGTTGTGCTGCTATAATAGTTTACACTCTCTACTATGCTTTCAATCTACTATGATCTACTATGTGCGGCAGTGAAACCCCTCTCAGGGTGACCATACCCTCCTCGCCCTGCACTGGTTCCTCCAGCAGCAGTTCGGTCATGCACTCCCAGTCCTTCAACAGCTCCTGAGAGCTCTCCCACAAACTGTCCACTAGATAGGCAGCATGTTCATGCAGCTGGAAACACAAAACACACATACACCGTGTGAGCTCTGACACAAACACAAGAGATTCTGACCAATATAAACGAAACTAGCTGGATTCTAGTGACACCTCAGGAGACAAATATTGTGTTAAAGGGGTGGTATAATGCCCTTTTCTCAAGATGTAAAATATGTCTTTGATGTCCCCAGAGTGTGTATAGCCCCATTCACACAGCACTTTGAACCCGGCAAATTGCCGGCAAATTGCCGGAACGCCTTCTGTGTGAACGCAAACACGACCCGGGTTTAATGCCGGGATCGATGCCGGGTTGGGGACCTAGTAACATTGCCGTGTTCAGACCCGGAACGCGCGCTGTGTGAACAAAAGCCAGGACAAATGCCGTAAGGGGTGTGTCGTAGTGATGATGCACGAGCCTTCGCAATGACGTAGTTATCGTGCGACTCTGTTACTCTGTTAGAAGAAAGTTTGTGTTCGTCATCGATACAAGAAAGAACGAAAAGATGTCTGCAAACTGGACTGAAGCAGAGACCCGAGAGCTCCTTGCAATCCGCGCCGAAGCTGAGATCGTTCGCCAGCTTTGTGGAACGGTACGTGATGCGTTAGTGTACGACCGAATCCGAAAAAAAATGATCGAGCGTGCGTACCTTATACGTCACATCATAACGTCACGCGTCTATCCGGGACATACCCGGGTTGTGTGTGAACGCGCTCTCTGATTCCGGCAAATCACTGGCAGTGTGAATGAACCATTTTCAAACGAACCCGGGTCAAATCCCGGGTCACTTTATCCGTGTATTTTCCGGAATCTCTGTGTGAAAGGGGCTTATGTGAAGTTTTAGCTCAAAATATACCACAGATATGTTTATATAGCATGTCAAAGTTGTCACTTTTTAAGGGTGAGCAAAAACGCACCGTATTGTGTCTGTCCCTTTAAATGCAAATGAGCTGCTGCTCCCAGCACAGGGGGCAGAGCTACAACAGCTTGTGTCCTTTTACCTCACACAGACATGCACTGAACATTTCAAACACTTAGACTTTTATGTTCAAACCAGAGTCAGATGATGTCAACGGAGTCAATAATGGAGAGACTCAAGAAGAAGTGACAACATGTAGAATACAACAGGACATATGAATGGTGCATGATGAATTTATGTAGCTGATGTGTAGTGATCTTCTAGTCATTGATTAGAATATTATGTCTTGATAATCTATAAATCGTGTTCAGGGGGCGGGGTTTATGTAAATTCTAGGGTTGGTGATGTCACTAACCCTGGAGGAATGTCGTGTAGTCCCTACCAGCCGTTTGTTGTAGTCCTTAAAATACGATTTCTTTAAAAGCAAATATCTCCCTTTGCTTTGAATGTTGTTTATGCTCAAACAGAAACATTACACACTAACTAAAGTTAGAAAAGCGAAATCATAATCAACCACCCTTTTAACGTATCATAATTCATCATAAGCAGCTGATCACATTTACATTTACATTTAGTCATTTAGCAGACGCTTTTATCCAAAGCGACTTACAACTGAGGACTACAGCAAGCGAGTCATCGTGAAGAGGCAAAAACAACGCAAGAAGTGCTCAAAATACAAAGTTCAGGCATTGCTCAGAGTAGCATAAGCCAATCAAGCTGATCAGCAGGTGTGGCCTTACCTCACTCTCCAGAAAGAAGAGCACTAGCATGCGAATGAGGTTTCCGTTTGGGCTGCTCCTGCCCCTGCGTTTAGCCAGAGCCTCCTCCGCCTGAGGATCATGTCTGCTGAACAACCTACACAATGACGTAGCATAGAAAGAGGACACAAAAAAATCAATTAAATTACTTTTTTTTTATAATACATACAAAATCTATTTAAAAGGAAATAAAAGAAAAGAAAACATAAAAAAAAAAAACAGACAAAAGCCAAAGTTTATTCTACAGAGAAAGTATGCAAGCTGGCTCACTTTCGATGTAGAAAATCCCCAGCAGCCACTGCCACAGGCCTGTGAGCGGAGTACACCAGATGATAGACATTCTCACAGTCTTCATTAGACAGCGCGTCCTCGCTACCCCTGAACAAATGAAGGACATTTGATGGAGGAAAGCATCCAGACTGCAGTTATGTTCAGCATTTGATATCATCTGAGCGTCACTCACTGAAGGATTAGTGTGACCAGTCTGATGGCTTCCACAGCCACATCATACTCTTTATCCAGCGTCATAGACACGATCCGATCCTGTGAAGAGATTGTATCGTCATAAAAACATTCAGAGTATTGAAATACCTCTCCTGAACTGAGTTCTTACCTTGAAGCGGTTTGTGAAGAGCTCGAGTTTTGGAAACAGTTCACGGTTTGTGTAGAGGTTTTGTAAGGCTTTCAAACACTTCAAGCGTACTTCACCTTGCTTGAAATGGAGAATGCTGATGTTAATACACGGAAAATGAAGTATTACAGGGGCAAAAGTGCTGCTCTTGGTGTATTCGGATATGGCGTACCCGGTCGTGTAGCGTCCAGCCCACGTACTTCAGGTAGCTGTCGTTCAGGAAGGCATCGCTGTACATTTTCATCCACACACCGATCTCCTCTATACAAATCGCTCTGATTTCAGCTATTGCATCTCTGCCAGTCACACAGAAGATGAGATCAGACACTCACAGCTACATGAACGCTATTATTGTGAGAAGATACAACTTTGATCACCTATAACGATGCACAAAGATTCCCTTGAAGATCGAGTTCATCATGTTTTCGATTTCATCTTGGTTTTCTTGAAGCTGGTGAGAAAGTGTGTTCATATGAGTAAATGATCAGCAGTGACCGTATACTGACACAATCTGACTTTTCCCATTTTCTGTCTTCATTTTGTGGGAAAACAGCCAGGTATTTAAATTATGTGGAAGATCTTTCTCTGAAGTTCTGTGCGTTGGATTTCATGTGGACCTGGTTATAATCGAACAGTCTACAAAATAATAATAAGGGTTTATAAATGAAAAGACAGGAGAGCTTAAGGTGTAATACCTCTTTCCTCTTATGGAGTAGGAGTTCAAGCTTCTCGGTGGCTCTCTTTCCCGCCATTTTGTTGCGTTCAGCTTCGTACTGTCTCTGTGTGTTGTCCTGGTTAATGCTCAGGTTCAGAGCCACGTTCACCAGAGCTGTCATGAGCTTCATGGCTGAGGACAGGTATGCAAACTCATTTTTTAAAATATTTCTCTCTACCTCAGTTGTCTCAGGCCACTTTCACACTGTTGTTTTTATGAACCCGTTAAAAATGACTACTCCTATAGAACATTTATTATTATTAAAATATTTTTATTTCATTAAAATTACAAAAATTAAACCAATTAAGAAATATATAGCTAGAGTATTAATACAGTTGAATAAAAATAAAAATAAAACAAGTATTTAATAATAATAACAATAATATTGAGGTGAGGAGATTCCCCCTTCCATATGTGAAGAGCTTTGAGGACCCAGAAAAGCGCTATATAAATGTAACAAATTAATAATATTAACCTGGACCACAAAACCAGTCACATGGCTAAATTTTTTGCAGTTGAGATTTATACATAATCCGAAAGCTAAATAAATAAGCTTTCCCTTGATGAATGGTTTGCTAGGATTGGACAATTGTCCGAGATACAACTATTAGAAAATCTGGAATCTGAGGGTGCCAAAAAATCTAAACATTGAGAAAATCTCCTTTAAAGTTGTCCATTTATGTTCGCGATTGTGCTGCATTCACTCAAAAAAATAAATGTTTTATATTTACAGTAGGAAATTTACAAAATATCTTCATGGAACATGATCTTTACTTAAAGGTTGTGTAGGTAAGAATTGTCTAAAGAACTTTTTTTCAAATTGGCTTAAACTGTCTTTATATACCAATACATAATTAAAATGTAAGTACTTTGAAAAAGAGAGTATAAAAATTGAGTGACTCTAGTGCATTTAATCTTCAAAAAACACAGCTCATTAATTCCTACCGGGACGAAACAAGTGATTGGCTTGCGCGACGGTCACTCTCCGTCGCCATGGCGACCGCCGCTATTACTGGCTCTGCCGACGTGCACGCACTCGCGCACCCGTTTTTAGGTGGGACTGAATGGAATTAATGAGCTGTGTTTATTGAAGATTAAATACACTAGAGTCACTCAGTTTTTATACTCTCTATTTCAGAGTACTCACATTTTAATTATGTATTGGTATATAAAGACAGTTTAAACAAATTTGAATAAAAGTTTTTTTTATACAATTCTGACCTACCCTACCTTTAATATCCTAATGATTTTTGGCATAAAAGAAAAATCGATCATTTTGACCCATACAATGTTTTGTTGGCTATTGCCACAAATATAACCGTGCGACATGTGACTGGTTTTGTGATCCAGGGTCAAATATCATCCATCTTTCAGAGCAACAATAAAATGAGTAAAATACTAATATTCATGGCGGTCTTCATTTTAGAACTTTTATTTTGGCAGAAAACGCAGGGAGAACTTTTAGTTGAAAACAGATTTATAATGCTTCTAATCACAAATTTGGGTTTACCTGCTAGAGTGCTGGTGTGTCTGAAGGCTCGGACCTGTGAGTCCGACAGACCCGTGAGCAAAGAAATGACCGTGTCCATCATGTACTCGTCGTAGATGATGCTGTACTGGCACTGACGGATCAGGACGCAGATGAACTCACAGAAGTTGTAGCGAAACTTCTTCCACAAAGGGCCAGAAATGGTCAAGGGGTAATCGCCACTGTCCTGCATTAAAACACAAACAATGACCAACTCAGACTGGAGTTCAAAGGTCGTTCGACTTCACTAGCTTCTGTGAATCCAGCAGAAAGGCTACCTCGTCAAACTCTTCTGTCATTTTGCGGATGATTTCAGCATTCTGCATGTTGCGAAACATTTCGATTCTAACAGTGCCTGAAATGAAGGATGATCAGTAATCACTATTATGAATGAATAATATATCATTATCATATAACATTATATAACATCAGTTATTCGTACCTTTACAACCAGAGCACTGGATGAAGAAGTTGATGAGGTCCAAAAGTGCTATATCTCTGTCCTGCTTGTACGACTCGATCCAGTCATCAACGACTGACTGCAAGATTTAGGGACAGCTGTGTCACTATTTACATAAACACAGCGGACGAGCTGCTAAACACTTGCTTATTTAGCAGAACAATCTGGCCTAAGTGAGGTCTAAAGTGAGTCTGACATGGAGGTTGTAACAACCAGATGGTATATTTAATCAAAGTAATTTGCATTCTTTGTGTGGTGAAATTTAATTATAACTCATTAGACATGAGGCACCTTAAACCAGTTTAAGCTCATTTGCATGTTGATCAGTTTTCTCTTATAATTATATATTTGAGTTTTATACCTGCATAGCGCTCTTTCCCTGTTTGACCACTTCAAACAGAGTAACGGGATCCCCCTCTCCATTCTGCGGAGCCATTCCATTGGCCTTCCGCCCCCGCGGGGCTCCCATTAAGCCCTTTTCTGAGGGTGACTTCCGAGGCTTCTTGTTGGGAGCCTGGAGTCAGGGTTACAAAATGCTAAGTTGCATAAAATGCTACATATATGTATTTTTCTGTGGTAAGTCAAGAAAACAGCTTTTGTGTGAGGCATACAGGAGGTCTGGCAGGCCTTCCTCTCTTCTTCTTGGTCTTTCCATCTCCAGGGTCGTCCAGCTCACTCATGCTCATACTGAGACTCACTGTGTCCTGACCCGACTCACCGGAGTCCCTGTGAGAAAAGCACACCATGAACTCTGAACATCTGAGTCGTAAAATTATATAGTCTTTGTGTCCACATCTGATGAAGTAAATTAAACACAAATTTCTGCTAATAAATTATTTATATTTATATATATATAAAAAATACATTTAAATCAATTCAAAAAGATCAATTGTGATTATTTTGAATTAAAACCGGATAATTATTTTGAGTCTGTGAGTTTTGATCCTGTCACACCACTTATTTACCTTCATAACAATAGTGAACTGTCACTGTAAACGACATAATGAAGATGAAATTACATAATAATTTGAGTCTTTAGAGATGCCAAGTTCAAAAGTTAACCAGTTCTACTCTGTTTTAACTCTCATACTCAGACTAGAATGCATGTTTGAGCTGTTTTATCTGAAAGCAAATTTTATGTCATTGATTTGGCTCAAGATGCACACCAGTAATGTTTTTTTTCTAAGGCACGTTTATAAAAGCTACTTAAATGCCCTAACTGAACTAACGCTTAATTCTGGCTTAATCTAAGCCCTGCCTATGAAACCGGGCCATTATATTTCGTTTTTAAGCTTAAAAAGATTAGTCAAGCATGAAACATTCACTGAATCACATAAAATAAACATAAAAAACATATTTTACTGTGCTCATTTCTTTATATATATTGTTTATAGAGTTTTACATGGCACATCACAATTTATTAACACTTAAAACGTTCAGACACAATGTTTTAGGCTAAATGTGTCAAAAATGTACTATAATCACATTTGAGAAAGAGAAATCATGACATTGTAGTTGATATATACTTTAGTTATAGCTGAAGTAAACTCCAGTGTATGAGTGTAAATGAAGTGGGGACTTACTGTAGCATTGGCAGCTCTGAGGTGATCATGATGATGGAGGGGCAGGTCTGGTGTGTTACAGGTCTGGTGTGTATGCGTGTGTGTGTGTGTAGTGCTCTGCTGAGACGAGCTCTTTCAGTGTGCTTTAGGTGCTGATGACAGTATTAACACTGCAACTCTGAGCCTGCAGGAGACAGAAGGGGAAAAAAAAGCCACAAACATTTGTTTGTTAAAGCAGGTCTTTAGGCACTAGAAAAACATGCACTATATTTATCAAATATGATTTCACCAAGATCTAGATTCCATAATTCATGACTTTATACAAAGCAAATATTTCTCATTTAAAAATGAGTGATTGATTTATATTCCATAAAAAACTAAAATACTGTGAATAATGCTACTTAAACACATTTTTTACTGATGTCAAAGCCATGAACTTAACACATTGTTCAGGGTTTGTATGTAACCTTGCAGAACTTCTGAAACGTTGTAATATGGACATGAAGTAAAATTAAGCCTGAACAGCGATACCAACTGGTCATTTGATGAACTGCAGCAGCACATCATTAACAGAGGTGTCAATCTATTCTACATAGTCACAGGGAACAGCTATACAGATCCACACATGTATTCTGCTTCAAATAAATCAATAAAACTAAAACATTTAAATCCATATTTGATGTAATTGAGAAAAATATCTGGGTGATCTATTTTGTCAAGTTCAGATAATTATCTTTTCTAATAAAATTAACAGTTTGATCTTTTTAAAGGGGTAAAAATGTAATGAATTAGTCACTGACTGGCCAAAAGTGAATAAAACCGATTTATTTAGCATGAAGCTTTCGCCTCACAAAAGCAACAGAGGACTAAAATGGTTTGTTTGATTGTTAATACAAAACAGGGGCAAAATACATTTAAAAAACATTTAATTTAAAACATCAGTTAAACAGTAAAAGATTAAATTTTTGTGAATGTGCATGTTGTTCTGACTAAAGTTAACTATCACCACTAGGGGCAGTATGAACCATAAAGTACTTGACCTTTAATGATTATTTGATGGCACAACAGAATGTGTTTCTGGAGAATTTACAAACATATAAATTTTTTTATTAATGTTCAGTTGGCTCTAAGAGACAGTATTGATCATAAACACACTTTTAGACTGAGTTTTCTCTCACTAACAGAATGCTGAACTCCAGAGGATGTAAAGCACTTCTTGGGCAACAGTAGGGGGCAGGCTAAGAAAGTTTTCATTAAAATGTTCTTCACTAATGCTCAGATGAGGAAATGCACACGAGTTTGATTCACACCATAATACTCTCTTTAGTTTGCCATATCTCTCTCCCTTTAATGCAGAAAACTCTCACAGTGAGTGATGCAAAAGGAAAACCAGGCCGTGCCAATGATTTCCAGAGAAATATGTACTCTAAGAAAGGTGAAATATCTCACAACAGAAAAGAAAGTGAAATTGCATATATCCAAGTTATTCATCCCTGACCATCACTATATGATATGAGTTTAAACAAACCTCATTGAAACTGCACAACAGGATGGGGATGTGTGTGTAAAGTGGTGTAAAGATGAGGTGAATATTATCTTATTTTGACTGCCACTAGATGGCTGTACGCTGTAGGTGTCCTTGAGAACTCGGTTTTACAGGTGCGAGTCTGCTGTGAAGTTAAACTGAGTAACTGTCAGGACACAAGGACAAAAACTCTTGTGTAGAGAGGCACAGCTATGCACTATGTGAGCTTTAACAAGAAATAAGCAGTATAGATTTAGGTAAAAGAGTGTAGGAAAACTATCTGGTTGATATTTGACCCTGTAACCTCGTCCTCAATGGCGTCGTGAACACATGGGAGTGCTCTAAATATGACCTCCCCTCCCCCACAGCCGTTAAACACTTAACCACCACACAGCCATTACACCTCACTGACACCACCACAACACTGAGACAACTACAACACACACGCGTGTCTGAAAACAATCAGGGATTGAGGTGAAAATGCCACTGTTTTTAAATAACCCTGTAGTTAATTCCACTTTTAATTCCCATATTCTTCATAATTCCCGTTATGTAACATTACATTTCACTGTATTCAATTAGGCCAATCTAGTAATGATAGGTTGTAGAAGAACACATGCCACCATAAAGGTGAAAGTATATTGCATATTGTAATTGAAAGGGACAGCAATGATTCATCATGGAAACTGACTTTTTTCTCCTCAACTTGAACACATGGACTGAGCGTAGTAATCCAGTAACAACTAAACAAAAAAATGCTTCAATTTTAATGTTCTCCTTTTAATTTCATTAGTTATTTTTCAGAGATGGTTAAACAGACAATAGCTTCTGTGGTAATAAAAATAAACAAACTCAAAAATATGATGTCGGTTTACTGTTGTACAGCTTTTTTTAGCATTTAAATTAAGATTATGTTAAGAACTAAATTTATATAGTTTTAAGAATGACAGCAGCTCTTCTAGGAAGTTTGGAAGACCACATTGTAGGCAGGGCTCCTGGTTAAAATCCACTGTTTTAGGGACTGTTTACATGACATTGTTTTCAACAAAAAACAGAAAACGTTTTATGCATTTTGGCCGTTCATTTACACGACAATGGTGTTTTAGGGACCGGAAAATGTTAACCTTTGAAAACGTGTTTCAAAATGCAAATTTTTTAAACAATCCCATTATTGTCATTGTAAACTACAAAACACAAATTTGTGAAAACGGTGACGTCATGCCCATGTGTGTTACATGTTCAGTCTACAGTTGCGTATTTTTTCTTTACAAAGCGACATCGCCATCTACTGGCCTGGCATGCACAATACAGTGTTTCTAGTCGTTTTCACAGATCCGTGTGAAAGGGGATCTTTTGACATTGTTGTCATCTGTACACGGAAAACGCAAAGGAAAAACATTTCCGTTAAACATACCCTTAGAGTCTACACACAAACACAACATGTTTTTCCGCATACACATTGTTCCAGCAAGAAACTAGAGCTACATGATTCTGGATAAATAGAGAATCACAATTTTTATTTATTTTTTTTAAATAGAGATCCATTTTCTCAGATCATGAATTATTGTAAAACAGAAATAGTGATACCATGTGGTTAATAATAATAATAATAATAATAATTCATTACATTTATATAACGCTGTTCTCGGCACTCAAAGCGCTTTACATAGAAGGGGGAATCTCCTCAACCACCACCAATGCGCAGCATCCACCTGGATGATGCAACAGCAGCCATATTGCGCCAGAATGCCCACCACACACCAGCTTACTGGCGGAGAGGAGACAAAGTGATGAAGCCAATTAGTATTAGAAGGCCATGATGGACAGAGGTCACTGGGCAAATTTAGCCAGGATGTCGGGGTTATACCCCTACTCTTTCGAAAAACATCCTGGGATTTTTTGTGAACACAGAGTCAGGACCTGGTTGAAAAGTGTGAAGCTGTTTCATTCTTCTACATGACAACTGCTCTCTCTGGCTCAGCGGCAGCCAACGCTGATTTAAATGTTAGCTGTAATCGCACTTTAAAAGTTTTAATAGACATAGCCGAATCACTGACATTTAGATTGTTTGAATCGAAATTGCGACCTTTCAATGATTAATCGTGCAGCTCTATCTTACACTTTTTAATGCCATCTTAACCCTCTTCCACTCTAACGCCCCGTGGGCGGGGCCTAGAGCTACGTCATTATATTAAAACTTATTTTTTTAATGTTTCTGGAGATACTATCACACCATATATAGTATCATTTTAAATCTTAAAATCTCATCTTTACACAGAATATAATTACATTTGTCTATATGGAACACAAATAATTAATATAAAGCTTTAAAAAACAATCGTCACAAAATAGCTCCTCCCTCAAAATGGCGATGCAGAAATGTAAACATGAAATGTATTTTTTACCTATTTCACAAAAAAGAAAAGTCATACATCAAAAGAAAGCTCTCATTCCCAGGAATGTGACTGTGTAGTTTGTTTTATTGTTTTAACATCATAGTTCAAATTATCATCAAAAGTATCGCGCAGTAAAATATGATTTCTGTGAAAAAACAAAGACAAATGTCTCCTTTCTACTTCGATTACAGGTGATCTAAGCTCAAATCAGCCACAAACTCTATATAATATTTTACCCTAGAATGTTTTCCGTCGATTGAGCACATTTGTACTTTTCTGTGAGCTCTTCTTGGTAAATAATCCACTGTTGTGTCGCGGATGTCCGGAACACAAAACGCGCTGGAATGGAGAAACACGCGATCTACATGTCATCATCCAAACGTGCACGCGTCCTCTAAACATGCCGATGATATACATATCAGGCACGTGTTCAAAGCTGAGGATGTCAGCTTCACAATCATATGTCAATCATGCATTTAGTCTATGCTTTAGTCCAATCAGATCCTGAAACAGCCGACGAATCAGCGGAGTAGGTGGGCGGGATTACGACGTTGTTGTTGATAGGCGCGTCATGGTTAGTGAAGAGTGATTTGCAGTGACAGAGACGAGTGAGGGAATATTTGCGGGTGTATTTGTATTTTTTGAGCGTTTTAGATTTAAAAATGGCATATGGAGAGGGAAAAGCAGCAAAAAAAATGTGTTATCTTACGTTGAAGCGATATCAGAAGAGCTTGAATGAGAAATTGACGATGCATCGTGCAACCTGTGACTGAAGTGAAGGCAGCGGCATTTCGCGAGGGAGAGGACATTGCGTTTACGGGTAAGTTCATTTATTACTGCATTTACAATGCTGATAAGTATTTTAGAATTTTTATTTTGAGATCGAAACCTACAGCAATTGAGCCAACTAATTGTTTCTTGACAGAATATGTGGAAACTTTATTTAGCATTTATGTTTTACTAGCAAACATGAGTTACGTGTTCAGTATTTGAATAAAATCAGACTTGAATAAAATTATGTAATTTGGCTAGTTTTGATGCATATATAAAATGTTATATATATATATATATATATATATATATATATATATATATATATATATATATATATATATATATATATAACGTTATACCATGCAAACAACCAGTTTGTGTGTAATAAAAACGATTTACTTTGTGTTACAGCCGAGACGCATCCGAGAGATGGGCCTGAGACCCCCACACCCACCCTCATATTTCTATTTATGTTATCAATTTGTACAAGTGGTCTGTTTTAATAGACCATATAAAATCTACAAGACTGTTTTAGAAGTTGTTAGTGTCTCCTGAAAGAAAAATAAAATGTTTGTGCTTTTATTCACAAAACACAAGTTATGTTACGTGGTCTCATTCCTTTATGCCATTTTTTATATTGTGTTTTTCAGATATAAAGAATGAAAATCAAGAAAATCAATCAATAATCAAGTAAAGTACTTTAGCATATATTAAAAGTAGCATTTTTGGGGTAATGTCCTTTGTAAAAACCTTTTTTTGCATTTGAGTATTTGAAAACTCCAAATGACACATATAGGCGCTAAAAATTACACTTTGCCTCCCTTCGGTTACATTTGAATAACTATTGCTCAGAATGTGATAGAGGAAAAAAAAAAAATCTGGTGGATACTGTTACCTAGTGGAGTCAAACAATATAATCAGCATGTCCTCAGACCAAACAGTACCTGAATCACAGACTTTCAAAGACAGGATTCTAAAAAAAAAGAAGAAAAAAAGGCCTATTTTTTATGTTTAACGTAATATTTTAAACGCATACAATGCTATTTATGAAGTTTTGCAATCTGATTTAGTAAATTTAAAGGGTTTTCTGTACAATGACACCAGTTTTTTAAATTTACTACACTGTATGTATGTTGGGTGAATATTTAAACTTGGTTGGTTTTAAATTCAGGCGGAATTCCAAAATATGCCTTGGAGTGGAAGAGGTTAAAATCTTAAAAAGCGCGGAATAAACGAGGCATGATGGAAGATGTCCACACTAAATAAAATGCCAAAACAACCAATTAAGGCCTTTAAGTCCAGAGAAAAACTGGGCAACTGGCCAAAAATGTACAATTTAAAGACCTGATTAATGTTTATATGTTGTTGGATTAAGCATAATTGGTGTGAGATTATAAATGGATGTACTCAGTAACTGATGATTTATCTGTACTCAAGACAAATTTACCAAAACGGCCATCACTACTCCCCAATTAAAAGTTCATCCAAAAATGAAAATTCTGTCAAAGCGCACAAGATCTTTTGAAAAATGTTGGGAAGCAAATAATATTGGAGCCCATTGATTTTAATAGACAAAAAAGAAAAAGACATTTAATCTATGTTCCACAGAAGAAAGTAAGTTGATTTCTTACACTGAAATGCACGTTATTATCAACATGTTGCAAGTCGTTCATTATACTGGTATTGTATCACTCTAATTTTCAGTATGTAAACATGGTGTATCAGCTAACAAACACTGTCCATAATACACACTAATCTCCCCCCCCCCAATCTAAAATGAGATGCTGTCAGAGTGTTTGGGCTAAAATAAAATCTTTACACCTACACCATGAGAATTTCTTGAAGGGAAAAAAGAAAAAACAACTAGCAAAAAGTTACAGTATGAAAACATTAATAACGTGGGTGTAAACAGACGACCTTCATCTGTTCCTCATTGGAACACAATTGAAACAGCTAATGCAGTCGAGACCGACCTTCATTCTCTCCTTCGCTCAAGTGTTTTATTGGCATAACAAAATTGCTTCCTATTGCCAAAACAACAGAGAATAGAACAGCAGAGCAAGAGAAGCAGAGAACACGAATGAGTAGAACAGTTATGGACAAAATTATATCACAAATAAATATGCATCCAAAAATTGTGTCATTATTTATTCACTGTAATGTGTGAATTAGCCTAATACATTTTTTTTTTACATAAAGCGTGAAGATTCTTCAAAAATCTAAAAAAAGCAGGTAATGTTGATAGCTTCTACAGTTTCTCTCTCTCTCTCTTATTCTCCAGTGGTGTGGAGATATGATTAATGAGCACTACTGTGAGGAAAAATAGTCCTCTTTTTTTTACAAGATCTGTCTTCTCTGATATAATCACCTTTGTTTCACAGCTCTCACAGACCTTCCGAGCAATCCTTCCCTTCCTCTCTCAACCTAATAAACCATAAAATACATGTTAAAAAACCTCTCAACCTTCTACCCCGTTAGTTTAGAAGAGTGGTAAACTTGAGTTGCAGGCTTTGATGAAACAGACTGATAAGTTGGTCAAATGTACGGACACTGAATTAACCGAAAACAAACAGCAGAGTAGGATGCCCCGATTAGGAATTTTGCAGCCGATATCGACAACCTATTTCTTTTCATCATGATCAGCCGATACCGATCCTGATCATTCAAGCTTTATAAAAAGTGGATAAGTGTACTATCGTGTACTAAGACGGACAGAAAATGAAAAGTTGCGATTTTCTAGGCCAGTATGACTAGGAACTATACTCTCATTCCTGCGTAATAATAAGGAACTGTGCTGCCGTACCATGGGTGCAGCAGGTGCAATATTACGCAGCGCCTGAAAATAGTCCCCAGCTCTGTAACTTCCAACGTGACCGGCACTAAGTTTGTAATATCATTGCGCCTGCTGGTACGCAAACACAGTTCCCTGATTATTACGCAGGAATGAGAGTATAGTTCCTAGTCATATTATTGGCCTAGAAAATGGCAACTTTTCCTTTTCTGTCGATCTTAGTACACGATGTAACTACAGAAGAGTCAAGTTTTAAATATGAAAAATATCAAAACTCTTTGGTCATTTTTATGAGAGAGATGCTAACGGTCTAATCAGATTCAATGATCTATGCTAAGCTATGCTAAAAGTGCTACCACCAGACACGGAGATCGGCTGAATGGATTCAAAAACGGTAAAACTCAGCTGTTTAATAGGGGAGTTGGAAAATGAGCCTATTTCCAAAAAAATTGGAGTGTTCCTTTAACATGGGGAGTATTTGAGATTGACTCTCTTTTGGAGCCTGTCTCTAGCAGCCAGTCGATGAATTGCAGTTTAAATCACTTCCGTGTTGGATTCAAGAGAAAGACTGGAAGGTTGCCGCTTGGTCTTGACATATCATCCCTACAATCGTCCCAACACCATTCCCAAGATCCAGTTTCCAATGATGTTGGAAAACACTGCGTCATGATGACGACACACACGATCGGTCCCGGAAGTCCTGTAGCTTTAGCCACACAGCATACCATTATAATCCGTGATGATTTTCTCAAGATCTACATAATACACGTTATTTTGTGAGTGGGCTCGTTTGAATCGAGACAAACTGCTCTAAATAAAGGTGTGATTTACTATGGTTTACTAATATTTTGCGAAGTTACAAAGCAGAACGCGCGTCGGAGGCAACTTTTTACGTCATTAAAATGCGATCAGTTCATGAGATCAGCCAAATCTAGTGACTCAATCGGCCCATGGTTTGCTGGCGATCGATCGGAGCATCCCTAAGCGCAGGTCATTGTGTCACTCACAGTATCATATATACATGAGCCACAGTCATCTCAGTAAACAGTTCCTGTAACACAAAAACAGGGCAACCCATTGTGATTTTGGTCCTATTTTGATGTATTGATTTAAGGAATAATTCAGATATGTTCCACATACGGACTTACTATATTTTCAAATGTACTATTTGAAAGGTAGGTAAAAACCAATAAAATAAAATATTGACAAAAATGTCCTTAAGATAAATTAACTTGAGACAAAAATATAATTCCAGAGAAAATGTTCTAAATTAAAGTTGATTTTGCCACATTTAAGTGTCAATTTTTTTGTGATTTTGCCACATCACAAGTTGATTCGGTCACATTTACTATTCGGTCACATTTACTTTGGTGAATTTTTGTGGGACAAATCCAGTAATTTCCATTTCACGTGAGCGTAAAATAGTTCCCCACAGATATTGCAATAGGGCCGAAGAGAGCTGCTTGGATTACTGCACTTGACAATGGACCTTTTCACCAAAATTTCTGTAATGTGACGAGCCTTTACCTGGCTGGCAACGGAGAAAGAAAAATAAATGTAAGATATATTCTCTGCAAACTAGTTTATTAAGCACTTCAAGTGGAAAAAAAATTTATTGGCACATTTTTAGTGGAAAACCAGACAATATACTTGTCAATAATTGTTTTTTCTTAGTGCTATTTTTGATCTGTAAGCATTTGAACCGTTAAGGAAGTCTTGCCAGGGCACATCATAATTGCTTATTACTCACACAGATTATTATTAAATTACACTGGTGGTTTGAGGGCAGAGCAGAAATTGTACAACATTCTCAAAGGGATGCATATAAACTATGTCAGAGTTTTGCAGCGTGCTACTGTTTGCTCTTCAGTCACCGGCTGCCAACCCAGGACGGCTGCCAAGCTGAGCCGAGACAATATTATTGACCATCGGCTGCGTTTTAATCCATAATGTCCTGTAACAAATGCATTCGC
This sequence comes from Phoxinus phoxinus, assembly GCF_949152265.1. Classification (NCBI taxonomy): domain Eukaryota; kingdom Metazoa; phylum Chordata; class Actinopteri; order Cypriniformes; family Leuciscidae; genus Phoxinus; species Phoxinus phoxinus. The sequence goes on along the minus strand of NC_136880.1, from coordinate 25,194,289 downwards.
CCAAAACAAGCCTCTAAAGACACATCGAGCAGTAAAACAGTGTGTTTTGAGGGAAACAACTGTTTCGGGCTGGTCTGGTCTCCAATAAAGCTGCACAACCTGAGAACGTCTCTAGAGTAATACGGCTCCAGGAAATGGATCGGTTTAAAAATGTCTGACAATCCTGCAGATGGCATAACAAAACAGTAACTAGAGCTAGAACATGTCAAGATTAAAATAAAAGCACCTCTCTCCTTTGATCATTTTCTCCTTTCAGTTGGTTTTGAATGAAAAAGATTTGAAAACCAGTGCAAAAATAACAGTGGACACATTAAGCAGCATGTTTAGTCCAACACTACAAAAACAAATGCAAATGCTGTTTCAAATATTACATTAAGCACCAACGGTAAAACAATGACAATTATTAATTATAACGACATTATGTAATAACCACTAACAACAATGCATTCCTAGCGGTCTGATTTTAAGAGGGGGCAACATGTTCGCTGTTCACAGATGCTAAATTTCCACAAGATATTCCAATATCGGTTCTTTCCAAAGCCGCACACTTGTTTCATTAACAGGAACCATCCAGCTGCGAAGTCAAGCAGCACTTAAAATGACATAAATGGGACATTTTATCACTGCCAGAGTTCAGCTCAAGCCATCAGAATAATGCGCACACATTCAGACAACCGAAAGCTCTGAGCATCAGCATTAAAACATATACCTACATTAATTCACACTAAACAGAGTAAACAAATAGTGTAAAGGGATAGTATGGACATATTTTAAATATTTTATGAAATAAATGTTTGCCACTCAATAATGTTGTGATAATGAGATGTTATGTGGTTTAAATTATAGATTTTCTAGTAATAACGAGATGTTATGTCATTAGACTGATATGTTTTTTCCTAATAACGTTATAATGTGTCATTAAAAATATATTTTATTGTAATAATGATATGTCATAAAAACTATAGGCCTATGCTTTACCCGTTTATAACAAGATATTATATCGTTAAAACCACATATTTTGTACGAGGCGTGACAACTTGGGAAATAGGCCCTTATCAAAGTCCACGTACTTAAAGTTTCAAATAGTATAGTAAAATCAATTCTGTTGTAGCCTGAATCAATGGCAGTACCGAAAGCAGTGGTGTGTTGTGATTTATTAATGGTACCGTTCATCAAAACACACCAACCACAGTTTCATTGGTTGGGCAATGAAACAAAGGAAAATTTTGTCATGTTATTCGGACACATTATTCATTATTTAAAGGGGCGTGCACAAGCCTATGTGTGTTCACATACCGGTACTTCAAAGTCTGACCATCATGTTTTTATTAAAGAAATGCAAGAATGGATTGCAAACAACATGATATAACAGTAGGCTATACAGCATTACAATTAGACAAGGTTATGCATTCCAAACATAAATTATGAGTAAAGACTAGGTATACAAATTATTAAACAATGATAATGTTACTTTCCGATACAATCATCAAGTGTTAAATCAAACTGAAGTGTTTCAAATAAAGAAGCATTTCCAGCCCAGAGTCGATTATTAAAAAATAACTGGTTTGATCATCTTAAACGATTCAAAACCTCAGGCTTTGATTGCAATGATTGGATAGCATTATATTGTAGACAGATTGGGGATGAATCATAGTAAAAACATAACATTAAAAATAAAACTAAGAGTGTATTCCAATTATTCCACGGACATGTGATAAAGTCCCATTTCCCGCATTGTCACGTCACGTACATATATGTAGTTGTAACTAATATATCATTATAACAAGTAAAATTATGTTTTAACGACATAGCATTGCGTTATTACAAGAAAATATATTATTTAATGACCATCTCTCCTTATTATGACATAATGAAGTGTAAAATATATGTATGTGACTACCGGTAAGTAAATAAGTAAAACATATTCTTTAGTAAAAGAAGACGGGGAATTATGTCTCGTGACGTGCTTTTTAAGTGCCAAATGGTTACAGTATACTGTTACAACAGCTTTTTGATGCGTCTTTGACATGTTTTGACAAGAGTTACCTAGCTAACGTCGTTAGCTGGTGCATGTATATGTGTAACAGAGTTAAAATAATGCTGTTAAATTCATGCATTAATTGGGAAAACTCGACATTGGCTGTTGCATCACTCGCATTTGTGTGCGTGATATTGCGGGCGGAGCTACGTCACCACCAGCAGAGTCACATCTCTCGTGCTGGTAAGTAGTCGCATCAATAAGAGCTGCGTCATAAAAACAGAGTTTAGATTGTTTTCAAGTGCAAGGTTGGACTTTATAAACTACACATAAGTTTACTTCATGTGTCTTTTAGTTCCTAGTTTTGTCAGTCCAGTCATAGGCTATGTGTTATTTGCAATGATGAAATGGAGTGTGTGTATTATTATTAACCTAAGTATTATTATTGTGAACTCTGTTTATTTCATTTAAGAAATTCATGCAACGTGATGCACTGTCCGATAAATATAACACAATAAACCAAAGTATATCAGTAGGAGTTTCCTTAAGTCTTTCTGATAGTTTTCTTCAGGCCGGTTTACCCATACGGAAATGTAATATATGAACTATATGAAAGGTATATGAAATATACATATATGAAATATATCCACATATATAAAATATATATACCCATATATATGCCCATATATAAAACCTATTAGAAAATGGAACAATTGACATAAAACCAGCCCATATATTTGATGTATGTATAATAGTGTTTTTTTACATACATGTCACATATATAATTATCAGTTTTCAAATAGAATTTGTGTAGTATTTGTTTTGTTTTTATGAGCTGGTCAAGAAGAGGTAAAATAATAATAAATAATACATTTTATTTATAAAAGATTCGAAAATGAGATAGAAATTGTAATGAAATGTGGATAATGAGATAGAAATTGAAATGAAATGTGCATATGTAGACTTGATCTGTAGACTTGAAATAAATAGTAAATAGTTTGGCATATATAAATTAAACATATCGGTGACATATATGGTCAAAACATACAGTATTATATAAATAATAATCATATACATCATATTAATATATGTCAATATACTCATTTAATATGGCAAATTTATATATGTTAAAAACCTATATCAACATATATGTAGAGATATGTATATGTGATAGCAATATATTGTCTTATATTTAACATATATGACGGCGTCACTAGCGATATAAGGATATGTCATATATTACATTTCCGTATGGGTTACTACAACAGTAGAATACAATTCTGAAATTATAGTTTATTTTTGGTGTGCCACCCCAAGATTTTAAGTGGCCCCATCTGGCCACCCCTATGAAAAATTTCTGGAGGCGCCACTGATGCTCGTGTCAGATTTATCCGCTGAATTACAAAAGACAAGTTTTTCATCAAGAGGAGACATTGTTCATGACTTCTTTTATTCAATTGTATTTAACAAAATCCTACAAGACACCAAACACTTTTATGAATGAGGGGTGTTTGGCACATTGCAAGAGGTTAGTTTACAGTTGCCAATAAATCAAGATCATACTTGCTGCATTAATTGTTCAAATGTACGGTGTCTGACACACTATTCATTTTATAATACTAGCTTAACTGTCTTTTATTAAAGGGTTAGTTCACCCAAAAATGAAAATAATGTCATTAATGACTCACCCTCATGTCGTTCTAAGCGGGAGGGAGGGAATACAATGCTGAATAAAGTCTTATTTTGTGTTATTTTTGGACCAAAAAGTATTTTCGATGCTTCAAAAACTTCTAACTAACCCACTGATGTCACATGGACTACTGTGATGATGTTTTTATTACCTTTCTGGACATGGACAGTATACTGTATATACAGCTTCAATGGAGAGACAGAAAGCTCTCGGACTAAATCTAAAATATCTTAAACTGTGTTCCGAAGATGAACGGAGGTCTTACGGGCTTAGAACGACATGAGGGTGAGTCATTAATGGCATTATTTTAATTTTTGGGTGAACTAACCCTTTAATAACTCAATAATTACAGTGTTTTCTCCACCAGTGTTCTAGGCCACCACTGCTGAATCTACAGCACAAATGAAATCATATTTTACCCAGGTTGTACAATATTAAATGTGAAGTCTAAGTTTCTATTGAGTTGTCCTTGCATGCAAAAAGAAAACAAGCATGCAGTGTCAAAGGCACATCTGCAACAGAGTCTGCTGGTAATGTACATCGTGTATTATAATGTATTATATTGATTAAAACAATTTTTTTATTGAAATACGATTTTTTTTGTATGTTTTTGAAAGAAGCTCACCAAGGCTACAGTTATTTGATCAACAATACAGCAAACCAGTAATGTTGTATAATATTATTACAATTACAATTATTACAAAAAACAGTTTTCAAAAAAAAAAAAAATCCTGTGTGATGCAAAGTTTAATTTTCAGCATCATTACGCCAGTCCTTCAAAAATCATTCTAATACGCTGATCTGGGGCCCAAGAAACATTTCTCATCATTATTATAAATGTTGAAAACATGCTCTGTGTGTTTAGAAAACATTCATTTGTAAGAGAAATCTTTTGTGACTATGTAAAATAACGTACACATTTATGCATATTTCTGAATAAAAGTATTCATTTAAATAGGCTATGTCATGAATAATCTAAACATAAAAAGAAAGTACCTGGATTATCATAAATTAAATAAATAAACAAAAACAAACAAACTGTGATAATGTCATATACCGTTACTGCGAAATAAATGACTCATCATACCGTGTTATACCATATTGGTCATGGCACCCACCCCTATTGTGATTAGGGTGAAAACTACAAGTAACACACATATATGAAAAATCTGACTTTACACAAATCTGACTTTACACAAACACACAAACTAAAACAGCATCCAGTACTGAAGTTCAGACACATCAAAGCCAATCCCAATTCTCAAAACAAATATGAAACTTGGAGCATGTTTTAATACGGAAAGCCAGAACAATTGTTATTGCTTCTCAAAATAAAATAGCTGGAGAAAGAAATCAGATTGGTAGTAGATCCAAAAGGACATCCTGTAGATAAACAGTCCTTGCCACTGACTGATCTCTCCTGTGTGCGCTTGCTTCATTCAGCCAATCAAATCAAACCTGCAGCTTATGACCTACAAGGGTTGCCATGGTAATGCCTGCCTTCTGGAATACATGTCATGCATGTTAAGTGTTTTACAGTAAAAGCAACACGCGCATGCGTGGAGCACGTTCACATCCCTGGCAACTACTACTACTAAACCACACACACGCAGACACGGAGGCACGCACGCACGCACACACACATGTGAGAGACTATGTGTGCTTTCACAAATATCGACAGATTCAGGAAGAATTACTTTAAGATTACACAAGGAGGCGTTTTTTATTTAATTAAATAACATCCACTTACAGTCAACTTAAATGTAATGTGATGCACCAGAGAGAGAAGTTCATTCAGTCACGCCGGCCAAACACTCTCACTACAGTATTTGAGGAGGTGGATCGCACAAGGACGCGAGTTCTAGGGCTTTTCACAGTGAATCCATGAAATGTATACATTATACAGCTGTACATCAAGGCTGCACTGCATAAGAAGACTGGCCTAACACCTAACCCAGTTTCAAAAGAACACAGCAAACCAGTTAATGTGGTAACACTATACAGCACTTACAAATCTGGGATAAACAGTTTAAGAATTTTGCAAAATGCATAAAAAAATATATTTAAAAAAGAGCTAAAATGAAAAAGGCATTTACAATTCTGCACAATTTCTAGGTCACTAGTCAAATAAAATGTGTAGGGATGCACAAGATTATTTGAACAACGTCGGAATCAGCCGATAAAGGCTTAAAATGTAATCATCGTACCGAGCGCATCATGTGTGTGATACCAAAGACTTTAGATATTGGTACAAAGAAAGTGTATTCATATTATTTATAAATGGGAAAAAGCGCAACGCCTAACATGGCGGATTAAGTCCCGCCTTCAAAATAAAAGGGCCAATCACTGATTGATAAAGTCGTTGAATCGCTGCAGCTGCTGTTAGAAGCTCCGGTTGCTATAAAAACAGTCAGACGACGGCATGCATACTGGTGGATCTAGCCTCAAAAATAAGCTTTTAATTTGAGCATAGTAACAACATTTATGGGGAGGTTCATGTCAGATTTTGTTGCTAATTTAAAATATGTTATTCTATTGTGAGTTCTGTAAGCAGTTTTTGAGATTTAAGGATATCCCTATTCAAATGGATAGGACTTAGTCTTGAATGCCCAAAATAGTCCAGAGGCTTGCAAATATGTCTATCGAGTGAACACTTTCCTTAAGAGGGGCGATACATCCATAGATATTCATATAAGGCTAGATGTCTTAAGGCGAACGGCATCACCGGTGGCCATCTTGTCACACTTTTTGGCGAGCTCTGTGGTACCTGATGTAAGGTGAGGGATCAGCACGAACACAAATACTCTTATCTCGCTGAAATCTTGACGGATTTACAAACGGTTTGGTTTCTAACGTTATTAACTTGGCTATAATTCTGGATGCTTGAACATATTATTCATATGTATGCAGTGTCATAACTACATCTCTGACATTTATAACAAACCAAACCGTTTAAAAATCGGTAGAAAATTGAGCAAGTTATGGTTATTTAAAAGTACATGCACCATTAAAACACAATGTTACGAGTGAGCGAGCCTCCTGTGGCAAGATGGCCGCCGTGTGCAAACGTCGACCTCCATTGGCCAGCAGCGCGGACAAGACATCTAGCCTTTATTATATGATATCTATTATACACCCATCAACAGTCACTAGTGCAAGCAGTGTCTCTGCAGCAGCAGCCTCCCCCAGGTCCTAGGTCAGGTCAAAACTGACGTCATCACAAAAGGACCGCCATTCCAGACCGGAAGTAACTTCTCAGATTTTGATTTAAGATTACCACGGCAAACTATTTTTTTTCTGTGTATTAACTTGCACAGATGAATTGTTCACCACAAGTAATATGCGCTAACAAAGTAAATGGGGTCAATTTTGATTTCATGTCGACTTTAAGTTACTTCTGTTTCTGAATAAAGCAAGCAGTAATTGAGTCTGATTAAATCTGATTAAATCTGTATTTATTCTTTTTAAACAGATGATGAAAATAATCTGAATCCAAAGAGCTCTAAAATAATTTTAGTCTAAGCTAAAGGCGCCATTCTTCAACTAAAGTCATGGCACCCCGCGCTTCACATGTCAAATACACAAATAAAATGTTTAGGTTTCAACTGCATCAGTTTCTAAAAAATAAGTTTTCGATCAATACTAACTGAAATGAAAAATAATTCATTTAGAATTCCTGCGCAGGAGAGAGGAAAAAAAATAATGGTATCGGCATCGGCCAAAATGAGTTGAAAAATATCAGATAACGGCAAAAATCCACTATCATGCATCCCTAAAACTGTGACACTGATGATGTGACTGTACAGACGGTCCCGCTTCCCTTGAGACACAAGATGCTGCTCGGATCATCTGCTGAAAAACATGATCTTCAGGTTTGACACAAACTTGTGAAGTTCATGCAGTTTCAATCCTGATGCAATTAAAGAACAAATGGGGACATAAAAGACATTTTGAAAATGTTCACTTGAATTGTTATAATAAAATTAGTAAAATAGTAAAAAATCTATATATCGAGACCTGCACATGTTTATATTATACAGTTAGAAAAGACAACATATTTACCTATTAATGTATTGCTTGATTTATTGAGCAGCTTTTTGTGCAGTATCAGACAGCTGTTAAATTATCAAGAAGCTGTAGGCCTACTTGTCAGATGTAGCCGGAATGCACTGCAATAAAAACATCAAGCCCAAAAAGATGAAGCCCATCAGTACATCAGCAGAGCTAGAACAGGGTGGAGGACTTGCTGTGACATGTGCCCCAAAAAACCTTTTCAGACTGTGATGACACGTTTCAGTTATCAACCTTGCAAATCAAGTTTTAAAAAAAAAAAATGTTTTTTTAAATGTAGTATACATTTATAATACTATACTTTAATATTACCTTGGCAGTTAATTACGAAGACTAATAAACGTTGCTGTGAGGGTGTTTCAAATTTAACGGCTGAGGGACGAACATCATTCTCTCTTCTCTGACTGCTGTAATCAATCTCTCGATATTTTCCCTCTTTTAGAGTAATGGAAATGCAATGGATTTTTTATTTTGCCATTGAAGCAAATGGGAATACAAAAATTAAATTTGCTGGCATCTCCCGTTCACCACTATAGACGTTTACACAACTATGACCGCTTCTGATAAACCTGGAATTGTGCAAACTAAGGGTCCATTAGGTTTGTAGGTTTAATCACTGTGAGATTTTATTGTTTATAATATTAAGGGATGCACCGAAATTTTGACCGCAGAAAATTCTGCGAGTCGAAAATGCCCCTCAGTGTTCAGCGCCTACACTATTACTATAGCTGTTATCACTGAGCTGTGTGACTCAACATTGGTAGGGGTTAAACGGATCGTAGTTGACCCCACGGTTCTGCAAGCATGCGATTTGCGAAATATTTGCTATAGCATTTGTATACATTTCACCATCCATTTGGTACTCGCACGCTGTTATCACAACATAGCTGCACACACTTGAAGGGCGCACACACACACAGAGATGCAAGTTTCAGATTGAAATCAGAGTTGATTCCTCTTGATTCTCATTGCGCTTGAACGGACACATAGGCTACACAATAATAATAATGTCAAAACATCAGTCTCTGCAAGTATTCTCGTAAACAGTCGGTTATGTCTTAAGTGAACGTAAAGAAATCGGATGTGTATCATTATATTAGATCCGTGCATTCGGTCTTAAAGTGACAGCAGCCTATAAATACCTGCTGCCAAGTCATTCATGTTAATCAAACAACAAAACAAAGTTAACAAAGACTAATCTATTTAATTTTTTCAGTGAACAGTTATTTTACATTTCTGAACCTAAATACACTACAGTAGACCTTACTTTATTTGTAACTTTGTTACACTATTTATCTATGCTTGTAACTGGCTTGTAATACAAGGCATTATATATTGGCTTGTATTTTTTTAATTCAGTATCATTAAGATTTTTTTTAAAATTTCTAATATTAATACAATACAAAAATAAGCTAATTTAAAATAATAAATAAATAATTTTATTAAAGGATTTTCGGTTTTGGACCAAGAGCATCCAGAATTTTCGGTTTCGGACAGAATTTTATATATTTACCATATTTACCAATTCATTGATTTTCCCTTGAAATGTGTGTTGTTTAACAACTTAACCATATATATGCCTTTAAAGCCAAGAAAATAATTACTTTCCTTTTTGGTTGCCGTCATTTTTGTGATCTTTAATGAAAATTGATAATACAGTTGAAATGGAAGAATACATTTACACAGCATTCATTCACAACAGTTACATACAGTAAAATGGGGTTTCATGTTAACTTTAATAAATATAAATTTTTCACGAAAGAACAAATGCTTTAGCAGGCACTTTAAAATCTAGACATCACAGCCACGTTCAAAATGTGAAGGCATTAGCTGAATGACTCCCTCCATTCGGTCAAGGGCAGAAACCCTATTAAGAGTAAATCAATGGAGGCTGATGGGAGACTGGTGAACAGCCTAAACTGATCGCCTCTTAATGTGACAGAGGGCAGAATAAGAGGGTGAAATGACATTCTAGATTACAGAAACAGAAGTCTGACGAGAAATGAGGATTTCTTCAAAGCTGTACGATCACACATTAAGGCTTTTTAGTTTTCCTCATCTGTGACATACATAAACTACATGAAAGACTCTCTTGCAGATTGTTGGTCCACCATTACCAGACATAATAATGAAAATTAAATGAAGGCTAATATGGGCATTTCAAAAAATATATACTAAAACAGATGATTTGCAATGCTGTTTGTCAGTGGCACAGAAATTACACTCATTTTCATGATTGCTAAAATTCCCATCTGTCCTGCAGAGGGAGAAAAACAAGATAATGACAGTGCATGATATCGAGGTTATACACGTAAAAAGGTGCGGTTGCAAAAAGCAACAGTATTTTCGTCCAAACTTATGATCCGTTTGACTGGATAAGTGGAGACTTCTGCCTTGCAGAGCAGGAGAACTACATTACATGACAAAACACAACAATGAAACCGGATCTGTGTAAGGCAGCAGCTTGAGCTCACTGTTGATTTGTTCACCACAGTCCGTAATTCCATCTGCTCTCCTTAAATCACACATATTTCAAGACCCCGTCTGGTCCGTAGGAAAGAGCCCAGAGCATACAGAGCATACGGAACATGATTAAGTAAACGCCTTAGTCTGCACATAACCCGAGTGCGGTCAGTGTTAACAAAAGGGCTTTGTTGAGACAAGCCTTCGTCACACGACCGCGGCTCTGAGACGTACGCTACAAAGAGGCCATTCACCTGCGGGAGAGGAATGTCAGGTGAGGGGATGATGGCTGAGCAGAGAGACTTTTTAAGAATTGCAATCTTAAGCACACACACAGACCGACAGAAACAGAAAAGCTAAGGACGAAAATAGGAACCAGCTAGAGTTGAAATAGCCTGCTTGCTCAATATCAGTGTTATTTTAGTATTGAGATATTTTTATCGTTTTTTCTCAATTTTATTTCAGTCAGTGAATGATATTATCTTATTGTACCTAACTATTATAATAACCATACACAATATGTCAGTCTGACTAGATATTACAGGCAAATATATTCATACAGTGCCAGTCCCCAAAATGGCCACAATAGAAAAAATGCATTCATTTAATTTTTATAGATACACATTCTTGTCATTTTTTCATATTTAGCCATTTTTTATCAATGAAATGTAGCACAAACACATTTTTCAGAACAAAAAAGTTACATCTATTCTAAAATGATAATGTGTGAAATATTGACTTATTGGTTCAACACAAAGTTTCATGGATGTAAGTGCATTTGAACAATTTCATAATAATGCAATGCAATTTGCTCAAAAAGATCTACCATCATGTGTTTGCAGATGCCACTTGGTTTCAAGTCTAATGCAATGACGTTCACACATTTTGAAGTATTTAACTGCACTATGGAACTATGAAGGAGCACTGTCTGTCGCAGCAATTCTGTGTGACATCTAAATCTCACACACACAATACTGCACAGTAATGAGAAGGTGCTTAAAACAGCAGATGACTGACCCAGGGGACGTGAGAAGCCCTTAATCATAAGGGATCTTACTCCACTGATGGGAAGTCTAGAGGATTAACCCTGAACGCTGGGCTCGCTATAATCTTCCTTCATCACTGTCTGCTAAACAACACTACAGAGCAGCAGGGGGGAAAAGCTCACAGAGAAACTGCTCGGTGTCCTATGGGTTCTCGAAATCTGACTTGCTGCAGGATAAAGTAGCAACAATAGTGTACAAACATGGGTCATTCTGTGTCAAATCAACCAAATTTCGGAAAACTTCCCAGAATTTCTGCTCAAATTTTTGCATTTTTAAAAAAGACAAACATAAATAGTTTCCTCCATTTATGTTTGCACTTAAGGGAATGAATGGGGGTCTCAGCATCCTTATTTTATTTTGACAACGTGATTCTATTTGTAAAATATGTTGAACCATGTTTGTTGAATTATATGCTAATGGTTGTAGTTCCAAAATGGGCAAAAGCACTTCTTGTGTTTTTGTTTTTTGGTTCTTAAACTTTTCTTTTGGTATCTATATTTTGAAGGATCTGATTTAATCCCAGAGATATTAGAATCTCAATAGGGCTCAAGAGAATAAATTGTACACATCAATGGTCAAGAACAAAATGTGGGTCACTTTGCACAATGCATACGATAGTTTTTAGGAAAGAACAAATAATGTTGAAACATGACATTTTTCATGTTTACCTTTCTTTTTTTAATACAAATGCATAAAACATACCTGTCTGAGTACCATAATAACTTTCCAATGTTTGCATGCTTGTAACTCAGTGTTATATAAGATATCTCAATATGATTTTACATTCTGGTTCATAGCAAATGTTTCTTGTCCTAGTTCAATTCCAGAGATCTGGGCATCTCAATGCGGCTCTATGTCCAAATTGTTGAATATTACCCATTTTCAATGGTCAAAAACCAAATGTGGGTCACTCTGCATACAGCTGATACTTGTTATTGTAATTAAAGGGGAATGTCTGAAGGATAAATAATGTTGAAACTAAAAATGTAGCTCGTTTCCTTTCATCAAAACAATATGATAGAACATACCTGTCTGAGTGCCAAAACTACACTGAAATGGTCAAGTTGTGGCACATTAACTTACCGGTAGTCTTTTCATTTGATTCTATTTTATTCAATTTCAGAGATATTTGGAAGAATGTATATATATTTTTTGTGACAGCTTCTGAGCCAGATTTCAAATATGCAGTCTCGTAACTACATGTTTAGAAAGTTGTATGCCTCCTATAAAGTGTGTCTGATCTCACCACACATTGTATTCGCATCAATAAACCAAGATTGTTTAAGTAGTTAGTGCCAGAGCACCGATGATGTGAGGACCCTATTGGGATTGCTCCGTTTATTTCCTATTGTTATTACATGCAAAGCATTATTCATAGATCGAGTATAGTGTCCACTGCTAAGGGGCATATTTGGTGGAATCAGTGATAATACCACAAACTTTGAAACATTTAAGGGCTTCACCCTGGGTAATTCTGAACCCCAGTTAAATGGGAATCCAGAGTTATCTTATTTTATGTTTTACACTGGCCATATATTACCCATAGTTAACATTTAATCGTTGAAAATCGGTCAAATACAACAATTTGGATGTGGAGCTGCATTGGCATCCCAATATCACTGAGATTGAAAAGGGCCTTAAAAATGAAGATTCCAAATGAAACATTTCTTTAGGTCATTGCACATCGAGTCCGAAAAAAATAAATACGACCTCATGTGTCAATCACGTTTACACACTGCTTCCGAAACTTTCGTACGGCATAAAAAGAATTTGGATAGGGTTCGATTTTCTGCATTTTTCACATCTAGCAAGCCTTTTGAGAGGCGTTTTAACAATTCAGAGCCACCAAATGACGAATACGAAAAAACTAGTGCTGGGCAACTATGTGTTATTTACATATAAACATTTATATTCATATATAATATAAATTAAGTATAAATATATATACAGGCAAATATTTCTTAAATATATACATGCATATGTGTGTATTTATATACCGTATACAAAATAATTATACACATACATTATTTACACAAACTTTTATTTTCGATGTGATTAATCACGTTGCCCAGCACTAGAAAAAACACATACGAAAAATTTGTGCAAGGACATTTAGGAACCAGAATATAAAAGGATATTAAAGGTGGGGTATGTGATTTGCAAAACGGCCGGTAGATTTTGAAAATACACAACTCAAATGGTCCTACCTTCTTTCCTTTGACTCCACCCATTCAAAGAACATGGACCAATCAATGGTACGACCGATTGATTGACACACTTACTGTCCAATGATTCTAGGTGGTCTTGGAAATGATTGGCTGGTGTTTTTTGAGTCCTGCCTGCTCCACAGATGATTAAATTGCTTAATTTTTATTTCAGTGCTTCTAACTCAGTGGCTGTAAGTGGATTAGGAATAGGATTTTAAGTGATTTTGAAAAAATGGCCAAAAAAGAGAATTACATACCCCACCTTTAAGATAACTTTAATACTTTCACCCCCGGTTTTACAGACAAGGCTTAAGAATAGTCTCAGACTAAAATGCAGGTTTGAGCTGTTTTTACTGAAAGCAACTTGCACTGACATATCTTAAAATATATGTCAGTGCCATTGTTTTGTCTCAAGATGCACCTTCCACACCAGTATAATTGTTTTTCCTAAAGCACGTTTGTAAAATATACTTAGATGTCCTAAAGGTATTAGACCTGGCTTAATTAAGCATTGTCTGTGAAACCAGGCCCTAGAGTTATGCATGTTCTATGCAATTATTTTCATAGAAGGAAACAAGCTACATTACTGGACTGTAAAAAATGTCTAACCTCAACTCAACATTTTCTAGTGACTGGTCACATCGAAATTTTTCAATTGGCCCAAGTGAAATTCTGCAATTTCTCTATTGCAACAGAAACGTTTGTAAAGATTAATTTAAAAGGATATAAAGATATCTTTAAAACTTCTTGAGCTACAGGTATGCAAATTGTCACCAATTGCAAATAATATAACAAAGATTGCTAATTTGCTGAAGTCCACAGATTTTACTAATATAGCCTACCTACCAATATCTGTGTAAAATCATTATAAAATAATTTTTCAAGTTTTTTAATTTGCCTGTTGTACAAAGTTTGAAAACCCCTGAATTACACACAACTTTTCTGTTATCTTCTAACCACTGGTACTAAGAATAAAGTTTGGCCTGTTTATATTGTATTTAATTAATTAGGTGGGTAACTAATTTTTGTTATAAAATGATGGCATTTTTGTTATGGAGTGTGACCGTGTATACTTTTTTACGTGAATCTAGGCTACTTAACCATAATACAATTTGACCGTGGTAGTGAATATCCAGCATGGTTTTACCATTTAAGCCTATACATAATATGATATAGTGATCTAGATATCCTTTGCTGATACCATGCACCAAACCCTGCTACAACTAATAAAATACATAATAATGCACATCAAACCTGATAAACAAAGGCAGACTGTTGACTCTTGTAAATTCACTTTACTACGTGGGTTGTGTGAATGCAGCTGTGGCTTAGTTTGAGACGTGACATTGCGTTGACTTCCTGCTTTTATTCTGGAGGGTTTGTTCAGCAGAGACACCAAACACATATTAACTGTGAAAAAGAGAAGGTCCTGAAGACTGAGAAAGACATTTCGCATTCTCTAAGGTTACACGCACACATACACACCAGCAGCTGGTGCTAAATGTGTGAGAAACTGCAGTAATAACTGATGAGACAGATCCACTGGGAGCTTCACTAGAGGCTAGCAAATGTGTTTCACCAGAAGACAATACCATTAAATCCTTCACAGACAGCAACCTAAACAACGACAAAAGCACTTTCATCCCCACAGTAGTGAGTCTGCACTGGTCACATGCAGCTGAATGGGACAGGCAGAGTGCTTTTGTGTTGGTGTCACTGCCGCAGCAGTCATGGCCGCCCCGCTGCAGGCGCTCACAAAATGGAGACTGGAGAAGAGACTCAGCATGGAGCCGTTTTACTCACAGAACTGCTGCACATTAGCAAGCTTCAATCACATTCTTTCACGGAATACAAAAGACCATTCACGTCTGTTTTGAGGGCAACATCGGCAGGGAAGATAATCACATATCTGCACTGTAGACGTATCGGAGCAGTGTGCTGACAAACTGA
The DNA here is from genome assembly GCF_949152265.1 of Phoxinus phoxinus. Lineage (NCBI taxonomy): Eukaryota > Metazoa > Chordata > Actinopteri > Cypriniformes > Leuciscidae > Phoxinus > Phoxinus phoxinus. The sequence goes on along the minus strand of NC_136880.1, from coordinate 25,178,884 downwards.
AGATGTCAGGTGATATAATTGGTAATCTCACAGATCTGCTACAGACCCCCGGCTGACGGGAGGAGCACAGATACTGCCAATATGAGGGTGGTTCATCAACTATGGCCAATTTCATGACTCAGTATTGAACTTTATTAAAACTAATATTCAGTGTTCATCTTTTGTTATATGATGGTCTTATTAAAAGTATTGATAAAATAAAAAGAGTGTAAAAAGTATTTATTAGGAGAGATATTTTATAAAAGTTCTGAAAAAAAAATGGCAGTAACAGTAGCATGCTATTGTTGACCTCACTATGTTGCATATTTATTTGTTAACTTTGGAAATGAATACATTTTTGTATTAAAGGTGGGGTATGTGATTTGCAAAACGGCTGGCAGATTTTGAAAATACACAACTCAAATGGTCCTACCTTCTTTCCTTTGACTCCACCCATTCAAAGAACATGGACATGGAGGGGGGTGGGGGGATGATACGACCGATTGATTGACACACTTACTGTCCAATGATTCTAGGTGGTCTTGGAAATGATTGGCTGGAGTTTTCCGAGTCCTGCCCGTTCCACAGATGATTAAATTGCTTAATTTTTATTTCAGTGCTTCTAACTCAGTGGCTGTAAGTGGGTTAGGAATAGAATTTTAAGTGATTTTGAAAAAATGGCCAAAAAAGAGAATTACATACCCCACCTATAAATCTTTTGACAGTCCAACCACATGAGCCGATGTTAGAATTCAAGATTGATAGTTCAATTATGGAAACAAATGTCAGAATTATTAGAGCAGCAGAAATTTGACTTGATTTTGAGTTTCGCTATTTCTGTTTAAACACACATGAAGCCAAAGTGTCTCGATCGCCCCCAGGTGGTCCCAGTACAGGTCATAAACTCCGCCCTCTTCATGTAGTCTAATGGGACGCGATGGAAACTAAATCAAATTATACTTCAAATAAAATATTTTCTGTCATTTTAGGTAGCTTTTATCACACTGGTGTAAGTTTTAAGTGTTCGTTTTATTTAAATAAGTTTGGTCTTAGTTATTTGATGTTATAAAAACAGGAATGTGATGTCATGATTGACAGCTTCTCTAAACGAAGTAGTCACTGAGGCACCAACTGACTTTTTGGGGGATTTTCGGGATGAGATTGGAGCTTCATCTTTAATTTCTATGTTCATAAAGGTTTATTTCACACAGTAAACTTTGTACCCGTTTCTGCGGGAATGAGGCACTTCGCCCTCACTACTGCGCAGCCTCGGGTCCCACGTTCACTACTGCACAGAATCAGGTCCCAAAACTGCGTATATATTAGGCCCCATATTAGGACTTACACCGTGTCCTAACTTCATGCGCCACGACACGTGATAAAAGTGATCTTTTCCATGTTAATTCGAGTTTTTGCAACGATTTCAGAAACGGTTTCTATTTTTCTGCGACGTCGCGCTGGAACAACAAACACAAAGTGTGGCAATGATAATCTCAGGTAATGTTTATGTGCTTTATTTAATGTCAAAAGCGTGTCATGTGACTTTGAATATAGTGCACCCAGCTTTGTAGCTGTAAAAGCAACAATGGATAATTCACCTCAGATCTTGAAATTAAACAAATGGAAACGAGAACGTTCAAACTGTAAAGAAACAAATGTATAATTTATTTAACAAAGATTGTTTTAGTAACTCAGTAGCCTGTGTATTTGAATACGGTTTAAATGGTGTAATATTTGTGAATTTGATTATGTAGCAACTCAGTAGCCTGTGTATTTGAATACGGTTTAAATGGTGTAATATTTGTGAATTTGATTATGTAGCCTAGGCCTACTTATCCATTTGCTTGCGATTGCCGTCAAGATTACTCTCTGGTGCTGTGCACTTGCCGCGAGAGCCCGCCCACACGCTGTTCTGATTGGCTGTGGGTTTTGATTGATTTGTACGCATCTCGCAGTCGCGTTGATTGGACAGACACATTATTTGTCGCTGGATCTTATCACATCGCGTCTGGTTAGGACACGGTGTTGGGTGGCTTCACTTTTCACCAATGGGGGAGATTGAAGGGGCGACGTCCATCTTTTTACAGTATATGGTGCGTTCAGACCATGTCTCTACAGCGTCTAAGTTTGCTTATGATCTGTGATTTCTCTCTCAAGAAACCATGTGTTTGAATTTTTTTTTCTGATTCGATGATGATAAACTAGCACATTGTGTCCCGTTCCACTAAGCTGACAAACTATCTCTGCTTCAGTGTCATCACTACAACACAACCTTTTCGGCATTGGTCCTGCATTTTGTTCACACAGGGCGCGCTCCGGGACTGATCCCATAGGTCCCCATCCCGGGATGTGCTTGCATTCACACAGAAGGCACTCTAGCAATTATATGGCAATTTTCTGGGATCCACTCTCTGTGTGTAAGAGGGGTATACAAGTAGCCTAAATCAAAGTAAATAGTAGCCTACTTCATGGAAAAACAGCCTCTTTCACATGTTAATATGATTTTAGCATCAACAGACTGAACCTTCCAATTCATTCACCCTTTTCATTAGACAGTCTTTGGCCTCAGGCCTGACAAAGACACTTGATTAACTGTGGCAAACAATCTTCTGCACCGTGCCAAGTGAATGAACTCAAAAGCCATTCAAAATAAACTTGGGTAAAGCTAATTTTGTGTTTATCATTTGGCATGAATAAAAGGCCAGATGTACAGCACTCCTTCAGCAAAGATAAGGCAATATTATCATGGACCTGGTAAAATGCCATGTACTGATGCAAAGAAGCTGAAACTTTTTGAAGCTGAAAAAAGCTGAAACAGATTTTAACCCTCCAAAAGTAAGGGAATATGTCATTATTCATTTTGTATCAAAACTAGTAGGCCTATATTATAAATGAGCAAAGATCAGAAATAGGAAACAACACAAAATGTCCACTTATATCATAACAGTAAGAGCATGATTTATATACATGCACTAATGTCAGATTCATCTGGTTTATATAGAATAGATAACATACATGCAGTGTTGGCCTTTTCCCAAATTTTTTTTTTTTTTCTGCATGTCCGGCATTACACTAAAGTAAACCCTGTTGACGTCAAACAGATCATTCTGAACCAGCACAACTGCAATTAAAAGACTTGTACAAGTACATACATGCCTTTTAACTTACTCTTAAAAATGAAGATGTCATAATGATAGTGTTGTGACGTGAGGAGTAAACAAATGGAGATTTGGGCAGAGAACAGGTTTTGGCTGCTAAAGGACTTGGTGAGGCACGGTTAAACGCTTCTACTACATCACAGATCTTGTTCTCATTGATGCGCCCTGAGATCACTGACTGAACGTAACGGGGTACTCAACACCTTTCAGCTTTGCATTGCAGGATTTTATACTTTCAATCCATTAGGAAAAGTAGATGCAAAGTAGGAAAGCAAGTACATGGTTGGCTTGTTTTAAAAGTCTCTTGTCAGTCAGGAACGCTACACACTTCACATACTGAACAGGAGTCAGTTTTCTCCAGATGGTTTTTTAATGCCCACACTTTCAACCACAGGATGTGCTATGTGCTCGTGCGTATTTCCTTTGGGTAACTCTGCATAAAAAAAGGGTTTAATTATTTGCACATCACAGAAAAAGTCAGCGAGTGGTTTTCCTGACCGCTGCGTGTCCCGAAGTGCAACGCTATGTGGGACACACTCCAAATTATTGACTACAGCAATCAGCAAACTACAGCAATATTACAATATGGACATTGAAGAATACTAAAGAGAGGCCATAGCATAAGGTCTTAACATTGCAGTCCAGTGAATAAAATTCATGATTTAATGTAAAAAAAGAAAAGAAAAAAGGACTGTATAATAAGAATGATCAGAAATTATAACCAGAAAAAGCCAACTGACAAAAATCTTTCCAGAGCAGTCTGGCTGTCCAGACAATGAGGTTTTCAAGCTAAATATAGGCTTACATTTCAATCCTTTGTACTTTAAGAATAACACTCAGGGTTCCCACACCTTTCGACCAACAATATTTCAGCCTTATATATATATATATATATATATATATATATATATATATATATAAAATATATATATATATATATATATATATATGTATTAATGAAATGTGAAAAAATTATCATATTTTAAAGCTAAACATAAGAAACAAAAGAAGAAAAAAACATTTTCCAAGACACGTTTTATGATTATTATTATTTTATTAATAATAAAAAAAAATTTATTCAATAACTTTTCTGTTCATTATTAAATCTGTATAACTTCTGTGAATTTCAGTGGATTTTTAAGATTGTATTAATTTCCATATTTTTTCCATCATCAAACCAGTGTTATTTTAGTATTATATATACTATTATAGAATTTATTAATATTTTTAACTAGCTTTCATTTTATTTTAGAAGTTTTGACATCTTTATTTAGGTTATATTTAGTTTTATTTATTTTATTTCAGTTATAGTAACTTTAATACTGCAATTTAGTTCCCATGGTACCATTTCTAATTAATATCTTATGTTTTTTTATTGTGAAATTTTCATCTAAAATGTATATATTATTTTGGATTTATTTGAAGTAATGCAACTATTTTAATAGTTTTAGGAAAAGCCAATAAACTTTGCCTCAGCAAAAAAAAAAAAAAAAAAATCTTGGAATTGCTATGCATAACATAAACACGTTGAACAGGAGATTTGGGATGTTTCTGAGATGAAGCTGAACTTTACTGAGAATAACTGCTCCCAAATAATACATTTGAGCCACAACACATTTACCAAAGGGCCTTTAAAATCATTTAGAAGTAATTTTCCTCACTTGCCAACATGCTGAAAACCTGCCCGAGTCAAACAGAGAAATAACTGTAAAAACACAGGTGATGAGTGTGGGCTGACTGTGAAGTTTCACTACTAGTGTGTGATCTTCCTTCAGTCTGAGAAAGTACAGACGAAAAAAACAAAGGTGAAAACTCAACCCCTCCCCCCTCACACACATTTAATAGTTACCCACTAAAGTCTCTCACTTATATTCCTCTATTATAGCAACAGTATTACACCTGTCCTTCTCTCCTCACATCATCTCTTACACTGGGATTAATCTTATTATTATGACTCAAGCACACCAGATTACATTTTAAGCCTGCTGTTGACAAGTCTGTAATAATGTCTTGGCTTTGACAGATCAAATAGCGGGACCTTCAATATATCCTAAGAAAAGAAAAAAAAACTTGAGAAACAAACCAGCATCTACTCAAGCCCGCAGCAATCAGTGCCATAAACTGATCATTATATAATGAGTGCAGCTCTCTGTCGGCGACAAACCAGAGACAGCTCTGCAGACACATATGAGCTCAATTACACTTAAGAAAATAAGCCCGTGTCTTCATGACCGAGCCGTGTGTGCACATAGAGCCGCAGACGAGCAGCCAGAGCTCGGCTGCGGGTGTGTGGATCTGGCCTGAGGAGATGCAGTCAGTGTGAGAGGAGAGGAGAGGAGAAGCCGCCCATCCCCCACCAGCCTCTCTGTCCTCCATCTTTAATCTCCAGACCCGCTACACTTCACACGCCACTAACGGCACAAAAACGCATACAACTCACCTGGGGTGCTCATGGTCGTAAAGGTCGGCGTTCCCGCTATTCGGAATTCGATAAAAGTTTTGCTAAATATGGATTTTTTAATTGAAAATTGGACCAGGAGAAGGAACCGCGCCTTTCAGAAGAGCAGCAATCCTAAACCGCCATCTGGTGGCATTTTCCACAATCGAATGGCGCGTGTTGACACCGGAGCCCGAGCGCCCTCTGGCGGACACAGCCAAGAGAAGCCGAGACTCGGCGGGCGGCAGGGGGAGGAGGAGAGACCCTCATATAAACAAGGACAAGCATGTCTGCTGTTTACACGCTAAATTAGCACAATTTTAGTGCTGATGTGTTTCTTGTCATTGGCATTTAAACTATAGAATGATACAACATAATTGGTCAGCATTATAAGATGTATTGATATAGCCATAATGGCCTATTTCATTGTGTGATTGATGTTTCAGATTTGAGCTCTATGGATGGAAGAATGATTTAAAGCTATTGTAAAACCTCTTCAATGGATATATGACAAAAATGCCCTGAAACTTCTTTCCACTATTTTTTTTTCTTTTCTTTTCTTTTCTTTTCTTTTCTTTTCTTTTCTTTTCTTTTCTTTGGTTCTGTTTTGTTCTTTCTTCTAAGTGCTGTATCAACACGAAAACATTTGTGATTTTTTAATTATGCCATAAATGTATACATTGAATTTCGTATAGGCTAATGAAAAATAAAAAGGAGCTCTATAAATTCTGCTATCTGCTAAAACTCCTGCTATCCTTTCTTTGAACTTAATAAAATGTATTATAATGATTTGTATTCCTTTTAACTTTCAAAATAAATTTGTGTTCAATAGCATAGCATATCCAAGTGAATGATCAGTTGGTTTTATCATTAAGTATGATCGTGGTTTAGCCTACTTCCTTTTTTAGGCCTATTTCTCTCTTTATTTATTTTTTTATTTTTTTATAAATAAGTTTATTTGTATAGGGACAGTACAAAAAAACATGATGCAGTCAAAGCTGGAAAATAGCCTATGTGTTTAGAGAGTGTAGCGAAAGCTAATTTGCATCTCAGGTCCCTAGAAAGGCTTTTCTAGACGAAACAAAAAATAAAATAAAAACTACTACTCATTAAATAAAACCTACTTAAATTATACATATTAGAATGGAGCTTTCAACTCTAACATAAAAAATTAAAAATAAAAATATAAACCTTCCACATTACATTACACTTTTACATTCTAAAATTATTACATTTAACTATGCGTGCAGTTCTGGTTTATTTTAAACCACCGCTTTACCTTCAATGTAAAGGACTTTATTTCAAGTATTGCCTTAAACTCATTTGGCAACAGGTTCCAGAGTTTGGAGCCCTCAACTCTCACGGCAATTTGCCCTTGTGTAGTCCTGAAAATTAATCCTACAATTCCCACCTGCCGAACTCCTAGTGATTCTACTTGTATCATCCTGTCTCTTAATCAATTTACATAGAACAGATGGTGCCTTATTGTGCAAACATTTAACACATTTCTGATTGCATGAAAGCGTCCCTATTAAATAAAGTCATTGTCTCCCAAAAGAAAGAATCGACTCTGAACCGCCTTTATCTCGCCGGCTGGCTTTTCTTTGCTCTTCTACTCATTACCATTTATTTATTTTTTAAAAAATAATAATAATAAAGCTCTCAGTTTTCAGTAATTGACTCATCTGTAGTGACCTTTGTTGCACCAGGGGATTGGAGTGTACTGTATGTGGGTGGTCTTCACACTGAGATGGCTTAGAGCTGTGGTCTGGTCCACACTGGCCTTTCGTCTTGTTGCAGGGCTGATGACTCATTCAAAATTAAGAGAAAGGCCTGAATCATAATGAAAACAACCTGTCAGACCACCACAGATGCTGTGCCAAACAAAATGGGATGACATGTTATTTTCTTGATTTGCTGTTTATGTGCTATTTGCCTACACAAAATTGAGAATATATATAAAATATATCATATAATGTGTGTGATAGAGTTAAAAAAACACATTTGTGTGTTCACATTTTATTTGATAATGCAATAGGCACAATACTCTTATTTTAAAAAGTTACCATTTAAAAACTGTTTAATGTGGGTCTTCTGAATCATTTTAAGATAGTTTGTAGTATACTTGTCATATATACAACTATTAATATTAAAGCGTTATTTAAATGTACTTAATTGTTTAGAGATATTTAGGTAGGCTATATATTTGTAGGTAGCCTACTGTATCTAGTAACACATTTTAAAATATAAACACATTTATATTCTAGTAACATATTTAAAAAAAAAGAGGGCTGGTATTTTTATTTATTGTTAGAAAAGCCTTTTTAGGGACTTGAGATGCAAATTAGCATATGCTATCCTCTTTATGCAATGCATATTTTTCAGCTTGAAACTTGGATTTTTTTTTTTTAGTCCCTATTCAAATAAATCAATAAAGAAAAGAAAAGAAAATCTAAATATGCTGTATCTAGCTCAGATCTGGGAACATTTGATAGAGACACACAATTCAGACAGAAACAGACTATATATCTCAGGCAATATATTTATATTGCCTGGTAACTGTCATGTTGTTTCGGGGTTTGGCTCACTTTTATAGTTTGTCTTTTATTTAGTAATTTCTCAAAAAAAGTCCTGTGCATAAAGAGCCATCATTTTGCCATTGTCTCTGGTCTATTGTTTGTGTAACCACTGTTTGGTGAGTGTAAGTTTATGTCAAATCAAGTCAAAGTCAAGTCAAGTCAAGTCAAGTCAAGTCAAGTCAAGTCAAAGTCAATCCAATTCAATTCAATCCAATCCAATTCAATTCAATTCAATTCAATTCAATTCAATTCAATTCAATTCAATTCAATTCAATTCAATTCAATTCAATTCAAGTCAAGTCAAGTCAAGTCAAGTCAAAGTCAATCCAATCCAATCCAAGTCAAGTCAAGTCAAGTCAAGTCAAGTCATGTCATGTCATGTCATTTCAAATCAAGTCAAGTCAAGTCAAGTCAAGTCAAGTCAAGTCAAGTCATGTCATGTCATGTCATTTCAAATCAAGTCAAGTCAAGTCAAAGTCAAGTCAAATCAAATCAAGTCAAGTCAAGTCAAGTCAAGTCAAGTCAAGTCAAGTCAAGTCAAGTCAAGTCAAGTCAAGTCAAGTCAAGTCAAAGTCAAGTCAAATCAAGTCAAGTCAAGTCAAGTCAAGTCAAGTCAAGTCAAGTCAAGTCAAGTCAAGTCAAGTCAAGTCAAAGTCAAGAATTTGTTTATTCTGTACACATTTATGTTAAATAAATACTGCACTTGGGTTCATCAAGCTTGCCTGCAGTGGAATCATGACAGGAGACCCCCAAAATGAACCCAGCAGTCCCTAGTTTGCCTCCGCCAAGGTAACCGTCCTTTTGAGGATTATGTTGATCATTTTGCCATTGTCTCTGGTCTATTGTTCTTGTAACCACTGTTTGGTGAGTGTAAGTTTATGTCAAATCAAGTCAAGTCAAGTCAAGTCAAGTCAAGTCAAGTCAAGTCAAAGTCAAAGTCAAAGTCAAGTCAAGTCAAGTCAAGTCAAGTCAAGTCAAGTCAAGTCAAGTCAAGTCAAGTCAAGTCAAGTCAAGTCAAGTCCGCTAGTGCTCCACGGCCCAGGCCCGCCACCACTCCAGAGTCCAGGCCATGATGCAGATTCTCTTCCCCTTCACCTGGCCCTTCATTCCTCCCCTGGTCTGCCTCTGCTCCTGCTCCTCCACCATCCTGGACTCTTTGTTTGTGTTTTGCGTGGGAGCGCTATTAGGGTGTCTGGAGCCAGGTTTTTGAGGTGGGTTATGTCACGGTGGTTTGGGTTTTGGCTCACTCTTATAGTTTCATGTCTTTTATTTTGTAATTTCTCACAGTCATGATTGCTGTGTCATATGATTTCCTTGCCCTCATGTGATCATATCTTGTGCTTCCCTTGTCTTATGTATGTGTCACGTTTTGATTGGTTCATTGTTTCATTGTGTTCAGGTGTTTCTTGTTTGGTCATTCGTCTTGTGTGTATAAAGAGCCCTCATTTTCCCATTGTTTCTGGAATAGTATTGTTTGTGTAACCACTGTTTGGCGAGTGATAGTTTTATGTCATGTCAAGTCATACTTAGTCAAGTCTTGGTTGATTTTGTACACATTTTTGTTAAATAAATGCTGCACTTGGGCTCGCCTCCAATGGAATCATTACAATAACCAATTCAGTAGTGGTATATTGCAGATGGATGGACGGACAGACAGATAGAGTAGGGGAGAGCGGGGCACAACCTAACGCATTTTGGTTTTGGCTCAATTATTTAAAAAATAATTAGGTTAGATTAATTTTTCTTTTACACAAGAAACATACACATCTCTGCTACAAATGAACACTTAAAGTTTTTTTCTAGGACCTTCCATTTTCGTACAGTTGCACTGAAAGTGACAGAAGTGCAAATGTTACAACTTACCCCATATGCGGGGTTAGTTGTAACAGACAGAGGGGTTAGTTGTAACACTTATGTGTAACACACACATAATTCAGTACTATTTTATCTGTATAGTTTGATATTGTTTGTACATCTGTATAGATAGATATCCATACATCCATCCCTCATCCAATCATCCTTCTATTATGGATCAACATCACGGATAGAGATATAGGAAAGGGCTGAACAGTTTTGCATGCAAAATTATTATTATTATTAATAGTAACAGTAATAATAATAAAAACAAGCTTAAAATCACATTTTAAAGTGTTTATTACATGAAAACAGGCAATATTTTTAATAAATAAACAAGTGATCAATATAGTAAACAAATCCCATAGCCTACAATATTGTGAACACTTGGCGGCTTAGTTGTAACACTGTGCTACAACTAACCCCGCTGTGTAAAAAAATATTTTAAACCTAGCTAACAGTTGCTAGGAGTTGCTGACATGTTTCAAAATGGTGCCATGTTTTAGCCAACAAGACAGTGATTAAGGCAATGTAAAGTTAGATTTGGTGACGTACACACACAACTCAGAAACAGAAAAATATGTATGATGAAAAAAAATACTTAGATGGTGTCAAAACACTCTTTGTCCTGTATCTTCACAAAATATTACCAAAACTTTTCACAAATCCACGGGAGACCGTCTTCTGGCAGCGAGAGAAAAAGAGCGTAAACACAACCCGCGTGACCCTGAGTAACTACGTAAAAGGTCCGTGTTACATTTAGCCCCGCGTTAGGTTGTGCCCCGCGCTCCCCTATGACAGATGGTGTCTACTGGTTTAATGATTTCTTTTAATCACTTAAAGTCAGTGAGAGCTCGCCTGGGAACGTTGCTAACATGCTTAAGGAGCGTACGGTGTATGTCTCCTTCATGCCTCATCTCCCTGCCTCTCCCCTGCTCTGGCATTAAAAGGTAATGTGTTTCACCTCGCCTGGTCGCCGGTGAGCGCAGCAGATTCTCTTAGGAGCTATTAAAGGCTGCACCAGAGTCACAAGCTATGTGGCGACAGATCCTAATCGAAGAGATAAATCCCACAATGCAGAACTCACACTGCAGCGATATCCGACACCGGGCTAAAGCAGATAACAACCAACTGTTTGTCTATTTGCTGTTTCACACTATTTACACTGCAGATGATAAAGACTACCTGGAAACAGAACAATACTGGATATGACATTCATTTGTGAGGCTGAAAATCAGGCCAGCTTATTATTCTCCTCACAAACTCCCCAGACCAAACAGTGCCTTTTTACCCTACTTGTACAATACCAGTTGTATTTCCTGTTCACTCCCCCAAACTGGTTTATATCATCAAATTAGACCCAGTGTTGTTTCTGTACACTATCATCTCTCCCCAGCGGTGGCTTTTGTTAGTACGCTGATGGATTCGAGATGCTCTAACCCAATTAGCTGACACTAGATTTATGACAAAAGAGAATTCACTAGGCCTCGTTCCTCTCCCAAGAGAAGAATGATGGAAATGGAAATGAGACCAGGGGTGGAAAGAATGACTCAGTGATGAGAACAGAGCTGGTGACACACATGGCTTCAGTTGCTGAACACACACTCCCGAACAACCACTTCATATCCAAAGATCTCATGCTTCATAGTTTTGAGTGTATTTGAGATCTTACTAACAACAATATTTTGCTAATAGACAAGACATGGATAAAAGCAAAAACATTTTTTGTATAATTTTTATATCATGCTGTCTTCAAAGATGATAGGCTATTTAGTGATGACTCATTCATTGGGCTCTGCTCCCTCTTCTGTCATAACGTCTGTGTCTGTGTAAAGTTCAAACAGCAATCAATGTACTTCTCTATCACAGTCTTTCCACTGAGCACTAACCAGACATCCCACATGCTCAAAGGAGATAAATATGTCACAGACAACTTCTTCCTTTTGAGAGGCAGAGTGGAAAAGAGGGTGTGTGTGTGTGTGTGTGTGTGTGTGTGTGTGTGTGTGTGTGTGTGTGTGTGTGTGTGTGTGTGTGTGTGTGTGTGTGTGTGTGTGTGTGTGTGAAAACATATTTAGCAAAAAGTAAATTGTAGAAGGTAGGTGATTAACTTTTCTTTTTTGTCTACAAGCTGTACGTATTCTGTATAGTACTCTAATATTATTTAAATAAATAAAAGAAAATTAGAATATTTATAATAATTTGAATTACAAAAAATCTAAATCATTAATTAAAATGCTTTGGTGCTTTTTTCGCATCAACACTCCCCTTCTGACGAAACAACTATGCAAATACAACCACTTGTAAATACAACTCGCTTGGTCATTCATGTGGTCGGGACTCGTAAATACGATGATTCTTACTCCACTTGCAGGCCATAAAAACAGACGTTTTGTTGCTGGACGTTTACAAGTGGAAAGACAAATTATGGCCATTACTGTTTAAAGCGTTGTATTTTTCTCTCATTGTTGGCCTACGTCATGATTTGCAGCTTAAAGAACATTTCACTGCTGAATGTAAACGATGCGTCCATGCAATGTCATCACACAAGATATTTCACAGCTAAATAACTGTTTCTCAGTTATAATAATAAGATGTCAAAGTCCAAACGAAGCCATTCTTAGCAGACACAGTCTATGTTTGCACTGATTGCTGCTCTCCTCTTTGTCTCCATAGCAACTTGACATAAGGGATGTAATTTACCCTGGCCAAAAGTCCTTGAAGATGGCTTATCCCCTCCTTCCTTTCCTCTGGGACATAAGTGGGAGGGAGCAATGTGGAATGAAAAGTAACTATTTTACCTGACTCACAGGTCAGTGATGCTATTAAAATCATATTGTTACATGCTGTCATAAGTGAGGCATACTCTCTATACTGTGATTCAAAATGTAGCACACGTCTATTTAATTTTAAAGGAGCACTTCATTTAGAATAGGAATGTCTATATATATATATACACACACACACACACACACACACACACACACACACACACGCACACGCGCACGCACGCACACACGCACGCACGCACGCACGCACACACACACACACACACACACAGTTTTTAAGCTATTTGAATTGTGAGGACTCATGAAATGTCCTCATAAACCACATTTAAGTTGTAATACCAATGTAATACACATGTCATTATACAAATTTGTGTCCTCAGAATCACATAAACAAGAGCACACACACAGACACACATATATATTAATTATCATGGAAGTGATGTGGCAAGTTTTTCGGTTGCACGTTATTTTACAGTACATGTACACTTATAGGCCTACATGTAGGCCTACTTGCAGTGTACTTAAGGAAGTACTGGATAATATAATTAGGGCTGTCAAAAGATTAATCGTGATTAATCGCATCCAAAATAAAAGTTTGTGTTTACATAATATATGTGTGTGTACTGTGTATAATTATTTATATATATAAAAACACACACAATCATGTATATTTAAGAAAAATTGGTTATATTTATATATAAAATATTTATATATTATATATATAAATGTATATACAGTATAAATGCAAATATTTCTTAAATATATACATGAATGTGTGTGTATTTATACATAATAATTATACACAGTACACACACATATATTATGCAAACACAAACTTCTATTTTGGATGCGATTAATCTTTTGACAGCCCTATATAAGGTACATGGGTTAAGGTTAGGTTTAGGGGTAGGTTTACGTTTAGTATTACCCGGTTATTGTCATTGCTATAATAAATATGTGTACATGGGGAACAGGACTGTAAAATAAAGTGCTAGCAGTTTTTCAGCACAGCCTATTGCCACGAGTAACTGCCTGATTGCTCAATCAATTGTAATGCTTTTTAATGGTTAATCATGCATGCTTTCTGCCGTCTCGAACAAGCAGCGCAGGACATTTGCACTGAGGCAGAAAGCCGTTAACAGGCACGGTTGTCTGAGTGTTTGATAAGTTTAACATCTACAGGTCGCACACGACACGTCTACTCTGATAAATCTTTAAAGCATTTTCTCTGAACAGCTAATACCTGAAGACCTATTGATGCAGTAACAGCCTCTGAAGCAGTTTTTCTTTCACAGCTCTATGGATTAACAATATTGTGCTTTTTTGTTGTTGCTATATTGTCATTATATGTCCATATAAGATGTATATGTACAATTTAATGTCAAGGGGAAAGGGCCACTGCCTCATAAAGGAATTTTTACAAAGGATTTATTGCTTTAGCTGTCCATAAATTTACATCTGTGAATTCTGCAGGGCCAACATCACGATGAGAAAAAAGCTGGCGCGTTCAAAACAATACAGCATGACGCTGTCAACACAGTGTCACACCCTTAACCTTAATCACACAATGTCTAGAAAATGTCTTTGAAGCAAGGACAACTAACAGCAACCATCCATGTCCAGCAGCTTATCACTATTTTTACAGCACAGTAACCTTGCTCTGAGCTCCCATAGCAGCTCTTTCTCTTTTCCTCCCCGTTCCTTTGTGTCTGCGCTCTCTCTTGCATCAATAAAAAATTTATGAGGTTAGGAACACTCCATATACACTCATGATCATGATGGCTAATCATTGGCTGGTCAAAACGAGCACTCAAGCTCCATCCCGTATCCTCCAGCCTTACAAGCATGTCGTCAAGGACCACTTCCCATTAATTGCTTGGGACTTGATGTATGACGTATTTTCTCAAGAGGCAGGCGAAAATAGGATCCTTGGAAACTTTCATAGACCCAAAAGCCCTGTTCACATCAAGATCATTAACAATAATAATATATTAGCTTTCGCAGGGGTGTCACGGAGGGAATAGTGGGGGACCCATATCTATTGAGGGGCCCACAACGTCCCACCCCACCACACAATGATGTTCTGTTTATTATAAGCATGCAATGCAGTTATTCCTCTGCCACTTGAAATGCTTAAGCTTTTTAGATAGTGATTATTTTTTTCGTTCATTATCTAGAGAAATTATTTCTGAAAGTCATTCCAATGAGATAACTCCTCTGCTTCATCATTGTAATTCTATTCTCAAATAATTAGAACAGTTTTTAAAAAGCATTAAGACTTAACAAAAACAAACAAAAACGATTGGATAACTATTGGAAACCATTATCTTATGCAAAATAAGCACGACAATTTGTTTTAAAGGGGTGGTATAATGCCCATTTTCACAAGATGTAAAATAAGTCTCTGATATCCCCAGACTTTGTGAAGTTTAAAGGGGGGGTAAAATACTTAGTTTCAGTCAATCTCATGTTAATCTTGAGTACCTATAGAGTAATAGTGCGTCCTTCATATCTCCAAAAAGTCTTTAGTTTCATCATATTTATAAAATAAAAATACAGCTTTCCGATTCTATCCGGAAAAAGCCGAGGTCCTTGATTCTGGGCGTGGGCGGAGCTATAGAGTCAAGAGGGAGCATCCACAACATACAAACTGCATCCACTGTTCCAGTAACACTGGGTTCTTTGGGAAGCTGAACAAGGTAAACTTTCCCTCACATCCCAAAACACACTTTTTTGGAGACATTCTTGACATCAACCATTCCTATTTAGCGCTGCTGATGATGATTTCCGGTAGTAGCGCGTCGATGAGCGCGGTCTTTCTCTCCTCTGGTCGACGTGTGCGTGAACGCGCTTTTCCGAGAGCAATGCTCATATAAGGATGTCACGGTTCATGAATCGGCTGTCTCATGCTGATGTGTTTGTGTGAGTGTATTGTGTGGGTGTGGTTACTCGTTGTGTTGATTAGTGTCACCAGCTGTCTTCAATCCCAGTTGCCTATTTAACCCCAGTCATTTCACTCTCATGTTGTCAGATCGTTGTTGGTTGTTCCTCGGTGTGTCCTGTTTCCTGTGCCTCGTCTGTGAAGTTTCTTCGTTGGAGTTCGCCTGTTCCTCGTGTCGTTTGATGTTCCACGGTTCCTGGGTTCACTCGAGCACGTTGATTCACCGCACCACCACCGGATCGCCATCTCGTCCCTGCTTCATTCCACCTGAGTGTTTGTCCCTGACCTGTGCTATTTCTTCTTTATATTAATAAATTGAGTATTGCAATTGCATCCTCCTGCCTATTCATTACAGAACGATCTGACCA
Source organism: Phoxinus phoxinus (assembly GCF_949152265.1). NCBI lineage: Eukaryota > Metazoa > Chordata > Actinopteri > Cypriniformes > Leuciscidae > Phoxinus > Phoxinus phoxinus. Next base: position 25,162,782 of record NC_136880.1, on the reverse strand, counting down.
TCACCATGGATGCAGCAGATTCAACCCGGCTCAATGATTTCATTTCGCACAGCATCACGCGCATGGATCAGCAAGAGGAGAATATCTCGGGCACAGGTCGGGCGGTTCAAGCACTCCTGAAGCAGGTGTCCGAGCTCACCCAACAGGTCGCGCTTCTGCGGACTCCCACTGCGCCCCCCGCACCGCCCGTTCCCCCACCACCATCAGCACCCGCAGCAGTGGATAGACCGGAGCCACGCCTACCGACACCTGAGGGATATTCCGGTGAGCCCGAGTACTGCAGAGCATTCCTCACCCGATGTTCCATGCACTTCGCCCTACAACCGCGTACGTTCCAGACTGAACACGCCAAGGTGGCGTTCGTGTTGACCCTGCTGTCGGGGAGAGCAGCGCTTTGGGGAACGGCGGTGTGGGAGAACGGAGACGACTGCTGCGGCTCGTTCCAGGCACTCTCCGAAGCTATGAAGAAGGTTTTCGATCGGGCAGTGGCGGGTAAGGAGGCGGCCAGATTACTCGCCGAACTGCGACAGGGGGAAGGCTCGGTAGCGGACTATTCCATCCAGTTCCGCACCCTGGCCGCAGAGTGCCGTTGGAACGAGTCGGCGCAGTGGGATATGTTCCTGCATGGGCTGGCTGACCGCGTTCAGAAAGAGATTTATACACTGGACCTACCTGAGAAGTTGGATGGATTAATAGACTTAGCCCTACGAGTCGACGCTCGCTTGAGTCGAGCCACCAGATGGACGCACCCCAGTCGTCCACAGTCCAGCACAGAGGGTCATCAGTCTCGTGGAGCGAACGCGGTCAGCCCCACATTCGATCACGAGCCCATGCAGGTGGGGAGAGCTCGGCTTTCCCGGGAGGAGAGGGAAAGGCGGAGATCCCAAGGACTATGTTTGTACTGTGGCCGGGCGGGCCATTTTATCCATGCCTGCCCGGTAAAAGAGCAGGCCCGATAGTAAGTATGAGGCTACTATCGGGTGGGATCTCCGCCGAGAAGACCTCATCACCATCATCGACCCTCCTCCCGGTAAGACTGAGATGGCGAACATCTACGCACTGCACCAGCGCACTACTGGATTCGGGAGCAGAAGGTAATTTTATGGACTTTAATCTTGCACGTCAACTACAGATCCCCGTCACTCCCCTCCAGCTCCAGATCTCCGTCAACGCACTCAATGGCCAAGAACTCCCCCGGATCACTCACTCCACTGAAATCCTCACCCTCATCACTTCTGGCAATCACACTGAGCGCATCTCCTTCCTCCTCATGGACTCACCACTTGCACCAGTGGTTTTGGGACACCCGTGGCTGACTAAGCATAATCCCCGCATTGACTGGTGCACTAACACTGTTTCCACTTGGAGTAACCACTGTCATGAGTCTGTTTAGTGTCTGCCTGTCCTTCTGTGTCTAGTTCTGTGTTTCAGAGTGAGGCAGCGGATTTGTCTAACGTGCCCGCGGAGTACCAGGACCTGAAGGAGGTGTTCAGTAAGTCTCGTGCTGCTTCTCTCCCTCCGCATCGTTCCTATGACTGTGCGATAGACTTACTTCCAGGTAAATCTCCGCCTAAGGGCAAACTTTACTCTCTTTCCGTTCCCGAGAGGGAGGCCATGGAGAAATATATTTCTGATTCTCTGGACTCCGGGTTCATCCAGCCTTCCTCATCTCCTGCGGGGGCGGGGTTCTTTTTCGTTGGGAAGAAGGATGGTTCTCTGCGACCTTGCATTGATTACCGAGAACTGAACAACATCACGGTAAAGAATTCCTATCCTTTGTCGTTGATGTCTTCAGCTTTCGAGAGGTTGCAGGGAGCATCCATTTTCACGAAACTGGACTTACGTAATGCATATCATTTGGTCCGCATCAGGAAGGGGGATGAATGGAAAACCGCTTTTAATACCCCTAGGGGGCACTTTGAATATTTGGTTATGCCTTTTGGGCTTTCCAATAGCCCAGCGGTTTTCCAGGCACTCGTGAATGACGTGTTGAGAGACATGGTCGATCAGTTCATATATGTTTACCTGGATGACATATTGATTTTTTCTTCGTCTCTCCAGGAACACGTTCAACACGTCAGACGAGTGCTCCAGAGACTCTTAGAGAATGGGCTTTTTGTCAAGGCGGAGAAATGCGCGTTTCATGCACAGTCTGTTCCTTTCCTAGGGTACATCGTCTCGTCTGAGGGAATGCGTATGGATCCTGACAAGGTTAAGGCTGTGGTAGATTGGCCAAGTCCAGATTCCCGTAAGGCCCTACAGCGGTTTCTGGGGTTTGCCAATTTTTACCGGCGTTTCATTCGCAATTTCAGCCAACTAGTCACACCTCTGACTGCCTTGACCTCCCCCCGAACGACGTTCAGGTGGTCGAGCACTGCTGAGGCAGTGTTCGCCAACCTCAAAAGCCGCTTCGTTCCGGCTCCCATTCTGGTCACCCCTGATCCCACACGTCAGTTCGTGGTGGAGGTCGACGCGTCAGAGGTGGGAGTAGGAGCAGTTCTTTCTCAACGCGCTTCCTCAGACGACAAGATGCATCCCTGCGCGTTTTTTTCCCATCGATTATCGCCTGCCGAACGCAATTATGACATTGGTAACAGAGAGTTGTTGGCAGTCAAGTTAGCGTTGGAGGAGTGGCGCCATTGGTTAGAGGGTTCGGGGGTACCCTTTATCGTTTGGACCGATCATAAGAACCTTGAGTATATCAGATCTGCTAAAAGACTCAACTCCAGGCAGGCTCGGTGGGCTCTTTTTTTCGGACGTTTTGATTTTGTTCTCTCGTACCGCCCGGGTTCCAAAAACATCAAACCCGATTCCTTATCTCGTATTTTTGATCCATCCGAACGCCCGGTGACTCCCGAGTGCATTTTACCTGAGAAAATTGTCATCTCCACTCTGACATGGGAGGTCGAATCGAAGGTCAAGACAGCCTTAGAAGGGGTAACGCCTCCGCCTGGTTGCCCACCGGGTCGTTTGTTCGTTCCGGAGGGGTTACGGTCAGACATGATTCGATGGGGTCATTGCTCCAACGTGGCTTGTCATCCAGGAGTGACTCGCACGGGCTTTCTAGTTAAACAACGATTCTGGTGGCCTTTAATGGCTCGCGACATTCACGATTTTGTGTTGGCTTGTTCGGTCTGTGCCACTGGTAAGACATCTCACCAGCCTCCAGATGGGTTACTTCGACCGCTGTCTGTCCCTTCGAGACCCTGGTCCCACATCGCGCTAGATTTTGTCACCGCCCTCCCGCCCTCCAAAGGCATGACGGTTGTTTTAACCGTAGTGGACCGGTTCTCGAAGGCGGCACATTTCATTCCCTTGCCCAAATTACCGTCAGCCAAGGAGACAGCGGTCACAGTTATTGATCACGTCTTTCGGTTACATGGCCTCCCGATGGACGTAGTCTCTGACAGGGGTTCCCAATTCACATCCAAATTTTGGCAGGAGTTTTGTAGGTTACTGGGGGCTACGGTCAGTCTGTCCTCGGGTTATCACCCCCAGAGCAATGGTCAGTCTGAGCGAGCCAATCAAGACCTCGAGAGAATGTTGCGATGTTTGGTTGCCAAGAATCCGTCGTCTTGGAGTCAACAACTTTCTATGGTGGAGTACGCCCACAATTCGTTACCAGTGTCATCCACGGGCCTCTCGCCATTTAAGTGTAGTTTAGGTTACCAGCCACCTATTTTTCCGAGTCTGGAATCCGAAGTCGCGGTCCCCTCCGCTCACGCATTCGTCCAGAGGTGCCGCCGTACTTGGACTAGAGCCCGGGAGACTCTACTCCAAGCAGGGAGGCGCATGAAGGCCAAGGCCGATCGCCACCGGTCAAAGCCTCCCGTCTACGTCGTGGGTCAAAAAGTGTGGCTTTCTACCAAGAATATTCCGCTCCGCTCCGTGTCTAACAAACTAGCCCCTAAATTTATTGGCCCGTTTCCTGTCACCAAGATTATTAGCCCGGTGACAGTCCGACTCAAACTCCCTCCTGCGTACAGGAGAATTCACCCCGCCTTCCATGTGTCTAAAGTCAAACCCGTATTTTACTCCCACATTAATCCGTCTGGCCCGGTTCCCCCCCCGCCGCGACTCGTAGATGGGGAACCCACGTATTCGGTACACCGCATTCTGGACTCGAGACGGAGGGGACGCGGATTCCAGTACCTGGTGGACTGGGAGGGTTACGGTCCGGAGGAGAGAAGTTGGGTACCTGCTAGAGACATCCTGGATCACTCCCTTATCGATGATTACAATCGACAGGTAGGGTTGCCTGGGAACGCCAGGAGGCGTTCCTAGGGGAGGGGGTACTGTCACGGTTCATGAATCGGCTGTCTCATGCTGATGTGTTTGTGTGAGTGTATTGTGTGGGTGTGGTTACTCGTTGTGTTGATTAGTGTCACCAGCTGTCTTCAATCCCAGTTGCCTATTTAACCCCAGTCATTTCACTCTCATGTTGTCAGATCGTTGTTGGTTGTTCCTCGGTGTGTCCTGTTTCCTGTGCCTCGTCTGTGAAGTTTCTTCGTTGGAGTTCGCCTGTTCCTCGTGTCGTTTGATGTTCCACGGTTCCTGGGTTCACTCGAGCACGTTGATTCACCGCACCACCACCGGATCGCCATCTCGTCCCTGCTTCATTCCACCTGAGTGTTTGTCCCTGACCTGTGCTATTTCTTCTTTATATTAATAAATTGAGTATTGCAATTGCATCCTCCTGCCTATTCATTACAAAGGAGTTCCACTCTGGTCTACGTCATTAGATCTACGATAGAAAAAAAAACAGCCGAAACGTGTTGCAACCCGGAAGTATGATTTTCAGCACAGAAATTCTCTGTTATTCGTTCAAAATAACTTTTCAAACTTTGGCCATTATTAGCATGAGAATCCATCTCTTTAACACTGTAAACAACTCTGAATACATGAAACACCATTGTACCCCCCCTTTAAGTTTAAAATACACCACAGATTATTTTTTACAGCATGTTATAATTGTCCCTTTTTGAGGGTGAGCAAAAACGTGTCATTGTGTGTGTCTCTTTAAATGCAAATGAGCTGCTGCTCCTGGCACAGAGTGTGTGTGGGAACTGCTCTAAGATGCCTACAGAGTGACAAGGTATTGCATTTGTGTTACATACTGTATTGTGAAAAGATGGATGCGACCGCTTGAGCACCAGACTCACAAATATGCTCTATAACAACTCTTCCTCTGTACATTTTAGGATTAGTGATGTCACTAACCCAGGAGGAATCTCGGTGGTCCCTACCAGGTTTGTTGTAGTCCTTAAAAAATTATTTAAAAGCAAATATCTTCCTTTGCTTTGAACTTTGAGCGTTGTAACTTTGAAGATGTTAACAGTAACATTACATTGACTAAAGTTAGAAAAGTGAAATCATGATCAACCACCCCTTTAAACTCATGAAATATCTGTATCCTCCTAAAAACTATGCTTTTGACCCACCATGAACTCAATAATTAATTGTTTAGGAGTTTAATTCACACTGTTGTAACAGTAAATCCAACAGACAAGATGCGTCACACAATATAATGACAATGAATGAACTGAGGAAAACTGAGGACTTAAATACACAAGGAAAGATCATTAACAGAACAGGGAACATGTGATCAGGAACCATGACAACTAATGAACGAATATGAGAACTGAAAATAACAGAACATGGCAATAAAACTAAAACGGACATGACTGTGGCAACTGTCATCATTTTGATACAGTCAGTTACATGGTTTTTTCAACTTATTCATATTTGTAATAATTAAAATAACTTTAATTACTAGAAATGTTTACTGCATTTGTGTCTCAGACAGCAGGCCAGCAGCTGCTTCCAGAGCATCTCATTTTTGTCATCTGTCTATCAGTTAAGATAATAAACCGTATTCAGGTTATTAAACATGAACACGAGGCTGTGAGGCTTGCAAATGGAGTTCAATGGGTTGCAATGTCTATTTTCTTCTGATTGTTTTGTCCACTGTTATTGTGTGGAATGACATATTAAAATGTTTTGAATGCGTTGGACATTCTCAGCTCTCAGAAAGAGAAGTATTTTCAGTATTTAACTTTATTTTTACATGATATATATAACAGACCATATACATCAACAATAACAGAACATCCTGAACGACAGTAGTTCGTCTTAGTTTGTTTTTCTTGGCTCCTGTAGCATTGGGGAAAAGTCTGAGACTGACAAGATAACTGAGTCTGAGATACGTGGCAGTTTCTTTCAAGAGTTGCACAACAGGCTTGTTGAAAAGCCTTGATGCTGGCGCATTACAGAACAGCTGTATTCAAGTCTACCAGGTAGGAGCTCATATTTCAGTGTTTGAACTGTGTACGAATATCGTGTTATTTAGCTTGAACTCAACCGTGACAACTACGATTTTATTAAAAAATATCCGCACAAATCTAAGATGACAACTTATGTTCAAGAATAACATCACTTATCACTGAAAAGATATAGCACTATAAATGATTACAAGGACATAGAATGCCAGCTGTATTGCAGCATCCTCATTCAACATGACAGCCGGATCCTGCCTGCAGCTTCTGGATTTATAATGACACCTGCTCCTTTTGTGCATGAAGAATGGACCTGCATCCTCTTTGTTAGCATGCCAATCTGTATATATCATGAAATATTCTCTGAATAGGCTACTGGGAATAACAAGGATATATTTGTATCTCTACTCTTTTAAGTTTTTTATAGGCCTATGCAATTTGTTTTCAGTTGTTTATTGATTATACTGATACCCCTTTTCCACCAACAAGAACCAGGTGCTGGTTCAGAGCTAGAGCTAGAGCCGGTTCGGAGTTGGTTCTACTGACGGTTCTTCTAAGAACCGGTTTGCCTTTCCACAGGCTAGAGAGCCAAAACAGAGCCAGATCTTACGTCACTGTGTATACATCTCATGTTGCCCAGCAACGCTAGCGCGGCAGCGCCAAACAAAAACACACCAGGCTTGTTCGAGATGGTTCGGCTTCTCGCAGACCGATCGCCGCGTGACATTAAAGCACTGCGAAAGCGATCAAAAGCACAAGGAGTCGTATGCTCTCCAAACACTCCCGGAGCTCTGATCGGTCCGCGCCGCTCCGATGCATCTCGAACAAGCCATCAACAATAACGGACGTTGCAATACTATGGATCCTCATGGGATTGCAAAAATACATCGGAATCCAACGCGTTCGTGCAGCTCGCCGTAACTTACATAGACGGATATTATAATCGAGCTGCTATTAGCTCGACTAGCTGCTATTTAAAAATGGCGGTCACAAGTTTCTATTCGTCTTGTTGGTCACGGTAACCCCGCCCCCAGCCCCTGACGCAAGCGGTTCTTACTTGGCTCCGTTCTAGACCCTGCAATGATTTGGTGCTACTTAAGAACCAGTTTTACTGGTTCGGAGCTGGTGCTTTGGCGGTGGAAAAACAAAGAACCGATTTGAAACTAGGCTCTGGCTCCGAACCAGCACCAGCTCTGCCTTGGTGGAAAAGGGGTATGATTGATGATATGACTTGATGACATCAGCTTGATGTTCAATTTATTTTATTTTATGATAGCTTATGATAATAAACATAAAACAGAGAAGGATTTTGCATCAGTGTTTATAAATATTGAAAGGACCGAATAGAAATGGATAAAAGAAGAAATTGCTATATTCTATCCAGTCAAATAGTTTGTTTCTTCACTTAGCTGTATAAGTCTATCAATATGTTCCTGTGCATTCTTGAGTAGAATGATTTGATGTATTTCATGTTTTTAAAAGAACAGTGAGAAGATTCAGTCTATTTATTATGAGCATGATTTTTAACTCCCCTCTAGCAACCGCCCTAAGTGTAATAATTCCAATTTATTTTGACTAACTCTAAATTTATATTCTACAGTAATTCCCCATCAGGGATAGACATACCCCATGGGCCACTTAAAGGGATAGTTCACACAACAATTTAAAGTCTGTCATTTACTCACCATCAAGTTGTTCCAAACCTGAATGAATTTCTTTCTGAACAAGAAGATATTTTGAAGAATGTTAGTAACTAAACAGTTGATGGCCATTGACTTCCATATGAGAAAAAATATATATATGGAAGTTAAAGGGCCCATCAACTGTTTGGTTACCGACATTCTTCAAAATATCTTCTTTTGTGTTCAGCAGAAGACAGAAACATGGGTTTGGAACAACCTTGATGTTGAGTAAATGATTCATTTACTTCATTTTCATCTTCGAAACTTACGAAAACCTGTTAAATCTAAAGAGAAATTACAACTTTAAATATAGGGCTGGCAAAAATTAAAACACTTTTAATTAAGACTAACACATTGTGACGCATTGTAGTTATTGCACAAAGACGAAGAATACATGAAACAGGCTTTCAGATAATCTACAGAATACAGGTACAAATAATAGGGATAACACATCCACATAACATGTACGACACCAGATAAAGAACAGAACCAAACAGGAGGTAAAAACACAGGAATTAATGAGATAATTAACAGGACAGGTGAATAGAATCAATAGACACTGGGAAAGGGTTTAATGACAAGCACAAGGAAAACAGAACCAAAACACATTGAACAAAACATAACCCTGACACACATCCAGTTTAAAGAAAGAACATTTTAAATAATGTGCATAAGTTTTGTAAGTGAATACTAACCCAGTAATGTGTCAAGGACACCAAAGCGCCTTCACTGTGCTGCAGGCCCTGATGCCTTGGCTTTGTTCTTGTGTGTCTGTGGAATGAGTTTCATCCATCATTCTCCACACCAGCACAGAGAGGAAAAGAGTTTAGAGCTGTCTGGGGATTATACGCTCACTGATCTGTCACAATGACAGGAAAACGGTCGCTAACAGACAGAGCTGTCAGACAGCTCACATAAAATCATGTCTTCTTTATGCATTTATAATTCATTATATGTAAAATGAGACTCTAAAGGCAATATTTTCCTGATCCACTCCAAAAATCGGTGAAATCGATAAGAATTTAATGCTGAGGTGTGTAGCGTATGTGATGTATCTTCCTGTCTGACTCAAGAAAACCTCATTAACCCAGCATGACAGCAGAAGGAGAGTCTCGATGACTATAGTGTTGATAACATGTAGAAAATTGCCCATGTGTTGTTTATGCAGGGAGCTTCACAGTCAGCCTATTTTAACATGAAAAAGAAACACTTTAAGATAAATGGTTGGTCCCCTGCATGTTCTGGTGAACTCTCCGGTGTAGTTACTATGGAAACAGGGCCTTGCTATTTTCACACACCCTTGTTATATTATAAATATTAAAGCTGGCAGTCTAATTAGAAACAGAGGAGCAATACAAACTCACTCAAGACATGATAAAAAGGTCCAATTATTTTTACTTTTAAATGCTTCATTAAGATAAAAAAAAATGCGATATAAATCGAAAAGAGATATAAATTGGTCTTTGAAATAATGTTAGACTAAAAAGAAAAGCAAAAATCCCAGTAAGACGTGATATAGCATTATTCTTTATAAACCTGGTTATAATTGGCTATATGTTTATACACCTTTTATATGTGTCAGAAAATCCGCCAGCTGATGTTAGGTCAAAACATGCTGAGATCTCCCCTCATTATAGTTACACAAGTCACAGGGGTCATATCATATCATGAAATATGAATGATGCGGTGCATGGCTCCTCACATTTGGAAAGCAGGTTTCAAATGATGAAAAGGGCAGTACGGTTTTCATTTTCTACAGAAGTGTGACAACTTTAAAAAAGATCCTGTCACCTTCATGTTGTTTCATACCTCTATGTTTTTCACAATGGAACAAAAAAGGAGAAGTTGGGCAAAAATAATGGTAGTCACAGCCAACATTCACTGCATCTTTTTTCCATATACCGGTAAGTGAATCGTGATGCATGGCTGTCATTCTGACAATGCATACTACAGAATTATTTGCTCTAAATACTGTAGCTAAAGATATGCCATAAGACAGTGTGCGCTACTATTACAGCTTGTTATGGATAATTTATGATTTCTATATGCCAGCTGATCTTAGTTATTTTGGATAGGTTTTGGTCAATCATTGTTCAATGTGATCTTTGCTTAGGCTACCTCTAAAAAAATCAGGTTTGTAAATTTGATTAATAATTCACAAATAATTAACCCACTATGGGACTCTTCTGAAATAAACATTGAATACACTTGATGAGTTTACATTTATTCATTTCGCAGACGCTTTTATCCAAGCGACTTACTAATGAGGCCTACAAGCGTTTCACCATGAAGTAATAAACACAAGAAGAGCTCAAAATAAGAAAGATTCAGATAGCCATCTGTAGGCTATAAGCAAGAATAGGGAGGAATTAAAGAAAAGTGAAAGTACACTGTTAGACCTTACCGGGTTTTTTTTACAGTAAAATACTGGCAACACTGTTGCCAGTAATTTACTGTTAATTGTACAGTTCTTTACAGTAATCTACAGTATTTTACTGTAATAAACAGTTTGTTACTGTAAAATGCACTTAATTAAAACTCGAGTTAAAACTAATTTCACTTGCAGAAACCGACTGCCTTAAATTGACCAACTGTCATTTAAATGTATTAACTAATATGTGTAATGCATTAATAATGTGAGCAAAGAGTATTATGAACTTTCCTTAGAAACCACTAAAAAACTTAGGTACATAAAAAGATTTCCACTGGACCAGCAACTACACAGTCACCGCCTGATAAATAAAGCAACATGCAGCGTATCATCGATGTTTCTAAATCTTCTGCTGGACTGAACCACAGGCTCTACTCTTCAGCACAATGGTGACCCAAAAAACTACATTTTACAGTAAACTACTGGCAACAGTGTTGCCAGTATAAACCTGTTTTATAACTTACAGTTTATTACTGTTAAAATACTTTTCGTGGGTGTGTCTTTTTATCTTACACTGTTAACCCTTTCAACCCCACAGGAAAATCCACACTACAAAGAGTAAAAAAGAGTTGCAGTGAGATAATTAAGTAAATATGTAAGTGATTGTTGAGCATTAGTGATGAACACCTGCTGTTAACAAGCAGAATCACTGAAGGAAAGAGGAACACAAGAACAGAAAATAGAGAAACACAAGAACTACAACTGACTTCCAGCCATATCACATTATTACACATATTATTAACCAGTATGACTTTATTTCTGTCATACATCTACAGAAGTAGTTATTGAGATGTTTAATTGAAAATGTTTGATTTGAAGTTACCATTATAGAGATCAGTGTCTACTTTAGTTGGGTTGCTGATGCTAAAACTTTAATTTTTCTCTTTCTGCTTGAGCTGTGTTTTTGCAAGGTGCACTTGTGCACACACACAGTTTGTGAATGAATGCGATTATATTCACTATCATGGCAAAATCATTGTATAGCCTGTCCATGCACTAAGAAGTTAATTCTCACTCATTCAGAGTTTAATTGTCAATCAAAAGTGTTACCACCAATGTGAAACCACAACAACGACTAATTTATTTCTAACACATGCATAACCAAAAAATAACAGAGTTACACTGCAATACAGAAACACAGAGATATCACAAATTAGAGCATGCATCTCAACAATGGTGGGAATATTTTTTTAAAATTATTATTCATGCAGCAGAGCATGCTGGGAGTTTTATACTATACTGATACCCAGCATGCATTGCAACATGAAACTTTTTAACGTCACCATTGTTGAGATTCATATGCTGATTTTAGATGTCTGTCTGTGCCTGAGCCAAGCAGGAGTTAATACAATTTTAATGCACTATATGATAACAATATTCTTCAGTTGACCTGATTACGGAAAGATTGTTTGATTTCATGTTATAGATTTTCAAATATATTGAATTAAACCCGTACATTCATAGCTCACATACAAAAAATAGCAAAAACTCACTCATGGATGATTATGACATCATCACAAAACCAAAACCACCTGATCAACTTACTCATGACTTTTTCTTGCTGTAACAAATGTGCTTTATAAACTCACTGTTACAACAGCCAGAGAGAGGAATGAAATTAATGTTTAAGTCAAGGTACAAGAGACCAACTAATGCAAATACTGATCTACATCATGGTGACAAAAAACTTTATTATTAACTAAATCCCTGTTCATTCTCAACAATAACTTTTGTACATGTATGAAATAAATAATGGTAAACTGGTTTCACACTCAGTGTGGCTGGAAGACAGTTGTAGTTCTTGTGTTTCTCTTTTTTCTGTTCTTGTTTCTCTGTCCTTCAGTGATTCTGCTTATCAGGTGTTCATCAGTGTCTCAATTCACTCACTTATTTTCATTCAAGTGGACTATATTAGTGAACTAATGTAGGGAATAGTGAATGAGGGTATAGGGTGTGATTGGGAAAACAGCCTCTGAGTGTCGACTTTGAGTGCTGTTAATTCACAGTGTATTCCTGTAGGTATATTCCAGTATATTACTGTTTTAATGGAAAATGTTATGATATTGTAAGAATTTGGGCTTTTTCTACAGTAAGGGCTAACAGTGCAGCCTAAAAAATATGTCCATGTCATAGTCTAAACAAGAGTGATTGAGTGATTCAAATGCTGTTAGGTGAAGTTGTACTGCGTCAATGACACGCTCCTCCTGAATGATGACGCACGCTTAGAGCAAATGCTCCTCATCATATTCCATGCATCCAGCTCGACTGAGATCTCAGAATCCAGAAACAAGCCACTGTGAGACCTACTGCGACCTGACTGGAGGCGGGACCCTGCTGATATTCATTTAGACAAATCTATTAACGTTTCCATACGAAAAGACATGGGGGGAAATAAACATATTGCCTCAAAAACACAACAACGATCGCTGGATTTAATACGTTAATTCGTGGATCTTCGATTGCGAGAAGCATCTGAGAGGACAGGTAAGATTCCGCTTTTCTTTGTCATTGCGCAGGTGGTTTTAAATAGAGATATCCGACTCACCTGCTTATAAATGGGCACATTGATTTAAATAAAAGGAATTGGCTATTAAGTATTAAAGGTAAGTCATGTTAGGTAGGCTACCGTTTGAATTATTGGAGGAGCGTGAATACATAGTGTAGTAGTACTAGACACAGCGTCCCTTCTGCTCCATTCATAAAATCAGTATCAGGAGTTCAATCGGTTCCTCTCTGCTAAATGTCACTCACATTCGACAGCTTCATCCGCTGCTTTCTGCGTCATGTGACATCATCGAAGCAGGCGTCATTATTGACCATGTCCTCAAAATAGCTTGTATGGCATAACGGGGCTAGTTGTCACACTTTTTACTCCAGGGAATATTTCTCAGGTTTATTTCTGGTAGGGTTGCATACCTTAAAGAATAATAAAAAGAAAAAAAGAAAAAAAGAAAAAAAGAAAAGAAAAGTAGCCTAAAACAAATATTGCCAACGATTAACAATTGTTTTGACCCAACGAATATTGTTGTTAATAAACTGTATAGCCTATAGGCTACTTACTTAACATTTAGAATTTGTAAATTTACCCAACGAAAAACAGCATAAAATATAATTTACGGTGGTTATTAACTAGGTGATGATGACACCACACCACCATGGAAAATAATATACAAAGAATATAGAGAAAAACACATCAGAACCAGTTTTTGAGAAATAGGTTGCCCATATATTGATATAAACATCCCTGTTAAAATTATATATATATTTAAGAAATTTAAGAGGAACATTCAATAAAAAAAACATGAAATTTATCAAAGGGATAAAGACATTTATAATGTTACAAAATACTATTAATGCTGTTCTTTTTATCTTCCTAATTATCAAAGAATCCTGAAAAAGTGATCAGTTTCCACAAAAGTATTAATAAGCACAACTGTTTTCAAGAAACTGACAAGAAGAAATGTTTAGAATGATTTTTGAATGATCATGGGACACTGGGGATGGCTTTGCCATGGCTTATCATCACAGGAATAAATTACATTTTAAAATATATTAAAATAGAAAAAAAGTTATTTTAAATTGTATTAATATCTCACAATATTATTTATAATATTAAGAAAGATTTTGCCTTAGGTTTCATGCTGTAGCAAAGAAAGATTGATAATCTATCCAGATCCAAAAATACCGGTACTGTATGCCATTGATGCCTTTGCTTGAGAAGTATTTGTGCAATTTCTGTTTTAATTATGAAGTATTTAATTTACAATTCTTTCTCTTTACATTCAGGAGCTTCACGGCAGCTGGTATTGTAAGAAAATGGAGGATTCACCAACAAAGCATCTGCTTGGCTCGAAGAAGCGAGTCAAAATCCACCCGAACACAGTGACGGTCAAATATGCCACTCATTTCCCCCAGCCTGGAGACGAGGGCTATGATGACGCTCCATCTTTTGAAGACTTTGGCTCATTTGTCGAAGAGACCTCAGACAGAAAGAACCTTACTGACAGCAAGTCGGGCAGGACTTTTTTCAGTGCGCTTGACAGTCGCTCCAAACCGCCAGGGGACCAAAAAGACAAAGGGGTCGGAGGTCAGCTGCAGAGCTTCGGGGAGGCCTCCGTGTTCTCCTCACGAATGACGTGGGCCGCTCTGTTTGGGGCGGCTCTGGCCCACGGCTGTGTGGCTCTCATCACACGCCTGGCTGCCGACCGCTCTAGGGTGCCGTCGCTGGAGCTTCTCTTTATCCGCTCGGTCATCCAGGTGTTGTCCATTGGGGTGGTATTTTACTACCAGGAGCCTCCCTTCGGGCCCCAAGGCTACAGACTGCGTCTATTCTTCTATGGCGTGTGCAATGTCATCTCCATCACGTGTGCGTATACCTCATTTGCCATCGTGCCGCCCAGCAACGGCACCATCATGTGGAGGGCCACCACGACGGTCTTCAGTGCCATGCTGGCGTTTTTACTCATCGATGAGCGGCTAGGCATGACAGACGTGGTGACGGTTGTCAGTAGCGTCTTCGGCCTCTGCTTGGTCATGATTCCCAACATCTTAGGTGAGCACAGATCTCTGGATTTCTGGAAGGAGGCTTTCGGCTACACCATGACGGTGATGGCAGGCTTAATGGCGGCCTTGTCCATGATCATATACCGAGCCATCAAAGAGAAGGTGAGCATGTGGGCAGCGCTTTTCACTTTCGGCTGGACCGGAACGGTGTGGGGAGTGTCAACTATGTTCATCCTGCAGGAGCCCATCATTCCACTGGACGGAGAGACGTGGGGGTATCTAATCGGCATCTGCGTCTGCTCCACCGTGGCGTTCCTGGGGGTATATTACGCCCTCAACAAGTTTCATCCCGCACTGGTTAGCACCGTGCAGCATATGGAAATTGTTGTGGCAATGCTTCTGCAGCTGATTGTGCTCCACATGGTTCCTTCAGTGTATGACATCATCGGGGGCGTCATCATCATCATCAGTGTTGTCGCGCTGACGGCCGTAAAGCTTTACTGGGTGGGCAAGAGCAAAAGACAGGAGTACGAAGAGATCCTCGATTCGCCGATAAAGTGAAACAATAACAAAGTTATTGTTTTATAAATATTTTTGTGGAGTTTGATTTTTCAGGCCTTGAATTAATGCTACCCACCTGTGGTTGAGGTTATCGTGAATGTTTGAGAAAAAAATCTATGTGAAGTTTGTGTCTATTGATGAAGTGCCATTGTGAAGTTGTCTTTGACCGCTGTATTATGTGAAGCTCAAAGAGGTTGTTGATTTTTTTTGCCAATTATTAAGTAATTATCATGTCAAACATGTTTGGTTTTGTGCATCCAAATAAATGTCTGTGCAGAGGAGCTGCAATGAGAACATGCAATACTTTCATATGCACTATTTTCCATGTTGACTTGGTCAAGAGTGCCCCCTGTTGGTATATAGTGGTTATTTGACCATGAGAAGTGGAGCAACACTTTTTAGCACAGCCTAAAAGTGAGTGAATCAAATCTGTTTTGGCAACAGTGATTCAGGCTGGTGTCTGCCAGAGCTTTTCTCATGGCATAGGATGTCATCATTTCCAGTTTAAGGAGGAATATTGAAACTGATGGAGTCATGCACTTATTCACTCTAGAGTTCTACTTAGATCTCTACTTAGTTTTCACCAATGTATTGATACAATGTTTCCCATTGTTTACACACGTTTACTGAATCTGTGCACAAAACCACAAACACAAAATGCCAAATATCTAACTGCATTCAACAGTTTTGTCCCTTTCCAAAATTTAATTTTATTTTAAATAATAATTATACTGTACAAGTATATTCTATCTGCTAACAGAAAACATTCTGCTTTTTTAGATTTTCAGAACAAATATGATTTATAAGCTGTTTTCCTCATGGGGACCAAAATAATTTCCCCATAAAGTCAAAATGTACCATGTAAGGACATTTGGTCTCCATAATATATGAATACCAGACAGACAGACGCACACACACACACACACATCATATGAAGAGATTTGTCTACCAACCAACAACACACTGATGTGCTCTAAAGAAAACACTTATGAAATCCCATAATGGAAGGATTGTTACAGTAATATACCTACTCAAATATACGTTAAAAAAACACACACATGCAATACAGTACCAAAAACTTTACTTTAACAGTATTTCTAAAGTATTTTTGAAAACTTTTTTAACATCAAAAACACTGTATAAAAGTTCAGTAAGATAAAGGGTTTTCTGTACAAAAGTTACAAATGAAAGTTGCTCTTTTTCTGAGTAGGCTAGTATGAAGCTGCAGACTCGGAGCCTGCTGCATTTACAGTCCCGCACCCAGAGTCCCGCATTCTCAGACCCCTCGTTTTTCGAGACAGCGCCACCTATCAAATTGGATTTGATAAACACATGGATAAACACGTGAAGAACCGAATCGTGAGTATCGTCAATTTTATTCAATAATTTCTTTTTTAATCAAACTACTTTATAGCTAATCGATACACCAACATATGAACAGTCTATTTAATATTTGTAATGATAGTTTGTAACAAAATGTGAGCCGTTAATGTATGTTTTTTCCATAGACAGTATAGGTTTTTTCGCCTTTTTCCCCCGAAAATATTTTGATAGCTAACGTTAGCCTTTAACCATGGACTTTTTGTAGACAAGACATTGTAAAAAAAATTGATTAAAATTGACATTAAAGTAGACAAATTAAATACATTATATGTGTTAATATCAAAGAATGATATTTATTATTTATAAGAATGATACATTAATTATTTAATCAGATTTACCTTTTTTTAATTATCGGAACTTTTCTCCTAAAACTATCGAATTAATTAATGCCGGAGTAATTATTTTACTTTATATAATTTATGTAGACTAGGCTACTTAAATTAGTTCTTATAAAACGTAAGTAGCCTATTAAAATGGATCAATATTATATTTATATATATTTTACTGTGATATGAAGTTGTTGCTGTTTTGAATGCAATTGAAGACAAAAATAAAGTCACTAACACAATTCTTTCTTCCTTTTTTCTTTGCTTTGTCCTGTTTACAGCAAGAGACAGTGATTAAGGTGATCGTTAAATAAAGTACAGAATTGTTTATTATTGGTGTTTTGTCTATTCTTTGAGTTTTGCTTCACATTCAAAATATAAAAAAAACAGGTTTTGTAATGTTAGCATGGTATGATGTCAATTAGACCATTATATGTTGAACTGAAAGAAAAAAAGGAATTTGAAACATTTTACAAAAACAAACTAAAACATTGTAGCAATATAATATCACATAATATTTTTCAGATGATAGTTCAATCTGTATTTGTATCCGTTACATCAGTAATTTCCTTTCAATTACACCCACGCTCAAAAAATAAATACTGGGTAATTAGTTAGCCTAGTTTGAGAACACAATTATTTGTTTTGTTTTGGTACATGCATTAAGCAGGGAACGCAAATATTTATTTGGATAACTTTAAATAAAAAGAGACCGTAATCTTGCATTCCGATGTCTTCAATGGCATTTGGATAAGGGTGTTATACGATCTTCCGAACAGCAGGAGGCGCTGTCTCGAAAAACGAGGGGTCTGAGAATGCGGGACTCTGGGTGCGGGACTGTAGATGCAGCAGGCTCCGAGCCTGCAGCTTGATAATGTTGGCTTTTTCTCAAAACTCTAAACACACACACCTCACACACACAAAACAAGCAAAATGTAAGAAATAATAAGCAAGGCTGCGTCCTGCCTCCCATTTTGGTCTGGTCAAAGTACTTAGTGATGTTTCTGGCTAAACTAGGGAATGAAAATTCTGGAGTGATGGATCCAGCTGCCAAAAGCCTTCGCAACAACCTCACCACATGCATTCTCCAGTCTCTTGAGAGGAGGCATGCAAGGCAGTCGTACACTTTCCATCATCATGCCAGAAAAAAGAAGAAAAAACAACTCTATTGGTTTAGGAATGAGGAATATGTTATAACAGAACCGTGGGTGGCCAGTTGAAGACCAGAACAGTCTGGTGGAAATTCATGTTGTCCCAGATCACATACTTAGGCTGCTCTGGTCCCCCCCCCTCCTCCTCCTCCTCCTCCTCCTCCTCCTCCTCCTCCTCCTCCTCCTCCTCCTCCTCCTCCTCTGAACTTATCAGAGACAACTGTCTTTCCTCATCCTCCTACTCTCACTCCTTCACCTCTAGCTCTTTCATCACCACTTACTTCCAGTTTCCTGCGAAAAAGGAAAAGCTCATCTGTGTCTTTTTTATTGCGCCAAAGCTCTGATTTCTAATTGTATAATTCAGCAACTGCTGTTACACCAGTGAAGAACTGGTCTTGCAAAATTGGTGCAAAGAGCTTGGCATTGTGATGGGTGTTGCTTTCCAAAGGAACTAAAGAGATTTGGAATGTTGTGCCAAATATAGAGAACTGTGTAAAAACGGTAAGATAATTGAAAACTGAGGGTAAAGCAGGGACTTTGCCTGCAATTTTGCAGACTTGATTCTGGGATTTGGTGCATTCAGGTTTTGGTGATTGCGTTTTAAGTTCCAATTTTGGTGTGTAAACCATTGGGAAAAACTGTTAGGCTATGTGTTTTGGCAAGGAGTTAGAATTCTCATATTTGAGGTTAAAGCCAAATGGTTGCATAGTCTCTGTGCAGATCATGTAACATCACAAAGGCACCATGCCTGGGTTGAAAACACTAATTTTCTGCGGATTAAAAAAAGTCAATGCATGATATATGCAAACATTGTTCATATAATAATCATGTCAACTTTGTTTCCCCAGAAACAAGAGTAACGTCACTCAAATCTGAGAATGTTGTGTCTTTAAAAAATAAGAGCAAACAGTGTATTTCAAACTAAAGTATTTTCGATGATTTGTTTTCTCTTTAATAAAAGCATGTATTAATTTCAGTGTGCGTTTTATGAGAATCTAACGCTTTTTGCTAAGCTGTAAAAAGAAAACAAAAGTTCAAGCACAAATGTTTGTCCTTGTTTTGAACGTTTTATAGGAATTCTCCAAATTGTCCACAAGGTGGGAGGAATGGGCCGAATAATTACAATAAAAACCAGATGAAAGTGGTTAATTTATATAATAGATTCAAAAATTATAAAATGCATACATAATACATACTTAATTTAATTACATGATTAAGTTTCAATTTTAAAAGGTTTCATTTATTGAAGCCAATACATAATGTCATACACATTTATATATGTCATTTTTATCTGTGGACTGTATGACATCATCTCAGTGTGCACTCATATTGTCATAGCAAGCACATTAAAATAATGTCAGCACATTGAAATTTGTATAGGCTTTGATTTGTAGCTTTACTGTTATCTTCAACACAGAGCTAAATTTCATCCCGTAACATCATGTGCAAGCATTTATTGCCTCCCTTGAGAAATAAACCAGTCTGTATCAAGGATCTATGACAATCCGTGTTCTCACTGCTGCTTCAAAGATCAGTCTGCTGGCTCACTGAAACCTGAGCGTGTGCTGGAGTTTAGCTCTCTGACTGTCCAAAGCCTCAGAGGCCTCGTAAGTCGCAGATGTGCAGGTCGCTTGTTTACTTCTCACACAACATCACTCACAGATAGACTTTAGATTTTTTAAAGTGTTGCCTGATTTTTTAAAAAATTCACACATAGCTTTAAAACATGTTCATCAGAACATATCTAAAAGAGCCCGTAATGTGTTTGAACTTAGTAAACAATAATCACATTATAGTACATTAGCACTACATTAGTTCATTAGCACTACCTGTACTATCTCATGCGTTAAAGATAAAATCAAATAAAACGAAATAAATATATATTTTTTCTTCTTCTTCTCAAATCAAGGTCTTTCCAGGCTCCAGACGTACCAGATGATTTGTGGGTCTCCTGAAAAGAATCTGAATATGCAACTTTATGATCCGCAAAGGAAGGGAGAACTAAAACAGGATGTGTAAACCTGAAGTGAGAGGGTTTTGCTGTGTCTCACATGTCATATATCTCAGGCAGTTTTGTCTTTATAGCTTTGGATGTCCCCAAACTCTCACGTTCCTGAACTCATTTCAGTCTGTTTTGTCCCATAAACTCATGGATGTCACCCACTCTGTGAGACGTGTCTAACAAAGCTTCTGAAAACGGAGGTTGAAGTGATGCAATGACCCAGCCGTTAAATGAGAAATGAGGTTATTGTGGTGGAGCCTGAGACATATATATTGCAGCAGCCCTGACTTCATGTGCATAATTCTTAAATTATGTTTATTTATCATTTGTACACAATTTCATCAATATCAGCATTATCAGATGAACCGGCTACGAACTGACACAAACAAACTGTGATTGGTTGCTTTTAATATTGGTCCGGCAGTCTCATCCTCTCTGCCGTTCCTCTATGGATAAAATAAGCAGTAGACTGGACCAGGCTTTATGCCGATCATCAAATGTCTGGCTGTGTGAGAGGTTAAAGGTCAAAATTTTGTTTTGGAGGTCTCCTACAACAGGTTTAAATGCATCAAAGGTCATTTTAAATCATTAAATAAGAAAATAATTAATTTTCTAAAAATGTTCCAAATTTTTCAATGATTCTCAAAAGACTAGCCTGTAGATTCAGTCTCTATAAATCCCTATTTTCAGCGAGCTACTCTGCTCTGATTGGCCAGATGACCCAGTCTGTTACGATTGGTCTACTGCTTATAGTGTTTGTCTTTTGATGTTGTTTTAGCCTAAATCACTGATTTGTAAGTGTATTTAATTTTATTACCCTGCGGCTAATGCGCTATGTATAGCACTTTGGTCAGCGCGAGCTGTTTTAAATGTGCTATAAATAAACTTCTTACTTACTATAGAGCCTGTGGGAACTGAATTTCATCTCCGGAGGCTTCCTAAAGCTCAGCGATTGTACTCACTGTAAACACAGTAACTATGGTGTCGATTTTACCAATCCGAGCATGGGTCAGATGATGAGACATTGGAAGAACTAGTTTCAACCCAAAACTCCATCGCAGGGATGACTTGAGCTGGGCGTATTGCAATTGTACACTTCTCAGTTTGTCATACATTATGAGATTCCTCACCATCATAATTTACAAGTGTATGTCCATAAACATAAGCTTCAGTGGGAAACCAGTCTTGGGTAACGGGGTGCTCGCTGCCAGCAGCAAAAGATTGGGATTGTAGGTCTACTGTTGTATATCATTACAACATAATTTGAACTTAATTAAATTCTTTGCAGCGTCATCATTTGGAGGTGAAAATAGAAGTGAAAATAAAACAAATTTACTTTCAGCGTATATGACAGTCTTCTTGACATTATGTTACTGTAATCATTTGACAATGTTTACAACGGGCGGACAATGTGAAGCAGTAACACAGTGGGATTCAAATTACTGACGACTTGTTTAGAGTTGATTCTTTCTTTTGAAAGACAACTTTTTTATTGTGCACTTTCGACTTTACAACTTTGCAGACTGTTTACATTCACAGACAGCACACTGCAAGAAATTTAATATTCCAAAAAAAATAACATAATAGGGGCACTTAAAAGGTTACGTTTTTGGTTAACATTAGAAAAGAGGTAGACTATGGGCAGTATCATGGTCAGAGAGCTTAAAAGATATTGTATTTTGTCACTAAGCCTGTGTTTTTGGAAATGCAAATGTTTAAAAATGTTAAATAAAGGATGTATATTTAACAAATGTTTTGGAATGCTTGGCTGTTTATTTGTTATTCCGTTATTTATTTGTCTGTTGCATGAAATCCATGAAATGAAGCCCAGCATGTTGGCTCTTGTTTCCAGTGCAGGGCAGCTGCAAGCGAATCCTGTAGTAAACAGCTGCCCTGCACTTGTAGGTTTTGGATGGGTAACAAGCACTGAAGTGTTTGTGCTTTTATGTAGGCTCTGTTATCCTTCCTTTCAAGCTGCTATGAAAAATAAAGTGAGGTTTATTTTCAGGTGCTGCATGTTCAAAATATCTCATCATTGTCTAATCATGACAGAGTGAAGGCTGGTGGATATGAAAGCCCATTTCCACCATATTAGAAAAAAGAAATGCTTAGGTAAATCATAATTATGACATAGAACATCCTAATTATTAAAAAGTCAAAATGATGACATAAAAAGTCATAATTATGATATAGTATTCTTTTAAACATATATTTCATAATTATGACTTATTGTGCATAATAAGGCATAGTCAAATTTGAGATAAAAATCACTTATCACTTACAAGTCATAATTATGAGTCGAAACTATGACATACACAATTATGACAAATAGTCGAAATTAAGACAAAAAATTTAAATTATGAGATAAATAATTTGTGAGAAATAAACGTTACTTTATGAGAAAATTCTGAGATCCTATAATAATATTGTCATAATTCCGACAATTATTGCATAAAAAATAATATTGCATATAGGCTACATCTAATTTTTATCTCATTTAATTTTTTTATTCATAATTTCAACTTTTTATCTTAATTTCGACTACCGGTATTTGTCATAATTGTGTATGCCTATGTCATAGTTTCACTCATAAGTGATAAGTGATTTTTATCTCAAATTTGACTTCAGAACTTTTTAATATAACATTTAAAATATAAAATTTAAAAAATAACTTTTTAATATTTTAATATAAATATTTAATATTAACTTTTTACACAATCATTATTGAACCCATTTGATAGAACCCTATTGAAAGAACCCGTTTGATGAAACCCATTTTAAAATAACCTTTATTTTCTCTCTCGCTCTCTATCTGTATCTCTGCCTCTTTATGTATTTCATATTATGGATGCTGCTTATAGCATGCTGTGCCTGTCCCTTTTTTCAGTCACTGAACCTTCTCACACCCCTCAGGAAGCAATTCGGCTCCATAACTGTGACCTCATTCCCTTAAATTACAGCTCTGTCCACTGGACCAGGTGCTCCAGAGGTGCATTTGACAGCCTCTCTTTCACAATAGCTCTGCAGGTTTGTAAACAGATGACAGCACTCATACACCCGAAGAGTTGAGAGAGCTGTGAGAACTTGTTCATGTTCAGTGTAGTTTACTCACAGTATACATTATTGAACCACTGGGGGACCGACTATTGAATAACCCATGAAGACCCACATAAGGTCAATAAACTGAAGTACAGCCCATATAAAGCCTTAGATTCCCTCACCAATAGATCAGTAGAACGCAACTGGTTTTGCTTCATGAACTAGATTTTGAACAACAGTGTTGACCTAACACAATATCATCACAATGCAACTGTTTATCATTCATTTCAAAATGTCAACAAATTTACATAGGCCTACATTAAAACCCCCTTTTTTATTTTCTGTAAGGCTAATTTGGAACAGTAAATATTATATATATATATATATATATATCAACCTCAACCAATTTCAGTTAGTTGCCAATGCAACATTTCTAATTTTCATTTAGTCAGTTTTTCCATCTAATAGTAATATTTCATTTCAGCTGACCACACACACACACACACACACACACACACACACACACACACACACACGCTGAGACAAGGGATGACTGGAAGATGACTGAGATGAGGTAGCTAGCAAGGTAATCAGGAACATACAGTAAAGTGAGTAAGTAGCCAGAAAAGTATAAAATGCAGCATCAGACAAGGCCAGAAACAGCTGTGTGTGTGTGTGTGTGTGTGTGTGTGCGTGCGTGCGTGCGTGTGTGTGTGTGTGCGTGTGTGTGTGCGTGCGTGTGTGTGTGTGCGTATGTGTGTGTGTGTGCGTGCGTGCGCGCGTGTGTGTGTGTGTGTGTATAATAAAATTGCTGTATGTTTCGTGGCTCACCAGAGCACTCTGTCTGTAAACTAATTATACGCTGTAAAAATGATATGATCAAAAAGTCATGACAACATTACTAAAAACTAAATAATTTAAGCAATTGCAAGTTATCCGAGATTCAACTCAATTTAACCAGTTTAATATAATTTAAGATTAAATGACTATACAGACAATTTGATTATACTTAAAAATGTAATGCAGCAACTGAACTTAAGTTTTTAAGTTGAAAGAGGTGGAAGTTTTGTCATGTTAGTTTCCACAGAAGACCCAGTAAGTGTTTGAGGCCCTTCCAGCCACTATCTGTCTATGCTAGAGTCTACAGAAAGGACCCCTTGACAGCCATTGGTTAAGGACAGTCATGTGTGTGGGGTGGAGAGTCGCTCTGTCAATAACTCTGGACTTTCAGGAAGTTCTCATGGAATAGCTGCTGCTCTGTTACAGAGAGACTGGGAGAAAGAGAGAGCGGTCGTGTGTGAGGAAGGGGGGCTGCTCACAGAGCTGGGAATGGATATGGCTAACCTTTTTAAACACTTCTTTCGTGAGTACATATTTATCATCTTTTCCACTGAAGTATCACTCTTGCTCAACAAAGTTATTGCCATTGCCCTGCTGTTGATAAATTCATTTAATCTATAAAGAAAGAGCAATTTCTGCGAGTTTCTTCATACTTGATGTGATTCTTAAGTTATATACTTATGCTGTCAGCCCTTTGTAACTGTCCTTGTGTTTGTCTTGCCTTCTTTGAGGGTAAATACCAGCTGAAAGTGGGCTGATAAGGGTTTCAAATACCCTTCAGAAATATTGTTCAGTTTGTGATTATTTAGAATGTGTTTCTCTTATTTTATATTATTAAGAATAAAAAAATGTTATTAGGAGTTTAGTGCTTAATGACATTTTGGTTTGTGTGTCTCTTGGTTGTAAACCTAGATGAGTCACTCATATAATGTTATACGCACAACCGCAAGCTCATTGACATACATTTTACAGGGCAGTTATAGGCTACACTCAGGTACTTCAAATACTTTCCTTTTTCTATAAAATTGGCCATAAGAGAGGGAGGAAATAGCAGCAGGCTCTTCAGGGTAGCTTGGACAGTCTTAAAAAACAAAAATCAAAGCAGAAACCCATGCAGGCCCCCTCAACCTCCTCTACTGTCAACTTGAGCTGCTCTGTGAAGGCGGCCGGAAGCTGTCTAATTCAATGCAGATTTCAAGTGCAGGAAAACAGAAGGATGTGAGGCAATGAATAATTGAGGCCTTTGACTCTGGGTTTCTTTCTCGCTCATTACGTTCTTCTTCCCCTTTGTAACACATTCAGCATTTCAGTGTTTTTATTCCCCGCATTACAATACAGTGGACAAGACAGTGGGGTGTCGTGACTTGGCAGAGTGAAGCAACGGATCTTGCAGGACAAAAGAGCAGTAGCAACTGGACAGAAAACTTCAACAAATGAGACTCCTTATTTACTTTTCTCTTTTTTTGCACTTGTTTTATTTGCTCACCTTTGAATAGCCGGACTTTTCGGGAAAATTCGGGAGAAGAGGGAAGAAACTGCAGGCTGCTCTGATGGCCTCCTGCCAGCTCTCTTTCTTGCTCTCTCTCTGTCTGCCTCTCTTTCTCTCTCTCTGTGTGCATTAGTATGCCTTGGAAGTTCAGAGAGGCTATTGTATACCAAACGGAGGCGTGACTGATTCCTGCACAAAGGGAAAATGTCTCAAGTGTTATTTGAGTAATTTTGCATTCAAAAATATGTAGTGGAAAATTAGCCACAAAACAAAATATAATGTCGGTTGAAATGAGAAAGAAAAGGACAGAGCAGCTGTGAGGTCAAAAGTGAACAGAAACACATGCTGAAGTTCATCACGGGTTTATATTTGTGTGGATGCGTGTATTGCGTCACTCTGAGAATTAACGGCACTACCTTTGCTGACAGTTCTTGGACGCTACATCTGTTTGTGAAGAGGCTATTTGTCTTATGATGTCACTAGTGGAGTGAGCTCAGCCCGAACAGAAACAAAGGCAGGGTGATTTGGCTGCGTTCGCTCGGTTCCTGTCGTGGATATGAGAAAGCAGCTTGCCACGGGTCACGTTACCTTGATAATCACACTCAGCTTTTTCAAAAACCTGGGCTGAGCGAGAGATCTCATTCAATGTTGAGGGCAGATGGCAGCAAAATTAGGTCAAGTCAAGATGTTCAGTTGTGTTTCATGGGGAAAATTATGAACTTGCACAAAAAAGCCACATGCAAACTTTGTCAGACGTATACAAACTCGTTACAAACCCTATGTTCAGCTTTTGGGTTGAACTCTGATGAAATGAAGACTTTATGACCGTCTCAATTGTGTTTTAATACAGTATATACAGTACCTGTGATGCCAAGGTTTATACTTAAGGAAGAATTCTGCCTTATCTCTGCTTTTGACTGTTTTCCCGCATGTGGAAAACTGGGAAATTGACTGGAAAGCTGAGCTGCCGTTATTCTGGCTGTCAGAGGAAATGAAACAAAAGCAGACAGAGCACAGTGCCTCAAGCTCCATCCTTGAGTCACGTCATAAAGACAGTAATGCTTTCATTGCTGTTGCCTGGAATTGACCGTTCGCAAAGACCCGCCCCCCTTAGTTACTGTCGCTATGTCCGACAAGTTACACCGCTCTCACACCACCATGTTCTCACGCAGTGAAAAATACATTGCGGAGCAGAGAGGACACTGACAACGCGCTGACAGACAGGACAGACCAGGTAACTTTTCGGTTACTTTTGATATTAAACATTATTAAACAAAGTCTCACCTTTCAAATTTGGTCATTTTTTTGAAATAAATTTAACATTAAAGAGCCGTTTTGTGGCTCTTCAATGTGTCTGACAGATCGCTGTGGAGCCTCAGTTAAAGCTGCTCGTGAACTGATCTCTTCCTTCTAGTTTATTTATAGCATCAAATAAACATGAATGAACATAAGAAGGAATGTTGTTTTAAAGGGGTGGTTGAGTATGATTTCACTTTTCTAACTTTAGTTAGTGTGAAATGTTGCTGTTTGAGCATAAACAACATCTGCAAAGTTACAACGCTCAAAGTTCAAAGCAAAGGAAGATATTTGCTTTTAAAGAAAAGGACTACAACAAACGGCTGGTAGAGACTACACGACATTCCTCCCGGGTTAGTGACACCAGCAACCCTAAAATGTACATAAACCCGCCCCCGGGAACACACAGTCCATATTGAGAGGAGGAAAGTTGTTGTATAAGAGTACATTTGTGAGTCAGCTCAAACTTTAGCATCCATCTTTTCACATGCAATAGAAAGTCACTCTGTGTGCATCTCACAACAGTTCCTATACGAGCGATTGATAGACTATCATGACAGAATATCCTAATTGAAGATAGTTAACTCAACATCAGCAACATACATTCATCAACTAACCATTCAGAGACGTCCTGTTGCATTCTACATGTTGTCACTTCTTCTTGAGTCTCTCCATCTTTGTCTGACTCTGTTTTAACATTAAAGGCAGAACAGTTTCTGTCATTTTAGTGTGTCTGCGTGAGGTAATCGCAGCTGCTAACACACACTAGCTCTTGAAACCGCCCTCTGCAGCAGCTCGTTTGCATTTAAAGGGCCAGGCACAAAACGGTGCGTTTTTTTGGTAAACCCTCAAAAAGTGACAACTTTAACAAGCTAAATAAAAAATATCTGTGGGGTCTTTTGTGCTAAAACTACACACACACACACACACACACACACACACACACACACACACACACACACACACACACACACACACACACACACACACACACACACACACACACACACACACACACACACACACACACACTCTGGGGGCATCAGAGATTTATTTTACATCTTGTGAAAAGGGCTTTTTACCACCCCTTTAACTGCGGAAAGGCGTCAGTACACTCAAGTTTTTCAAGTTCAAATCCTCCCATGTTAATCTGACATAGACAGTATATAAGATGGACACAGCGACCCCATAGATTTCAACGGAGAAAAGTGAAGCCCATTTGTCGTGTTTCTTTAGAAATAAATAATGGACAAATGGAGTCTTTGGACGCCTCAGATGTAAAGTTATTCGCTGTCAAAGTGATGCCAAAATTAATGGGAGTCAATGGAATGGTGAAGTTCTGCTACAATGGCGGCTCCCGGGGAGGCTTCAGTTTCCGGCGGATGGATTACCCCCTTGTAATCTGACTGCTTTGTCGGACAAAATGGTGGATGGCGAAGTATGATTGGTCAGATCACCTGTCAATCAAGCTCCCTGCTAAGGGTCAATTTCCATTTAAATAAAATTTCAACTTTATTGGCTTTTCCACACATCCACATGATGGTTTTACTTCTCAAAACGGTTGCATCACATTGATCATGATACTTGGTTTATCCACTGACAACTTGTTTCCCTCCAATGTTATCCCTGTGACTTTTATGTTTCCATGGTTATTTGGAATACAATGACTGTTACGGATGAGTTTGGAAAGTTTGATTTGGATGGAGCAGATGAGCTCTGTAATTCCACACATATGAACGAGTTAACTGGATCACAAGGCTGTTTTACATTTCAACTCTCTGCCCTATTTTTTTTTCTGGTATTTATTTTACAGGAAGCTCTTCTATCACTCTTCTGCTTTTTCTTCCTGTTGATGTTCATGGATGGGCAAAAAATAGATTTCCTTTTCATTTGGAGGGGACATATTGGTTTAGCCATTTTTTTTGGACATTCCAAGAAGTTAACTCCCATGAACGGATCTTCTTTATAAATAATATATATTTTATTCAAAGTTGATGATTGAGTCTATAGTAAAGAATTGTATCTGAAGAGAATTTGTGTTTTTTTTACATTAAATGTAATTTACTTTAAAAAAAACTAATTTACATACACCACCAATATGTTTCAGCTAAAAGCCTATTTAAAAGTTTGGGATCATTATGACAATTTTAGATGTAAAAACATTTTTCTTCAAATTAAAATACATTTTTAAAACATGTACTGTAGGCTAAATAGAATTTAAAATGTAGCCTATAAATTTGAATGTAATTAAAAAAGTCAAATGTTTAAAATGTATACAATTTTACTGGCACTCAAGATAACTTTTTTATTAGCACAGTTGACAATGCTATGTGTGTAAAATACAATTTCCTTAGTTGCTGTTAGTCACCCAAAAATGACAATTCTGTCACTACCTCATGTCGTTCCAAACCCATAAGACCTTAGTTTATCTTCGGAACACAAATGATGATATTTTACTGTAAGGGAATCTGAGAGCTTTCTGTCCCGCATTGACCGCTACGCAACTACTTTCAAGCCCCCGAAAGGTATAAGACCTCAAGTAATCCATCTAGGCAAAAAACAAACAAACATAATTTACCACATTATATACAAAGTAGGCTATTAATCTCCAACGCGTGCTCACGAGAGCACAACGTGTTGTGTTGACGCAGGAGCAGACTGTGTAGCGTGAACGCACGTGTCTTATGGGTTTTGAACGATAAGGGTGAGTCATAAATGACAGAATTTTCATTTTGGTGTGAACTAGGACACTCACATTTTTGAAGTCCAATTTTGGTTTTCAACAATGGGGAAAAAGAAAACACATTTCTCTAGAAACTCATCAGCCTATTGTTCTTCTGAAGACTTTTCCGTGAACTACTCTCTTGAAAGAAGAGTGAGAGCAAACTGGTTCCAACCAGTACAAAGAGAAGTGGACAGCCCGGCTGCACAACAAGATGAGAAGCACATCAGAGTATCTAGTTTGAGAAACAGCCCCCCCTCACTGGTGCTCAGCTGGCAGCTTCATTGAAAAGTACATGCCAAATATCAGTTTCATCAGCAACAGTGAAGAGAAGCCTCTGGGAAGCTGCTGGCCTTTAGGCAGAGTTTCACAGATAAAGTTTAATCTGAAACTTAAATAAATAAATAAGAAGGTGTGCTGTTGTGGGAACTATTCGATTGCAAGGCCAGTGAGAAATGCCCTAAAAAGCCTATGGGAACACCTGTGGGAAGCGCTGCAGAAAGCAAAATACTTCAGCTGAATATGTTCATCTTTAATGCATCCTTGGTGAACAACTTAGTATTAGTTTCTTAAAAAACATAAACAAACATAGCGATTCCATAATTTTAGTACGGTAGTGTATTTTTTTTTTTTCTGCAGAGTTCTGTGTCATTTCCCATCTATATTATGATCCAAATTTTTTTGAAGGAGAAGGAGATGTTGACCGCGCTGGGTGTGTATTTTAGCATGATTTGTGTAGACAGTAGACACACAGACTCCGTGGATTCAGGCCCAGAAATGAGTATGTTAAATTGATCAAAACTGATGTTTCATTGCCAAATCACTAATTTCTCTCTTTTGGGATCAGGGTATATTTTCCTGATTTGATTTAGTAGTCATGTAAAACAATTTATGCGAGATGGTAAACCTGTCACATGTTAAAAACAGTTTGTCAATATTTACATTATTAGCATAATTATTAGTCTAATGATGTGCAGATATGAAGTCTGTAACCCTTGGCTGTCAGCTGGTCTGTGATTGTGCAACACTGTTATTGTACCAGTGAACCAAAAGTGGGACAGAGGGGAAACAAATATTCTATATAAATTTTTGTATATTCTGTCAATAAACTTTTATGTGTTTATATGAACAAAATGTACCTCTCTATGTAATTTTCCTTATGGTTTTTCCTGCCAGTGACTGTGTCACAGCCCTTAGTGTGAGATCATCAACCTGAAACCCAAATGCTGAACTGTTTTGAATTTAGCAACGATTTTAACCATTTAAGAAAACTCACATGGATAATTGGGATTAGGCGTAACTATCAGACTTCAACTATCTTCACTCTGATGTACTAAATTACCATTAAAAATTTTGGGCTCAATAAGATTTTTATTTATTTATTTTTTAAGGAAATTAATATTTTTATTCTGCAAGGATGCATTAAATTGATAAACATTAAACGTTTTCTATTTTAAAAAAAATTATGTTCTTCTGAACTTTCTATTCATCATAATCCTGAAAAAAGTTACAATGTCTCCAAAAAGAAATAAATAAGCAGTTTCAACATGGATAATAATAAGAAATGTTTCTTGAGCAGCAAATCAGCATTTTAGAAGGATTTCAAAAGAATCATGTGACACTGAAGACTGGCAATGATGCTGAAAATTCAGCTTTGCATCACAGTAATAAATAATATATTAACATATATTCAAATAGAAAATAGTTATTTTAAATTGTAATAATATTTCACAGTAGTACTGTATTTCTGATCAAATTAGTGAAGCCTTAATGAAAAACATTAAAAAATATCTTACCGACTGCAAACTTTTGAATGGTAGAACATTTTTACTACTTTTATGAGCTTTGGGTTTAATTTCAAGCTGCTGAAACAAGAAAAAAAGTCTTTGTTTAAGCGTGTGACCATATATGCACATTATAAAGATAATGTCAGTTTGCAATGGTGAGATACCAATATACTAGTATCATTAGTTAAGTTTCATAATAGCACATTTTTCAAAAAACAGTGAAAAAAGCATTGTTCATATGCTCATATTAACATTTTCTGTGACTGCAGGGATTGGGAAGGTGAAGCAGAAAGGCTGTGTGCGAGATTTGCCCTCCAGCTCAGAGAAATATGACAGCGATGAGCGACTGTATGACCTCAACCTGCCCGCACTGGTGAAGTTCAACTACACCGCGGAGCGGGAGGACGAGCTCTCTTTGGTGAAGGGCACAAGGGTCATCGTCACGGAGAAGTGCAGCGACGGTTGGTGGCGAGGAACCTACAATGGCCTTTCTGGGTGGTTTCCCTCCAACTATGTCACCGAGGATGCGGACAGGACAATGAGGGACGATTCCACGAGCTCTCTCAAAGATAAACTGGCCTCAGTGGGGCACAATAACAACGGCTCTCAGGTTCTGCAGACTGTACAGGCACTTTATCATTTCAGCTCCGGCAATGTCGAGGAGCTGAATTTCAACAAGGATGAACTTATGGATGTGTTGGAGAAACCTGAGAACGACCCTGAATGGTGGAAGTGTAAAAAAGAAAATGGGCAAGTGGGTTTGGTGCCCAAGAACTATGTTACAGTTGTACAGAAAACACATGAAGAACTGGGGAATTCAGGACCACCTACTTCAAACTATGACATTAAGCCCTCTATGGACGGAGAGTTTGGAGGAAAACAATGGTACTATGGGAAACTGACACGGCACCAGGCTGAGATGGTCTTGAACCAGAGGGGTGCGGATGGTGACTTCCTCATCAGAGACAGCGAGTCTACGGTAATTGAATTAAAGGGATAGTTCACTTCAAAATGAAAATTCTGTCATCATTTACTCACCCTCAAGTTGTTTCAAACCTGTATGAGTTTCTTTCTTCTGCTGAACACAAAGGAAGATATTTTGAAGAATGTCAGTAACCAAACAGTTAAATGATCCCATTGACTTCCATAGTAGGAAAAAAAAATACTATGGAAGTCAATGGGACCAGTTAACTGGATAATCTTCCTTTGTGTTCAGCAGAATTTTGTACTTTTTTTATTTAGTGTGTGCCTTGTTATGAACAAACATTTCATTTTTTACTTTCCAGCCAAACGACTTCTCCATCTCTCTGAAGGCAGTGTACAAGAACAAACATTTCAAGGTGCAGCTAAAAGATGGACTGTACTGCATTGGTCAGCGCAAGTTCAGCTCCATTGAGGATTTGGTGGAACATTACAAAAAGGCCCCCATTTTTACCAGTGAGCAGGGAGATAAACTGTACCTGATTAAAGCATTAAACTGAGCCTACACAAGAGCCACATCGAACTCTGTCATCCATCAGCAACAACATTAAACTATATTGACTGTGCAAAAGTGTGAAAATGTCTTTGGTTAAATGTAAATGTGTATTTACAATTGCATTCAGTATGTGTTTGCTTATAGCATTGCTCCAATTTGGGATATTCAGCTATTTTAAATGCAAACTCCAGTTAATATCAGATAAGCTATCTTTGTAATTGTACTGTTTTTCCACCGCAGCAGTCCAGAAAAACACTTCATCTTTGAATGTGCTTGCATAGCCTTCTTGTGAAAAATGGAGAATGAATGAAATATCACTGCAGTCAGTTTTTTTTCCTTTACATTTACATTTATTTTATTTAATATCAAGAGCCCCTCAGAGGACAGTGAGAGAAAATCACATGTGTGATAGTATTTTTACCTGATACATTTGTTCAGCATTGAAATCATGAATCTCATGCTATATGTTGTGTTGTTCTTGCCCGTGCCAAAACTTTCTCTTCAATCTACATTAAGTTTTATAGAGGTCAAGACTATATTTACATTTCCATAGTCCCATCCTATCAGAACTTAACTTCTCACCCCCCCCCCCCATTTTTTTGTTACTACTAATTTGTCATTTGTAACAACTTGTAAACTGTGAATGATGCTTCCTTCCACAGTGAATTTTTTTATTTCTTTTACTTATCATTTCTTGACTTGATAAGTGTAACATTTAAAAAATAAAGCATACAAGTTTTGTCCTTTTTATTTAATGAATTCAGTAATTTCATAAACATGTGCAGGCCTACATATAATTATGAGGTGTATACAAAAATGCATGTAAGCTACAAAGTCTGTTACTTTTCCAGAGTAACCACAGTAACAAAAATATGTTTTATTCTTTCTGGCTCTTTAATGCAAAATGAAATTATTTAGAATCATGCTTTTTATTATGAATCAGATTTTTTAATTTATTTTTAGAAATGGTAAAATCTTAATTTTAAAAAGTTAATTTATTTCAGTAATTCAACAACAATTCAAGGTGAAACTAATATATGATATCATTACATGCAAAGTGAGATATTTCAAGCCTTTATTTGTTATAATTTTGATGAATATGGCTTACAGTTTATGAAAACCCCAAATTCAAAATTAGAATATTGTGAAAAGGTTTTCATAGCTGTAAGCCTTAATAGTCATCACAATTATAACAAATAAAGGTTTGAAATATCTCACTTTGCATGTAATGAGTCTATATAATATATTAATTTCACCTTTTAAGTTGAATTACTGAAATAAATTAACTTTTGCACGATATTCTAATTTTTCGAGTTTTTTTATTTTTTTTTATTCCATTGAATTTTTTAAAAAAAAATTTTTTATTAAAGAATATTGTTTGCCTTTTAACCATGATAGGACAGTATAAAAAAAAAAAAAAAAAAAAACGATGACCACTAGGCTATAGGGGACAAGTGGAAAACAAAAGTTTGTTGAGTATTTGAACCTCACTGCTAAGAAAAATGAGAGGGGGGGGGGGGGAACAGAATCCGACGGCAAAAAACCAGCTGTCGGAATCCGTTCCCCCACCCTCATTATGAGAGGTTTTGATGAAGTGGCTTAAAAAAAGGCTGATTCAATTTTTTTGTGGATGGAGCTTAACTGCCATCAGTTTAAAGAATATATTTTGCCTTTTAACCATGATAGGAAAGTATGAAAAAAAAAAAAAAAAAAAAAAACGATGACCCGGGACCTGTCGTCAAAATCCCAAAAGTATGAAAAAACAAAAAAACAAAAAAAAACATGACCCGGGACTTGAACTCAATTTCTTTGTGGATGGAGCTTAACTGCCATCAGTTTAAAGAATATCTTTTGCCTTTTAACCATTATAGGAAAGTATGAAAAAAAAAAAAAACCGATGACCTGGGACCTGCCGTCAAAATCCCAAAAGTATGAAAAAAAAAAACAACATGACCCGGGACTTGAACTCAATTTCTTTGTGGATGGAGCTTAACCGCCATCAGTTTAAAGAATATCTTTTGCCTTTTAACCATGATAGGAAAGTATGAAAAAAAAAAAAAACCGATGACCCGGGACCTGCCGTCAAAATCCCAAAAGTATGAAAAAAAAAAAAAAACATGACCCGGGACTTGAACTCAATTTTTTTGTGGATGGAGCTTAACTGCCATCAGTTTAAAGAATATATTTTGCCTTTTAACCATGATAGGAAAGTATGAAAAAAAAAAAAAAAAAAAAAAACGATGACCCGGGACCTGTCGTCAAAATCCCAAAAGTATGAGAAAAAGAAAAGAAAAAAAAACATGACCCGGGACTTGAACTCAATTTTTTTGTGGATGGAGCTTAACTGCCATCAGTTTAAAGAATATATTTTGCTTTTTAACCATGATAGGAAAGTATGAAAAAAAAAAAAAAACGATGACCCGGGACCTGTCGTCAAAATCCCAAAAGTATGAAAAAACAAAAAAACAAAGAAAAACATGACCCGGGACTTGAACTCAATTTCTTTGTGGATGGAGCTTAACTGCCATCAGTTTAAAGAATATCTTTTGCCTTTTAACCATTATAGGAAAGTATGAAAAAAAAAAAAAAAACGATGACCCGGGTTGACCTGTCGTCAAAATCCCAAAAGTATGAAAAAACAAAAAAACAAAAAAAAACATGACCCGGGACTTGAACTCAATTTCTTTGTGGATGGAGCTTAACTGCCATCAGTTTAAAGAATATCTTTTGCCTTTTGACAATGATAGGAAAGTATGAAAAAAAAAAAAAAAACGATGACCCGGGACCTGTCGTCAAAATCCCAAAAGTATGAGAAAACAAAAAACAAAAAAAAACATGACCCGGGACTTGAACTCAATTTTTTTGTGGATGGAGCTTAACTGCCATCAGTTTAAAGAATATATTTAGCCTTTTAACCATGATAGGAAAGTATGAAAAAAAAAAAAAAACGATGACCCGGGACCTGTCGTCAAAATCCCAAAAGTATGAAAAAAAAAAAAACATGACCCGGGACTTGAACTCAATTTCTTTGTGGATGGAGCTTAACTGCCATCAGTTTAAATAATATCTTTTGCCTTTTAACCATTATAGGAAAGTATGAAAAAAAAAAAAAAACGATGACCCGGGACCTGTCGTCAAAATCCCAAAAGTATGAAAAAAAACAAAAAAAACAACATGACCCGGGACTTGAACTCAATTTTTTTGTGGATGGAGCTTAACCGCCATCAGTTTAAAGAATATATTTTGCCTTTTAACCATGATAGGAAAGTATGAAAAAAAAAAAAAAACGATGACCCGGGACCTGTCGTCAAAATCCCAAAGTATGAAAAAACAAAAAAAACAAAAAAAAACATGACCCGGGACTTGAACTCAATTTCTTTGTGGATGGAGCTTAACTGCCATCAGTTTAAAGAATATCTTTTGCCTTTTAACAATGATAGGAAAGTATGAAAAAAAAAAAAAAACGATGACCCGGGACCTGTCGTCAAAATCCCAAAAGTATGAAAAAAAAAAAAACATGACCCGGGACTTGAACTCAATTTCTTTTTGGATGGAGCTTAACTGCCATCAGTTTAAAGAATATATTTTGCCTTTTAACAATGATAGGAAAGTATGAAAAAAAAAAAAAAACGATGACCCGGGACCTGTCGTCAAAATTCCAAAAGTATGAAAAAACAAAAAAACAAAAAAAAACATGACCCGGGACTTGAACTCAATTTCTTTGTGGATGGAGCTTAACTGCCATCAGTTTAAAGAATATCTTTTGCCTTTTAACCATGATAGGAAAGTATGAAAAAAAAAAAAAAACGATGACCCGGGACCTGTCGTCAAAATCCCAAAAGTATGAAAAAAAAAAAAAACATGACCCGGGACTTGAACTCAATTTCTTTTTGGATGGAGCTTAACTGCCATCAGTTTAAAGAATATCTTTTGCCTTTTAACAATGTTAGGAAAGTATGAAAAAAAAAAAAAAAACGATGACCCGGGACCTGTCGTCAAAATCCCAAAATTATGAAAAAAAACAAAAAAAACAACATGACCCGGGACTTGAACTCAATTTTTTTGTGGATGGAGCTTAACCGCCATCAGTTTAAAGAATATATTTTGCCTTTTAACCATGATAGGAAAGTATGAAAAAAAAAAACGATGACCCGGGACCTGTCGTCAAAATCCCAAAAGTATGAAAAAAAAAAAAAAAAAAAAAAACATGACCCGGGACTTGAACTCAATTTCTTTGTGGATGGAGCTTAACTGCCATCAGTTTAAAGAATATCTTTTGCCTTTTAACCATGATAGGAAAGTATGAAAAAAAAAAAAAACGATGACCCGGGACCTGTCGTCAAAATCCCAAAAGTAAGAGAAAAAAAGAAAAAAAAACATGACCCGGGACTTGAACTCAATTTCTTTGTGGATGGAGCTTAACTGCCATCAGTTTAAAGAATATATTTTGCCTTTTAACCATGATAGGAAAGTATGAAAAAAAAAAAAAAACGATGACCCGGGACCTGTCGTCAAAATCCCAAAAGTATAAAAAAAAAGAAAGAAAAAAAAACATGACCCGGGACTTGAACTCAATTTTTTTGTGGATGGAGCTTAACTGCCATCAGTTTAAAGAATATATTTTGCCTTTTAACCATGATAGGAAAGTATGAAAAAAAAAAAAACGATGACCCGGGACCTGTCGTCAAAATCCCAAAAGTATGAAAAAACAAAAAACAAAAAAAAACATGACCCGGGACTTGAACTCAATTTTTTTGTGGATGGAGCTTAACTGCCATCAGTTTAAAGAATATATTTTGCCTTTTAACCATGATAGGAAAGTATGAAAAAAAACCAAAAAACGATGACCCGGGACCTGTCGTCAAAATCCCAAAAGTATGAAAAAACAAAAAAAACAAAAAAAAACATGACCCGGGACTTGAACTCAATTTCTTTGTGGATGGAGCTTAACCGCCATCAGTTTAAAGAATATCTTTTGCCTTTTAACCATGATAGGAAAGTATGAAAAAAAAAAAAAAATGATGACCCGGGGG
This sequence comes from Phoxinus phoxinus, assembly GCF_949152265.1. Lineage (NCBI taxonomy): Eukaryota > Metazoa > Chordata > Actinopteri > Cypriniformes > Leuciscidae > Phoxinus > Phoxinus phoxinus. The sequence goes on along the minus strand of NC_136880.1, from coordinate 25,124,785 downwards.
ACCTGTCGTCAAAATCCCAAAAGTAAGAGAAAAAAAACAAAAAAACATGACCCGGGACTTGAACTAAATTTCTTTGTGGATGGAGCTTAACTGCCATCAGTTTAAAGAATATCTTTTGCCTTTTAACAATGATAGGAAAGTATGAAAAAAAAAAAAAACGATGACCCGGGAACTGTCATCAAAATCCCAAAAGTATGAAAAAACAAAAAAACAAAAAAAAACATGACCCGGGACTTGAACTCAATTTTTTTGTGGATGGAGCTTAACTGCCATCAGTTTAAAGAATATATTTTGCCTTTTAACCATGATAGGAAAGTATGGAAAAAATAAAAAAACGATGACCCGGGACCTGTCGTCAAAATCCCAAAAGTATGAGAAAAAAAAAAAAAAAAACATGACCCGGGACTTGAACTCAATTTTTTTGTGGATGGAGCTTAACTGCCATCAGTTTAAAGAATATATTTCGCCTTTTAACCATGATAGGAAAGTATGAAAAAAAAAAAAAACGATGACCCGGGACCTGTCGTCAAAATCCCAAAAGTATGAAAAAAACAAAAACAAAAAAAAACATGACCCGGGACTTGAACTCAATTTCTTTGTGGATGGAGCTTAACTGCCATCAGTTTAAAGAATATCTTTTGCCTTTTAACCATGATAGGAAAGTATGAAAAAAAAAAAAAAACGATGACCCGGGACCTGTCGTCAAAATCCCAAAAGTATGAGAAAAAAAGAAAAAAAAACATGACCCGGGACTTGAACTCAATTTTTTTGTGGATGGAGCTTAACTGCCATCAGTTTAAAGAATATATTTCGCCTTTTAACCATGATAGGAAAGTATGAAAAAAAAAAAAAACGATGACCCGGGACCTGTCGTCAAAATCCCAAAAGTATGAAAAAAAAAAAAACATGACCCGGGACTTGAACTCAATTTCTTTTTGGATGGAGCTTAACTGCCATCAGTTTAAAGAATATCTTTTGCCTTTTAACCATGATAGGAAAGTATGAAAAAAAAAAAAAAAACGATGACTCGGGACCTGTCGTCAAAATCGCAAAAGTATGAAAAAACAAAAAAACAAAAAAAAAACATGACCCGGGACTTGAACTCAATTTCTTTGTGGATGGAGCTTAACTGCCATCAGTTTAAAGAATATCTTTTGCCTTTTAACCATTATAGGAAAGTATGAAAAAAAAAAAAAAAACGATGACCCGGGACCTGTCGTCAAAATCCCAAAAGTATGAAAAAAAAAAAAACATGACCCGGGACTTGAACTCAATTTCTTTTTGGATGGAGCTTAACTGCCATCAGTTTAAAGAATATATTTTGCCTTTTAACAATGATAGGAAAGTATGAAAAAAAAAAAAAAACGATGACCCGGGACCTGTCGTCAAAATTCCAAAAGTATGAAAAAACAAAAAAACAAAAAAAAACATGACCCGGGACTTGAAATCAATTTCTTTTTGGATGGAGCTTAACTGCCATCAGTTTAAAGAATATCTTTTGCCTTTTAATAATGATAGGAAAGTATGAAAAAAAAAAAAAAAACGATGACCCGGGACCTGTCGTCAAAACCCCAAAAGTAAGAAGAAAAACAAAAAAAACAACATGACCCGGGACTTGAACTCAATTTTTTTGTGGATGGAGCTTAACTGCCATCAGTTTAAAGAATATATTTTGCCTTTTAACCATGATAGGAAAGTATGAAAAAAAAACAAAAAACGATGACCCGGGACCTGTCGTCAAAATCCCAAAAGTATGAAAAAAAAAAAGAAAAAAAAACATGACCCGGGACTTGAACTCAATTTTTTTGTGGATGGAGCTTAACTGCCATCAGTTTAAAGAATATCTTTTGCCTTTTAACAATGATAGGAAAGTATGAAAAAAAAAAAAAAACGATGACCCGGGACCTGTCGTCAAAATCCCAAAAGTAAGAAAAAAAACAAAAAAAACAACATGACCCGGGACTTGAACTCAATTTCTTTGTGGATGGAGCTTAACTGCCATCAGTTTAAAGAATATCTTTTGCCTTTTAACCATTATAGGAAAGTATGAAAAAAAAAAAAAAACGATGACCCGGGACCTGTCGTCAAAATCCCAAAAGTATGAGAAAAAAAGAAAAAAAAACATGACCCGGGACATGAACTCAATTTTTTTGTGGATGGAGCTTAACTGCCATCAGTTTAAAGAATATATTTTGCCTTTTAACCATGATAGGAAAGTATGAAAAAAAAAAAAAAACGATGACCCGGGACCTGTCGTCAAAATCCCAAAAGTATGAAAAAACTAAAAAAAACATGACCCGGGACTTGAACTCAATTTCTTTGTGGATGGAGCTTAACTGCCATCAGTTTAAAGAATATCTTTTGCCTTTTAACCATTATAGGAAAGTATGGAAAAAAAAAAAAAAAACGATGACCCGGGACCTGTCGTCAAAATCCCAAAAGTATGAAAAAAAAAATGAAAAAAAAACATGACCCGGGACTTGAACTCAATTTTTTTGTGGATGGAGCTTAACTGCCATCAGTTTAAAGAATATCTTTTGCCTTTTAACAATGATAGGAAAGTATGAAAAAAAAACAAAAAACAAAAAAAAACCGATGACACGGGACCTGTCGTCAAAATCCCAAAAGTATGAAAAAACAAAAAAACAAAAAAAAACATGACCCGGGACTTGAACTCAATTTCTTTGTGGATGGAGCTTAACTGCCATCAGTTTAAAGAATATCTTTTGCCTTTTAACCATGATAGGAAAGTATGAAAAAAAAAAAAAAAACGATGACCCGGGACCTGTCGTCAAAATCCCAAAAGTATGAAAAAACAAAAAAACAAAAAAAAACGATGACCCGGGACTTGTCGTCAAAATCCCAAAAGTATGAAAAAAAACAAAAAAAACAACATGACCCGGGACTTGAACTAAATTTTTTTGTGGATGGAGCTTAACTGCCATCAGTTTAAATAATATATTTTGCCTTTTAACCATGATAGGAAAGTATGAAAAAAAAAAAAAAAACGATGACCCGGGACTTGTCGTCAAAATCCCAAAAGTATGAAAAAACAAAAAAAAAACAAAAAAAAACATGACCCGGGACTTGAACTCAATTTCTTTGTGGATGGAGCTTAACTGCCATCAGTTTAAAGAATATCTTTTGCCTTTTAACCATGATAGGAAAGTATGAAAAAAAAAAAAAACTGATGACCCGGGACCTGTCGTCAAAATCCCAAAAGTATGAAAAAAAAAAAACATGACCCGGGACTTGAACTCAATTTTTTTGTGGATGGAGCTTAACTGCCATCAGTTTAAAGAATATATTTTGCCTTTTAACCATGATAGGAAAGTATGAAAAAAAAAAAAAAACGATGACCCGGGACCTGTCGTCAAAATCCCAAAAGTATGAAAAAACAAAAAAACAAAAAAAAACATGACCCGGGACTTGAACTCAATTTCTTTGTGGATGGAGCTTAACTGCCATCAGTTTAAAGAATATCTTTTGCCTTTTAACCATGATAGGAAAGTATGAAAAAAAAAAAAAAACGATGACCCGGGACCTGTCGTCAAAATCCCAAAAGTATGAGAAAAAAAGAAAAAAAAAACATGACCCGGGACTTGAACTCAATTTTTTTGTGGATGGAGCTTAACTGCCATCAGTTTAAAGAATATATTTTGCCTTTTAACAATTTATAGGAAAATATGAAAAAAAAAAAAAAAACGATGACCCGGGACCTGTCGTCAAAATCCCAAAAGTATGAAAAAACAAAAAACAAAAAAAAACATGACCCGGGACTTGAACTCAATTTTTTTGTGGATGGAGCTTAACTGCCATCAGTTTAAAGAATATATTTTGCCTTTTAACCATGATAGGAAAGTATGAAAAAAAAAAAAAAAAAAAAAAAACGATGACCCGGGACCTGTCGTCAAAATCTCAAAAGTATGAAAAAACAAAAAAACAAAAAAAAACATGACCCGGGACTTGAACTCAATTTCTTTGTGGATGGAGCTTAACTGCCATCAGTTTAAAGAATATCTTTTGCCTTTTAACAATGATAGGAAAGTATGAAAAAAAAAAAAAAAACGATGACCCGGGACCTGTCGTCAAAATCCCAAAAGTATGAAAAAACAAAAAAACAAAAAAAAACATGACCCGGGACTTGAACTCAATTTCTTTGTGGATGGAGCTTAACTGCCATCAGTTTAAAGAATATCTTTTGCCTTTTAACAATGATAGGAAAGTATGAAAAAAAAAAAAAAAACGATGACCCGGGACCTGTCGTCAAAATCCCAAAAGTATGAAAAAACAAAAAAACAAAAAAAAACATGACCCGGGACTTGAACTCAATTTCTTTGTGGATGGAGCTTAACTGCCATCAGTTTAAAGAATATATTTTGCCTTTTAACCATGATAGGAAAGTATGAAAAAAAAAAAAACGATGACCCGGGACCTGTCGTCAAAATCCCAAAAGTATGAAAAAACAAAAAACAAAAAAAAACATGACCCGGGACTTGAACTCAATTTTTTTGTGGATGGAGCTTAACTGCCATCAGTTTAAAGAATATATTTTGCCTTTTAACCATGATAGGAAAGTATGAAAAAAAAAAAAAAAACGATGACCCGGGACCTGTCGTCAAAATCCCAAAAGTATGAAAAAACAAAAAAAACAAAAAAAAACATGACCCGGGACTTGAACTCAATTTCTTTGTGGATGGAGCTTAACCGCCATCAGTTTAAAGAATATCTTTTGCCTTTTAACCATGATAGGAAAGTATGAAAAAAAAAAAAAAATGATGACCCGGGGGACCTGTCGTCAAAATCCCAAAAGTAAGAGAAAAAAAACAAAACAAAAAACCTGACCCGGGACTTGAACTCAATTTCTTTGTGGATGGAGCTTAACTGCCATCAGTTTAAAGAATATCTTTTGCCTTTTAACAATGATAGGAAAGTATGAAAAAAAAAAAAAACGATGACCCGGGACCTGTCATCAAAATCCCAAAAGTATGAAAAAACAAAAAAACAAAAAAAAACATGACCCGGGACTTGAACTCAATTTCTTTGTGGATGGAGCTTAACTGCCATCAGTTTAAAGAATATCTTTTGCCTTTTAACCATGATAGGAAAGTATGAAAAAAAAAAAAAACGATGACCCGGGACCTGTCGTCAAAATCCCAAAAGTATGAAAAAAAAAAAAACATGACCCGGGACTTGAACTCAATTTCTTTTTGGATGGAGCTTAACTGCCATCAGTTTAAAGAATATATTTTGCCTTTTAACCATGATAGGAAAGTATGAAAAAAAAAAAAAAAAAAACGATGACCCGGGACCTGTCGTCAAAATCCCAAAATTATGAAAAAACAAAAAAACAAAAAAAAACATGACCCGGGACTTGAACTCAATTTCTTTGTGGATGGAGCTTAACTGCCATCAGTTTAAAGAATATATTTTGCCTTTTAACCATGATAGGAAAGTATGAAAAAAAAAAAAAAAAACGATGACTCGGGACCTGTCGTCAAAATCGCAAAAGTATGAAAAAACAAAAAAACAAAAAAAAAACATGACCCGGGACTTGAACTCAATTTCTTTGTGGATGGAGCTTAACTGCCATCAGTTTAAAGAATATCTTTTGCCTTTTAACCATTATAGGAAAGTATGAAAAAAAAAAAAAAAACGATGACCCGGGACCTGTCGTCAAAATCCCAAAAGTATGAAAAAAAAAAAACATGACCCGGGACTTGAACTCAATTTCTTTTTGGATGGAGCTTAACTGCCATCAGTTTAAAGAATATATTTTGCCTTTTAACAATGATAGGAAAGTATGAAAAAAAAAAAAAAAACGATGACCCGGGACCTGTCGTCAAAATCCCAAAAGTATGAAAAAACAAAAAAACAAAAAAAAACATGACCCGGGACTTGAACTCAATTTCTTTGTGGATGGAGCTTAACTGCCATCAGTTTAAAGAATATCTTTTGCCTTTTAACCATGATAGGAAAGTATGAAAAACAAAACAAAAAACGATGACCCGGGACCTGTCGTCAAAATCCCAAAAGTATGAGAAAAAAAAAAAAAAAAAACATGACCCGGGACTTGAACTCAATTTCTTTTTGGATGGAGCTTAACTGCCATCAGTTTAAAGAATATCTTTTGCCTTTTAACAATGATAGGAAAGTATGAAAAAAAAAAAAAAAAAAAAAAAACGATGACCCGGGACCTGTCGTCAAAATCCCAAAAGTATGAAAAAACAAAACAAAACAAAAAAACATGACCCGGGACTTGAACTCAATTTCTTTGTGGATGGAGCTTAACTGCCATCAGTTTAAAGAATATCTTTTGCCTTTTAACCATGATAGGAAAGTATGAAAAAAAAAAAAAAACGATGACCCGGGACCTGTCGTCAAAATCCCAAAAGTATGAAAAAACAAAAAACAAATAAAAACATGACCCGGGACTTGAACTCAATTTTTTTGTGGATGGAGCTTAACTGCCATCAGTTTAAAGAATATATTTTGCCTTTTAACCATGATAGGAAAGTATGAAAAAAAAACAAAAAAAACAATGACCCGGGACCTGTCGTCAAAATCCCAAAAGTATGAAAAAAAAAAAAACATGACCCGGGACTTGAACTCAATTTCTTTTTGGATGGAGCTTAACTGCCATCAGTTTAAAGAATATCTATTGCCTTTTAACCATGATAGGAAAGTATGAAAAAAAAAAAAAAAAAAACGATGACCCGGAACCTGTCGTCAAAATCCCAAAATTATGAAAAAACAAAAAAACAAAAAAAAACATGACCCGGGACTTGAACTCAATTTCTTTGTGGATGGAGCTTAACTGCCATCAGTTTAAAGAATATCTTTTGCCTTTTAACCATGATAGGAAAGTATGAAAAAAAAAAAAAAACGATGACCCGGGACCTGTCGTCAAAATCCCAAAAGTATGAAAAAACAAAAAAACAAAAAAAAAACATGACCCGGGACTTGAACTCAATTTCTTTGTGGATGGAGCTTAACTGCCATCAGTTTAAAGAATATCTTTTGCCTTTTAACCATTATAGGAAAGTATGAAAAAAAAAAAAAAAACGATGACCCGGGACCTGTCGTCAAAATCCCAAAAGTATGAAAAAAGAAAAAGAAAAAAAAACATGACCCGGGACTTGAACTCAATTTTTTTGTGGATGGAGCTTAACTGCCATCAGTTTAAAGAATATATTTTGCCTTTTAACCATGATAGGAAAGTATGAAAAAAAAACAAAAAACGATGACCCCGGGACCTGTCGTCAAAATCCCAAAAGTATGAAAAAACAAAAAAACAAAAAAAAACATGACCCGGGACTTGAACTCAATTTCTTTGTGGATGGAGCTTAACTGCCATCAGTTTAAAGAATATCTTTTGCCTTTTAACCATTATAGGAAAGTATGAAAAAAAAAAAAAAACGATGACCCGGGACCTGTCGTCAAAATCCCAAAAGTATGAAAAAAAAAAAAACATGACCCGGGACTTGAACTCAATTTTTTTGTGGATGGAGCTTAACTGCCATCAGTTTAAAGAATATCTTTTGCCTTTTAACCATGATAGGAAAGTATGAAAAAAAAAAAAAAACGATGACCCGGGACCTGTCGTCAAAATCCCAAAAGTATGAAAAAACAAAAAAACAAAAAAAAACATGACCCGGGACTTGAACTCAATTTTTTTGTGGATGGAGCTTAACTGCCATCAGTTTAAAGAATATATTTTGCCTTTTAACCATGATAGGAAAGTATGGAAAAAATAAAAAAACGATGACCCGGGACCTGTCGTCAAAATCCCAAAAGTATGAGAAAAAGAAAAAAAAAAAAACATGACCCGGGACTCGAACTCAATTTCTTCTTGGATGGAGCTTAACTGCCATCAGTTTAAAGAATATATTTTGCCTTTTAACCATGATAGGAAAGTATGGAAAAAATAAAAAAACGATGACCCGGGATCTGTCGTCAAAATCCCAAAAGTATGAAAAAAAAAAAAAAAAAAACATGACCCGGGACTTGAACTCAATTTTTTTGTGGATGGAGCTTAACTTCCATCAGTTTAAAGAATATATTTTGCCTTTTAACCATGATAGGAAAGTATAAAAAAAAAAAAAAAACGATGACCCGGGACCTGTCGTCAAAATCCCAAAAGTATGAAAAAACAAAAAAACAAAAAAAAACATGACCCGGGACTTGAACTCAATTTCTTTGTGGATGGAGCTTAACTGCCATCAGTTTAAAGAATATATTTTGCCTTTTAACCATGATAGGAAAGTATGAAAAAAAAAAAAAAAACGATGACCCGGGACCTGTCGTCAAAATCCCAAAAGTATGAAAAAACAAAAAAAACAAAAAAAAACATGACCCGGGACTTGAACTCAATTTCTTTGTGGATGGAGCTTAACTGCCATCAGTTTAAAGAATATCTTTTGCCTTTTAACCATGATAGGAAAGTATGAAAAAAAAAAAAAAACGATGACCCGGGACCTGTCGTCAAAATCCCAAAAGTATGAAAAAACAAAAAAACAAAAAAAAACATGACCCGGGACTTGAACTCAATTTTTTTGTGGATGGAGCTTAACTGCCATCAGTTTAAAGAATATATTTTGCCTTTTATCCATGATAGGAAAGTATGGAAAAAATAAAAAAACGATGACCCGGGACCTGTCGTCAAAATCCCAAAAGTATGAGAAAAAGAAAAAAAAAAAAACATGACCCGGGACTCGAACTCAATTTCTTCTTGGATGGAGCTTAACTGCCATCAGTTTAAAGAATATATTTTGCCTTTTAACAATGAAAGGAAAGTATGAAAAAAAAAAAAAAAAAAAAAAACGATGACCCGGGACCTGTCGTCAAAATCCAAAAAGTATGAAAAACAAAAAAACAAAAAAAAAACATGACCCGGGACTTGAACTCAATTTCTTTGTGGATGGAGCTTAACTGCCATCAGTTTAAAGAATATATTTTGCCTTTTAACCATTATAGGAAAGTATGGAAAAAATAAAAAAACGATGACCCGGGACCTGTCGTCAAAATCCCAAAAGTATGAGAAAAAGAAAAAAAAAAAAACATGACCCGGGACTTGAACTCAAGTTTTTTGGGGATGGAGCTTAACTGCCATCAGTTTAAAGAATATCTTTTGCCTTTTAACCATGATAGGAAAGTATGAAAAAAAAAAAAAAAACGATGACCCGGGACCTGTCGTCAAAATCCCAAAAGTATGAGAAAAAAAACAAAAAAAAACATGACCCGGGACTTGAACTCAATTTATTTTTGGATGGAGCTTAACTGCCATCAGTTTAAAGAATATCTTTTGCCTTTTAACAATGATAGGAAAGTATGAAAAAAAACAAAAAACGATGACCCGGGACCTGTCGTCAAAATCCCAAAAGTATGAAAAAACAAAAAAACAAAAAAAAACATGACCCGGGACTTGAACTCAATTTTTTTGTGGATGGAGCTTAACTGCCATCAGTTTAAAGAATATCTTTTGCCTTTTAACCATGATAGGAAAGTATGAAAAAAAAAAAAAAACGATGACCCGGGACCTGTCGTCAAAATCCCAAAAGTATGAAAAAACAAAAAAACAAAAAAAAACATGACCCGGGACTTGAACTCAATTTTTTTGTGGATGGAGCTTAACTGCCATCAGTTTAAAGAATATATTTTGCCTTTTAACCATGATAGGAAAGTATGGAAAAAAAAAAAAAAACGATGACCCGGGACCTGTCGTCAAAATCCCAAAAGTATGAAAAAAAAAAAAAAAAAAAACATGACCCGGGACTTGAACTCAATTTTTTTTGGATGGAGCTTAACTGCCATCAGTTTAAAGAATATCTTTTGCCTTTTAACCATGATAGGAAAGTATGAAAAAAAAAAAAAAACGATGACCCGGGACCTGTCGTCAAAATCCCAAAAGTATGAAAAAACAAAAAAACAAAAAAAAACATGACCCGGGACTTGAACTCAATTTCTTTGTGGATGGAGCTTAACTGCCATCAGTTTAAAGAATATCTTTTGCCTTTTAACCATGATAGGAAAGTATGAAAAAAAAACAAAAAACGATGACCCGGGACCTGTCGTCAAAATCCCAAAAGTATGAGAAAAAAAAACAAAAAAAAACATGACCCGGGAATTGAACTCAATTTCTTTTTGGATGGAGCTTAACTGCCATCAGTTTAAAGAATATCTTTTGCCTTTTAACAATGATAGGAAAGTATGAAAAAAAACAAAAAACGATGACCCGGGACCTGTCGTCAAAATCCCAAAAGTATGAAAAAACAAAAAAACAAAAAAAAACATGACCCGGGACTTGAACTCAATTTCTTTGTGGATGGACCTTAACTGCCATCAGTTTAAAGAATATATTTTGCCTTTTAACCATGATAGGAAAGTATGAAAAAAAAAAAAAAAAGATGACCCGGGACCTGTCGTCAAAATCCCAAAAGTATGAAAAAACAAAAAAAAACATGACCCGGGACTTGAACTCAATTTCTTTGTGGATGGAGCTTAACTGCCATCAGTTTAAAGAATATCTTTTGCCTTTTAACCATGATAGGAAAGTATGAAAAGAAAAAAAAACGATGACCCGGGACCTGTCGTCAAAATCCCAAAAGTATGAAAAAAAAAAAAAAAAAACAACATGACCCGGGACTTGAACTCAATTTTTTTGTGGATGGAGCTTAACCGCCATCAGTTTAAAGAATATATTTTGCCTTTTAACCATGATAGGAAAGTATGAAAAAAAAAAAAAAAAAAAAAAAACGATGACCCGGGACCTGTCGTCAAAATCCCAAAAGTATGAAAAAACAAAAAAACAAAAAAAAACATGACCCGGGACTTGAACTCAATTTCTTTGTGGATGGAGCTTAACTGCCATCAGTTTAAAGAATATCTTTTGCCTTTTAACCATGATAGGAAAGTATGAAAAAAAAAAAAAAACGATGACCCGGGACCTGTCGTCATAATCCCAAAAGTATGAAAAAAAAAAAAAAAAAAAACATGACCCGGGACTTGAACTCAATTTTTTTTGGATGGAGCTTAACTGCCATCAGTTTAAAGAATATATTTTGCCTTTTAACCATGATAGGAAAGTATGAAAAAAAAAAAAAAACGATGACCCGGGACCTGTCGTCAAAATCCCAAAAGTATGAAAAAACAAAAAAACAAAAAAAAACATGACCCGGGACTTGAACTCAATTTCTTTGTGGATGGAGCTTAACTGCCATCAGTTTAAAGAATATCTTTTGCCTTTTAACCATTATAGGAAAGTATGGAAAAAAAAAAAAAAAACGATGACCCGGGACCTGTCGTCAAAATCCCAAAAGTATGAAAAAAAAAATGAAAAAAAAACATGACCCGGGACTTGAACTCAATTTTTTTGTGGATGGAGCTTAACTGCCATCAGTTTAAAGAATATATTTCGCCTTTTAACCATGATAGGAAAGTATGAAAAAAAAAAAAAACGATGACCCGGGACCTGTCGTCAAAATCCCAAAAGTATGAAAAAAACAAAAACAAAAAAAAACATGACCCGGGACTTGAACTCAATTTCTTTGTGGATGGAGCTTAACTGCCATCAGTTTAAAGAATATCTTTTGCCTTTTAACCATGATAGGAAAGTATGAAAAAAAAAAAAAAACGATGACCCGGGACCTGTCGTCAAAATCCCAAAAGTATGAGAAAAAAAGAAAAAAAAACATGACCCGGGACTTGAACTCAATTTTTTTGTGGATGGAGCTTAACTGCCATCAGTTTAAAGAATATATTTCGCCTTTTAACCATGATAGGAAAGTATGAAAAAAAAAAAAAACGATGACCCGGGACCTGTCGTCAAAATCCCAAAAGTATGAAAAAAAAAAAAACATGACCCGGGACTTGAACTCAATTTCTTTTTGGATGGAGCTTAACTGCCATCAGTTTAAAGAATATCTTTTGCCTTTTAACCATGATAGGAAAGTATGAAAAAAAAAAAAAAAACGATGACTCGGGACCTGTCGTCAAAATCGCAAAAGTATGAAAAAACAAAAAAACAAAAAAAAAACATGACCCGGGACTTGAACTCAATTTCTTTGTGGATGGAGCTTAACTGCCATCAGTTTAAAGAATATCTTTTGCCTTTTAACCATTATAGGAAAGTATGAAAAAAAAAAAAAAAACGATGACCCGGGACCTGTCGTCAAAATCCCAAAAGTATGAAAAAAAAAAAAACATGACCCGGGACTTGAACTCAATTTCTTTTTGGATGGAGCTTAACTGCCATCAGTTTAAAGAATATATTTTGCCTTTTAACAATGATAGGAAAGTATGAAAAAAAAAAAAAAACGATGACCCGGGACCTGTCGTCAAAATTCCAAAAGTATGAAAAAACAAAAAAACAAAAAAAAACATGACCCGGGACTTGAAATCAATTTCTTTTTGGATGGAGCTTAACTGCCATCAGTTTAAAGAATATCTTTTGCCTTTTAATAATGATAGGAAAGTATGAAAAAAAAAAAAAAAACGATGACCCGGGACCTGTCGTCAAAACCCCAAAAGTAAGAAGAAAAACAAAAAAAACAACATGACCCGGGACTTGAACTCAATTTTTTTGTGGATGGAGCTTAACTGCCATCAGTTTAAAGAATATATTTTGCCTTTTAACCATGATAGGAAAGTATGAAAAAAAAACAAAAAACGATGACCCGGGACCTGTCGTCAAAATCCCAAAAGTATGAAAAAAAAAAAGAAAAAAAAACATGACCCGGGACTTGAACTCAATTTTTTTGTGGATGGAGCTTAACTGCCATCAGTTTAAAGAATATCTTTTGCCTTTTAACAATGATAGGAAAGTATGAAAAAAAAAAAAAAACGATGACCCGGGACCTGTCGTCAAAATCCCAAAAGTAAGAAAAAAAACAAAAAAAACAACATGACCCGGGACTTGAACTCAATTTCTTTGTGGATGGAGCTTAACTGCCATCAGTTTAAAGAATATCTTTTGCCTTTTAACCATTATAGGAAAGTATGAAAAAAAAAAAAAAACGATGACCCGGGACCTGTCGTCAAAATCCCAAAAGTATGAGAAAAAAAGAAAAAAAAACATGACCCGGGACATGAACTCAATTTTTTTGTGGATGGAGCTTAACTGCCATCAGTTTAAAGAATATATTTTGCCTTTTAACCATGATAGGAAAGTATGAAAAAAAAAAAAAAACGATGACCCGGGACCTGTCGTCAAAATCCCAAAAGTATGAAAAAACTAAAAAAAACATGACCCGGGACTTGAACTCAATTTCTTTGTGGATGGAGCTTAACTGCCATCAGTTTAAAGAATATCTTTTGCCTTTTAACCATTATAGGAAAGTATGGAAAAAAAAAAAAAAAACGATGACCCGGGACCTGTCGTCAAAATCCCAAAAGTATGAAAAAAAAAATGAAAAAAAAACATGACCCGGGACTTGAACTCAATTTTTTTGTGGATGGAGCTTAACTGCCATCAGTTTAAAGAATATCTTTTGCCTTTTAACAATGATAGGAAAGTATGAAAAAAAAACAAAAAACAAAAAAAAACCGATGACACGGGACCTGTCGTCAAAATCCCAAAAGTATGAAAAAACAAAAAAACAAAAAAAAACATGACCCGGGACTTGAACTCAATTTCTTTGTGGATGGAGCTTAACTGCCATCAGTTTAAAGAATATCTTTTGCCTTTTAACCATGATAGGAAAGTATGAAAAAAAAAAAAAAAACGATGACCCGGGACCTGTCGTCAAAATCCCAAAAGTATGAAAAAACAAAAAAACAAAAAAAAACGATGACCCGGGACTTGTCGTCAAAATCCCAAAAGTATGAAAAAAAACAAAAAAAACAACATGACCCGGGACTTGAACTAAATTTTTTTGTGGATGGAGCTTAACTGCCATCAGTTTAAATAATATATTTTGCCTTTTAACCATGATAGGAAAGTATGAAAAAAAAAAAAAAAACGATGACCCGGGACTTGTCGTCAAAATCCCAAAAGTATGAAAAAACAAAAAAAAAACAAAAAAAAACATGACCCGGGACTTGAACTCAATTTCTTTGTGGATGGAGCTTAACTGCCATCAGTTTAAAGAATATCTTTTGCCTTTTAACCATGATAGGAAAGTATGAAAAAAAAAAAAAACTGATGACCCGGGACCTGTCGTCAAAATCCCAAAAGTATGAAAAAAAAAAAACATGACCCGGGACTTGAACTCAATTTTTTTGTGGATGGAGCTTAACTGCCATCAGTTTAAAGAATATATTTTGCCTTTTAACCATGATAGGAAAGTATGAAAAAAAAAAAAAAACGATGACCCGGGACCTGTCGTCAAAATCCCAAAAGTATGAAAAAACAAAAAAACAAAAAAAAACATGACCCGGGACTTGAACTCAATTTCTTTGTGGATGGAGCTTAACTGCCATCAGTTTAAAGAATATCTTTTGCCTTTTAACCATGATAGGAAAGTATGAAAAAAAAAAAAAAACGATGACCCGGGACCTGTCGTCAAAATCCCAAAAGTATGAGAAAAAAAGAAAAAAAAAACATGACCCGGGACTTGAACTCAATTTTTTTGTGGATGGAGCTTAACTGCCATCAGTTTAAAGAATATATTTTGCCTTTTAACAATTTATAGGAAAATATGAAAAAAAAAAAAAAAACGATGACCCGGGACCTGTCGTCAAAATCCCAAAAGTATGAAAAAACAAAAAACAAAAAAAAACATGACCCGGGACTTGAACTCAATTTTTTTGTGGATGGAGCTTAACTGCCATCAGTTTAAAGAATATATTTTGCCTTTTAACCATGATAGGAAAGTATGAAAAAAAAAAAAAAAAAAAAAAAACGATGACCCGGGACCTGTCGTCAAAATCTCAAAAGTATGAAAAAACAAAAAAACAAAAAAAAACATGACCCGGGACTTGAACTCAATTTCTTTGTGGATGGAGCTTAACTGCCATCAGTTTAAAGAATATCTTTTGCCTTTTAACAATGATAGGAAAGTATGAAAAAAAAAAAAAAAACGATGACCCGGGACCTGTCGTCAAAATCCCAAAAGTATGAAAAAACAAAAAAACAAAAAAAAACATGACCCGGGACTTGAACTCAATTTCTTTGTGGATGGAGCTTAACTGCCATCAGTTTAAAGAATATCTTTTGCCTTTTAACAATGATAGGAAAGTATGAAAAAAAAAAAAAAAACGATGACCCGGGACCTGTCGTCAAAATCCCAAAAGTATGAAAAAACAAAAAAACAAAAAAAAACATGACCCGGGACTTGAACTCAATTTCTTTGTGGATGGAGCTTAACTGCCATCAGTTTAAAGAATATATTTTGCCTTTTAACCATGATAGGAAAGTATGAAAAAAAAAAAAACGATGACCCGGGACCTGTCGTCAAAATCCCAAAAGTATGAAAAAACAAAAAACAAAAAAAAACATGACCCGGGACTTGAACTCAATTTTTTTGTGGATGGAGCTTAACTGCCATCAGTTTAAAGAATATATTTTGCCTTTTAACCATGATAGGAAAGTATGAAAAAAAAAAAAAAAACGATGACCCGGGACCTGTCGTCAAAATCCCAAAAGTATGAAAAAACAAAAAAAACAAAAAAAAACATGACCCGGGACTTGAACTCAATTTCTTTGTGGATGGAGCTTAACCGCCATCAGTTTAAAGAATATCTTTTGCCTTTTAACCATGATAGGAAAGTATGAAAAAAAAAAAAAAATGATGACCCGGGGGACCTGTCGTCAAAATCCCAAAAGTAAGAGAAAAAAAACAAAACAAAAAACCTGACCCGGGACTTGAACTCAATTTCTTTGTGGATGGAGCTTAACTGCCATCAGTTTAAAGAATATCTTTTGCCTTTTAACAATGATAGGAAAGTATGAAAAAAAAAAAAAACGATGACCCGGGACCTGTCATCAAAATCCCAAAAGTATGAAAAAACAAAAAAACAAAAAAAAACATGACCCGGGACTTGAACTCAATTTCTTTGTGGATGGAGCTTAACTGCCATCAGTTTAAAGAATATATTTTGCCTTTTAACCATGATAGGAAAGTATGGAAAAAATAAAAAAACGATGACCCGGGACCTGTCGTCAAAATCCCAAAAGTATGAGAAAAAAAAAAAAAAAAAAACATGACCCGGGACTTGAACTCAATTTTTTTGTGGATGGAGCTTAACTGCCATCAGTTTAAAGAATATATTTCGCCTTTTAACCATGATAGGAAAGTATGAAAAAAAAAAAAAACGATGACCCGGGACCTGTCGTCAAAATCCCAAAAGTATGAAAAAACAAAAAAACAAAAAAAAACATGACCCGGGACTTGAACTCAATTTCTTTGTGGATGGAGCTTAACTGCCATCAGTTTAAAGAATATCTTTTGCCTTTTAACCATGATAGGAAAGTATGAAAAAAAAAAAAAACGATGACCCGGGACCTGTCGTCAAAATCCCAAAAGTATGAAAAAAAAAAAAACATGACCCGGGACTTGAACTCAATTTCTTTTTGGATGGAGCTTAACTGCCATCAGTTTAAAGAATATATTTTGCCTTTTAACCATGATAGGAAAGTATGAAAAAAAAAAAAAAAAAAACGATGACCCGGGACCTGTCGTCAAAATCCCAAAATTATGAAAAAACAAAAAAACAAAAAAAAACATGACCCGGGACTTGAACTCAATTTCTTTGTGGATGGAGCTTAACTGCCATCAGTTTAAAGAATATATTTTGCCTTTTAACCATGATAGGAAAGTATAAAAAAAAAAAAAAAAAACGATGACTCGGGACCTGTCGTCAAAATCGCAAAAGTATGAAAAAACAAAAAAACAAAAAAAAAACATGACCCGGGACTTGAACTCAATTTCTTTGTGGATGGAGCTTAACTGCCATCAGTTTAAAGAATATCTTTTGCCTTTTAACCATTATAGGAAAGTATGAAAAAAAAAAAAAAAACGATGACCCGGGACCTGTCGTCAAAATCCCAAAAGTATGAAAAAAAAAAAACATGACCCGGGACTTGAACTCAATTTCTTTTTGGATGGAGCTTAACTGCCATCAGTTTAAAGAATATATTTTGCCTTTTAACAATGATAGGAAAGTATGAAAAAAAAAAAAAAAACGATGACCCGGGACCTGTCGTCAAAATCCCAAAAGTATGAAAAAACAAAAAAACAAAAAAAAACATGACCCGGGACTTGAACTCAATTTCTTTGTGGATGGAGCTTAACTGCCATCAGTTTAAAGAATATCTTTTGCCTTTTAACCATGATAGGAAAGTATGAAAAACAAAACAAAAAACGATGACCCGGGACCTGTCGTCAAAATCCCAAAAGTATGAGAAAAAAAAAAAAAAAAAACATGACCCGGGACTTGAACTCAATTTCTTTTTGGATGGAGCTTAACTGCCATCAGTTTAAAGAATATCTTTTGCCTTTTAACAATGATAGGAAAGTATGAAAAAAAAAAAAAAAAAAAAAAACGATGACCCGGGACCTGTCGTCAAAATCCCAAAAGTATGAAAAAACAAAACAAAACAAAAAAACATGACCCGGGACTTGAACTCAATTTCTTTGTGGATGGAGCTTAACTGCCATCAGTTTAAAGAATATCTTTTGCCTTTTAACCATGATAGGAAAGTATGAAAAAAAAAAAAAAACGATGACCCGGGACCTGTCGTCAAAATCCCAAAAGTATGAAAAAACAAAAAACAAATAAAAACATGACCCGGGACTTGAACTCAATTTTTTTGTGGATGGAGCTTAACTGCCATCAGTTTAAAGAATATATTTTGCCTTTTAACCATGATAGGAAAGTATGAAAAAAAAACAAAAAAAACAATGACCCGGGACCTGTCGTCAAAATCCCAAAAGTATGAAAAAAAAAAAAACATGACCCGGGACTTGAACTCAATTTCTTTTTGGATGGAGCTTAACTGCCATCAGTTTAAAGAATATCTATTGCCTTTTAACCATGATAGGAAAGTATGAAAAAAAAAAAAAAAAAAACGATGACCCGGAACCTGTCGTCAAAATCCCAAAATTATGAAAAAACAAAAAAACAAAAAAAAACATGACCCGGGACTTGAACTCAATTTCTTTGTGGATGGAGCTTAACTGCCATCAGTTTAAAGAATATCTTTTGCCTTTTAACCATGATAGGAAAGTATGAAAAAAAAAAAAAAACGATGACCCGGGACCTGTCGTCAAAATCCCAAAAGTATGAAAAAACAAAAAAACAAAAAAAAAACATGACCCGGGACTTGAACTCAATTTCTTTGTGGATGGAGCTTAACTGCCATCAGTTTAAAGAATATCTTTTGCCTTTTAACCATTATAGGAAAGTATGAAAAAAAAAAAAAAAACGATGACCCGGGACCTGTCGTCAAAATCCCAAAAGTATGAAAAAAGAAAAAGAAAAAAAAACATGACCCGGGACTTGAACTCAATTTTTTTGTGGATGGAGCTTAACTGCCATCAGTTTAAAGAATATATTTTGCCTTTTAACCATGATAGGAAAGTATGAAAAAAAAACAAAAAACGATGACCCCGGGACCTGTCGTCAAAATCCCAAAAGTATGAAAAAACAAAAAAACAAAAAAAAACATGACCCGGGACTTGAACTCAATTTCTTTGTGGATGGAGCTTAACTGCCATCAGTTTAAAGAATATCTTTTGCCTTTTAACCATTATAGGAAAGTATGAAAAAAAAAAAAAAACGATGACCCGGGACCTGTCGTCAAAATCCCAAAAGTATGAAAAAAAAAAAAACATGACCCGGGACTTGAACTCAATTTTTTTGTGGATGGAGCTTAACTGCCATCAGTTTAAAGAATATCTTTTGCCTTTTAACCATGATAGGAAAGTATGAAAAAAAAAAAAAAACGATGACCCGGGACCTGTCGTCAAAATCCCAAAAGTATGAAAAAACAAAAAAACAAAAAAAAACATGACCCGGGACTTGAACTCAATTTTTTTGTGGATGGAGCTTAACTGCCATCAGTTTAAAGAATATATTTTGCCTTTTAACCATGATAGGAAAGTATGGAAAAAATAAAAAAACGATGACCCGGGACCTGTCGTCAAAATCCCAAAAGTATGAGAAAAAGAAAAAAAAAAAAACATGACCCGGGACTCGAACTCAATTTCTTCTTGGATGGAGCTTAACTGCCATCAGTTTAAAGAATATATTTTGCCTTTTAACCATGATAGGAAAGTATGGAAAAAATAAAAAAACGATGACCCGGGATCTGTCGTCAAAATCCCAAAAGTATGAAAAAAAAAAAAAAAAAAACATGACCCGGGACTTGAACTCAATTTTTTTGTGGATGGAGCTTAACTTCCATCAGTTTAAAGAATATATTTTGCCTTTTAACCATGATAGGAAAGTATAAAAAAAAAAAAAAAACGATGACCCGGGACCTGTCGTCAAAATCCCAAAAGTATGAAAAAACAAAAAAACAAAAAAAAACATGACCCGGGACTTGAACTCAATTTCTTTGTGGATGGAGCTTAACTGCCATCAGTTTAAAGAATATATTTTGCCTTTTAACCATGATAGGAAAGTATGAAAAAAAAAAAAAAAACGATGACCCGGGACCTGTCGTCAAAATCCCAAAAGTATGAAAAAACAAAAAAAACAAAAAAAAACATGACCCGGGACTTGAACTCAATTTCTTTGTGGATGGAGCTTAACTGCCATCAGTTTAAAGAATATCTTTTGCCTTTTAACCATGATAGGAAAGTATGAAAAAAAAAAAAAAACGATGACCCGGGACCTGTCGTCAAAATCCCAAAAGTATGAAAAAACAAAAAAACAAAAAAAAACATGACCCGGGACTTGAACTCAATTTTTTTGTGGATGGAGCTTAACTGCCATCAGTTTAAAGAATATATTTTGCCTTTTATCCATGATAGGAAAGTATGGAAAAAATAAAAAAACGATGACCCGGGACCTGTCGTCAAAATCCCAAAAGTATGAGAAAAAGAAAAAAAAAAAAACATGACCCGGGACTCGAACTCAATTTCTTCTTGGATGGAGCTTAACTGCCATCAGTTTAAAGAATATATTTTGCCTTTTAACAATGAAAGGAAAGTATGAAAAAAAAAAAAAAAAAAAAAAACGATGACCCGGGACCTGTCGTCAAAATCCAAAAAGTATGAAAAACAAAAAAACAAAAAAAAAACATGACCCGGGACTTGAACTCAATTTCTTTGTGGATGGAGCTTAACTGCCATCAGTTTAAAGAATATATTTTGCCTTTTAACCATTATAGGAAAGTATGGAAAAAATAAAAAAACGATGACCCGGGACCTGTCGTCAAAATCCCAAAAGTATGAGAAAAAGAAAAAAAAAAAAACATGACCCGGGACTTGAACTCAAGTTTTTTGGGGATGGAGCTTAACTGCCATCAGTTTAAAGAATATCTTTTGCCTTTTAACCATGATAGGAAAGTATGAAAAAAAAAAAAAAAACGATGACCCGGGACCTGTCGTCAAAATCCCAAAAGTATGAGAAAAAAAACAAAAAAAAACATGACCCGGGACTTGAACTCAATTTATTTTTGGATGGAGCTTAACTGCCATCAGTTTAAAGAATATCTTTTGCCTTTTAACAATGATAGGAAAGTATGAAAAAAAACAAAAAACGATGACCCGGGACCTGTCGTCAAAATCCCAAAAGTATGAAAAAACAAAAAAACAAAAAAAAACATGACCCGGGACTTGAACTCAATTTTTTTGTGGATGGAGCTTAACTGCCATCAGTTTAAAGAATATCTTTTGCCTTTTAACCATGATAGGAAAGTATGAAAAAAAAAAAAAAACGATGACCCGGGACCTGTCGTCAAAATCCCAAAAGTATGAAAAAACAAAAAAACAAAAAAAAACATGACCCGGGACTTGAACTCAATTTTTTTGTGGATGGAGCTTAACTGCCATCAGTTTAAAGAATATATTTTGCCTTTTAACCATGATAGGAAAGTATGGAAAAAAAAAAAAAAACGATGACCCGGGACCTGTCGTCAAAATCCCAAAAGTATGAAAAAAAAAAAAAAAAAAAAACATGACCCGGGACTTGAACTCAATTTTTTTTGGATGGAGCTTAACTGCCATCAGTTTAAAGAATATCTTTTGCCTTTTAACCATGATAGGAAAGTATGAAAAAAAAAAAAAAACGATGACCCGGGACCTGTCGTCAAAATCCCAAAAGTATGAAAAAACAAAAAAACAAAAAAAAACATGACCCGGGACTTGAACTCAATTTTTTTGTGGATGGAGCTTAACTGCCATCAGTTTAAAGAATATATTTTGCCTTTTAACCATGATAGGAAAGTATGGAAAAAATAAAAAAACGATGACCCGGGACCTGTCGTCAAAATCCCAAAAGTATGAGAAAAAGAAAAAAAAAAAAACATGACCCGGGACTCGAACTCAATTTCTTCTTGGATGGAGCTTAACTGCCATCAGTTTAAAGAATATATTTTGCCTTTTAACAATGAAAGGAAAGTATGAAAAAAAAAAAAAAAAAAAAAAACGATGACCCGGGACCTGTCGTCAAAATCCAAAAAGTATGAAAAACAAAAAAACAAAAAAAAAACATGACCCGGGACTTGAACTCAATTTCTTTGTGGATGGAGCTTAACTGCCATCAGTTTAAAGAATATATTTTGCCTTTTAACCATTATAGGAAAGTATGGAAAAAATAAAAAAACGATGACCCGGGACCTGTCGTCAAAATCCCAAAAGTATGAAAAAACAAAAAAACAAAAAAAAACATGACCCGGGACTTGAACTCAATTTTTTTGTGGATGGAGCTTAACTGCCATCAGTTTAAAGAATATCTTTTGCCTTTTAACCATGATAGGAAAGTATGAAAAAAAAAAAAAAAACGATGACCCGGGACCTGTCGTCAAAATCCCAAAAGTATGAAAAAACAAAAAAACAAAAAAAAACATGACCCGGGACTTGAACTCAATTTTTTTGTGGATGGAGCTTAACTGCCATCAGTTTAAAGAATATATTTTGCCTTTTAACCATGATAGGAAAGTATGGAAAAAAAACAAAAAACGATGACCCGGGACCTGTCGTCAAAATCCCAAAAGTATGAAAAAAAAAAAAAAAAAAAAACATGACCCGGGACTTGAACTCAATTTTTTTTGGATGGAGCTTAACTGCCATCAGTTTAAAGAATATCTTTTGCCTTTTAACCATGATAGGAAAGTATGAAAAAAAAAAAAAAACGATGACCCGGGACCTGTCGTCAAAATCCCAAAAGTATGAAAAAACAAAAAAACAAAAAAAAACATGACCCGGGACTTGAACTCAATTTCTTTGTGGATGGAGCTTAACTGCCATCAGTTTAAAGAATATCTTTTGCCTTTTAACCATGATAGGAAAGTATGAAAAAAAAACAAAAAACGATGACCCGGGACCTGTCGTCAAAATCCCAAAAGTATGAGAAAAAAAAACAAAAAAAAACATGACCCGGGAATTGAACTCAATTTCTTTTTGGATGGAGCTTAACTGCCATCAGTTTAAAGAATATCTTTTGCCTTTTAACAATGATAGGAAAGTATGAAAAAAAAAAAAAAAAAACGATGACCCGGGACCTGTCGTCAAAATCCCAAAAGTATGAAAAAACAAAAAAACAAAAAAAAACATGACCCGGGACTTGAACTCAATTTCTTTGTGGATGGAGCTTAACCGCCATCAGTTTAAAGAATATCTTTTGCCTTTTAACCATGATAGGAAAGTATGAAAAAAAAAAAAAAAACGATGACCCGGGACCTGTCGTCAAAATCCCAAAAGTATGAGAAAAAAAACAAAAAAAAAACATGACCCGGGACTTGAACTCAATTTCTTTTTGGATGGAGCTTAACTGCCATCAGTTTAAAGAATATCTTTTGCCTTTTAACAATGATAGGAAAGTATGAAAAAAAAACAAAAAACGATGACCCGGGACCTGTCGTCAAAATCCCAAAAGTATGAAAAAACAAAAAAACAAAAAAAAACATGACCCGGGACTTGAACTCAATTTCTTTGTGGATGGACCTTAACTGCCATCAGTTTAAAGAATATATTTTGCCTTTTAACCATGATAGGAAAGTATGGAAAAAATAAAAAAACGATGACCCGGGATCTGTCGTCAAAATCCCAAAAGTATGAAAAAAAAAAAAAAAAAAACATGACCCGGGACTTGAACTCAATTTTTTTGTGGATGGAGCTTAACTTCCATCAGTTTAAAGAATATATTTTGCCTTTTAACCATGATAGGAAAGTATAAAAAAAAAAAAAAAACGATGACCCGGGACCTGTCGTCAAAATCCCAAAAGTATGAAAAAACAAAAAAACAAAAAAAAACATGACCCGGGACTTGAACTCAATTTCTTTGTGGATGGAGCTTAACTGCCATCAGTTTAAAGAATATATTTTGCCTTTTAACCATGATAGGAAAGTATGAAAAAAAAAAAAAAAACGATGACCCGGGACCTGTCGTCAAAATCCCAAAAGTATGAAAAAACAAAAAAAACAAAAAAAAACATGACCCGGGACTTGAACTCAATTTCTTTGTGGATGGAGCTTAACTGCCATCAGTTTAAAGAATATCTTTTGCCTTTTAACCATGATAGGAAAGTATGGAAAAAAAAAAAAAACGATGACCCGGGACCTGTCGTCAAAATCCCAAAAGTA
The DNA here is from genome assembly GCF_949152265.1 of Phoxinus phoxinus. Lineage (NCBI taxonomy): Eukaryota > Metazoa > Chordata > Actinopteri > Cypriniformes > Leuciscidae > Phoxinus > Phoxinus phoxinus. The sequence continues at coordinate 25,101,095 of NC_136880.1, read as the reverse complement.
TGAAAAAACAAAAAAACAAAAAAAAACATGACCCGGGACTTGAACTCAATTTTTTTGTGGATGGAGCTTAACTGCCATCAGTTTAAAGAATATATTTTGCCTTTTAACCATGATAGGAAAGTATGGAAAAAATAAAAAAACGATGACCCGGGACCTGTCGTCAAAATCCCAAAAGTATGAGAAAAAGAAAAAAAAAAAAACATGACCCGGGACTCGAACTCAATTTCTTCTTGGATGGAGCTTAACTGCCATCAGTTTAAAGAATATATTTTGCCTTTTAACAATGAAAGGAAAGTATGAAAAAAAAAAAAAAAAAAAAAAACGATGACCCGGGACCTGTCGTCAAAATCCAAAAAGTATGAAAAACAAAAAAAACAAAAAAAAAACATGACCCGGGACTTGAACTCAATTTCTTTGTGGATGGAGCTTAACTGCCATCAGTTTAAAGAATATATTTTGCCTTTTAACCATTATAGGAAAGTATGGAAAAAATAAAAAAACGATGACCCGGGACCTGTCGTCAAAATCCCAAAAGTATGAGAAAAAGAAAAAAAAAAAAACATGACCCGGGACTTGAACTCAAGTTTTTTGGGGATGGAGCTTAACTGCCATCAGTTTAAAGAATATCTTTTGCCTTTTAACCATGATAGGAAAGTATGAAAAAAAAAAAAAAAACGATGACCCGGGACCTGTCGTCAAAATCCCAAAAGTATGAGAAAAAAAACAAAAAAAAACATGACCCGGGACTTGAACTCAATTTATTTTTGGATGGAGCTTAACTGCCATCAGTTTAAAGAATATCTTTTGCCTTTTAACAATGATAGGAAAGTATGAAAAAAAACAAAAAACGATGACCCGGGACCTGTCGTCAAAATCCCAAAAGTATGAAAAAACAAAAAAACAAAAAAAAACATGACCCGGGACTTGAACTCAATTTTTTTGTGGATGGAGCTTAACTGCCATCAGTTTAAAGAATATCTTTTGCCTTTTAACCATGATAGGAAAGTATGAAAAAAAAAAAAAAACGATGACCCGGGACCTGTCGTCAAAATCCCAAAAGTATGAAAAAACAAAAAAACAAAAAAAAACATGACCCGGGACTTGAACTCAATTTTTTTGTGGATGGAGCTTAACTGCCATCAGTTTAAAGAATATATTTTGCCTTTTAACCATGATAGGAAAGTATGGAAAAAAAAAAAAAAACGATGACCCGGGACCTGTCGTCAAAATCCCAAAAGTATGAAAAAAAAAAAAAAAAAAAACATGACCCGGGACTTGAACTCAATTTTTTTTGGATGGAGCTTAACTGCCATCAGTTTAAAGAATATCTTTTGCCTTTTAACCATGATAGGAAAGTATGAAAAAAAAAAAAAAACGATGACCCGGGACCTGTCGTCAAAATCCCAAAAGTATGAAAAAACAAAAAAACAAAAAAAAACATGACCCGGGACTTGAACTCAATTTCTTTGTGGATGGAGCTTAACTGCCATCAGTTTAAAGAATATCTTTTGCCTTTTAACCATGATAGGAAAGTATGAAAAAAAAACAAAAAACGATGACCCGGGACCTGTCGTCAAAATCCCAAAAGTATGAGAAAAAAAAACAAAAAAAAACATGACCCGGGAATTGAACTCAATTTCTTTTTGGATGGAGCTTAACTGCCATCAGTTTAAAGAATATCTTTTGCCTTTTAACAATGATAGGAAAGTATGAAAAAAAACAAAAAACGATGACCCGGGACCTGTCGTCAAAATCCCAAAAGTATGAAAAAACAAAAAAACAAAAAAAAACATGACCCGGGACTTGAACTCAATTTCTTTGTGGATGGACCTTAACTGCCATCAGTTTAAAGAATATATTTTGCCTTTTAACCATGATAGGAAAGTATGAAAAAAAAAAAAAAAAGATGACCCGGGACCTGTCGTCAAAATCCCAAAAGTATGAAAAAACAAAAAAAAACATGACCCGGGACTTGAACTCAATTTCTTTGTGGATGGAGCTTAACTGCCATCAGTTTAAAGAATATCTTTTGCCTTTTAACCATGATAGGAAAGTATGAAAAGAAAAAAAAACGATGACCCGGGACCTGTCGTCAAAATCCCAAAAGTATGAAAAAAAAAAAAAAAAAACAACATGACCCGGGACTTGAACTCAATTTTTTTGTGGATGGAGCTTAACCGCCATCAGTTTAAAGAATATATTTTGCCTTTTAACCATGATAGGAAAGTATGAAAAAAAAAAAAAAAAAAAAAAAACGATGACCCGGGACCTGTCGTCAAAATCCCAAAAGTATGAAAAAACAAAAAAACAAAAAAAAACATGACCCGGGACTTGAACTCAATTTCTTTGTGGATGGAGCTTAACTGCCATCAGTTTAAAGAATATCTTTTGCCTTTTAACCATGATAGGAAAGTATGAAAAAAAAAAAAAAACGATGACCCGGGACCTGTCGTCATAATCCCAAAAGTATGAAAAAAAAAAAAAAAAAAAACATGACCCGGGACTTGAACTCAATTTTTTTTGGATGGAGCTTAACTGCCATCAGTTTAAAGAATATATTTTGCCTTTTAACCATGATAGGAAAGTATGAAAAAAAAAAAAAAACGATGACCCGGGACCTGTCGTCAAAATCCCAAAAGTATGAAAAAACAAAAAAACAAAAAAAAACATGACCCGGGACTTGAACTCAATTTCTTTGTGGATGGAGCTTAACTGCCATCAGTTTAAAGAATATCTTTTGCCTTTTAACCATGATAGGAAAGTATGAAAAAAAAACAAAAAACGATGACCCGGGACCTGTCGTCAAAATCCCAAAAGTATGAGAAAAAAAAACAAAAAAAAACATGACCCGGGAATTGAACTCAATTTCTTTTTGGATGGAGCTTAACTGCCATCAGTTTAAAGAATATCTTTTGCCTTTTAACAATGATAGGAAAGTATGAAAAAAAAAAAAAAAAAAAAAAAAACGATGACCCGGGACCTGTCGTCAAAATCCCAAAAGTATGAAAAAACAAAAAAACAAAAAAAAACATGACCCGGGACTTGAACTCAATTTCTTTGTGGATGGAGCTTAACCGCCATCAGTTTAAAGAATATCTTTTGCCTTTTAACCATGATAGGAAAGTATGAAAAAAAAAAAAAAACGATGACCCGGGACCTGTCGTCAAAATCCCAAAAGTATGAGAAAAAAAACAAAAAAAAAACATGACCCGGGACTTGAACTCAATTTCTTTTTGGATGGAGCTTAACTGCCATCAGTTTAAAGAATATCTTTTGCCTTTTAACAATGATAGGAAAGTATGAAAAAAAACAAAAAACGATGACCCGGGACCTGTCGTCAAAATCCCAAAAGTATGAAAAAACAAAAAAAACAAAAAAAACATGACCCGGGACTTGAACTCAATTTCTTTGTGGATGGAGCTTAACTGCCATCAGTTTAAAGAATATCTTTTGCCTTTTAACCATGATAGGAAAGTATGGAAAAAAAAAAAAAACGATGACCCGGGACCTGTCGTCAAAATCCCAAAAGTATGAAAAAACAAAAAAACAAAAAAAAACATGACCCGGGACTTGAACTCAATTTTTTTGTGGATGGAGCTTAACTGCCATCAGTTTAAAGAATATATTTTGCCTTTTAACCATGATAGGAAAGTATGGAAAAAATAAAAAAACGATGACCCGGGACCTGTCGTCAAAATCCCAAAAGTATGAGAAAAAGAAAAAAAAAAAAACATGACCCGGGACTCGAACTCAATTTCTTCTTGGATGGAGCTTAACTGCCATCAGTTTAAAGAATATATTTTGCCTTTTAACAATGAAAGGAAAGTATGAAAAAAAAAAAAAAAAAAAAAAACGATGACCCGGGACCTGTCGTCAAAATCCAAAAAGTATGAAAAACAAAAAAAACAAAAAAAAAACATGACCCGGGACTTGAACTCAATTTCTTTGTGGATGGAGCTTAACTGCCATCAGTTTAAAGAATATATTTTGCCTTTTAACCATTATAGGAAAGTATGGAAAAAATAAAAAAACGATGACCCGGGACCTGTCGTCAAAATCCCAAAAGTATGAGAAAAAGAAAAAAAAAAAAACATGACCCGGGACTTGAACTCAAGTTTTTTGGGGATGGAGCTTAACTGCCATCAGTTTAAAGAATATCTTTTGCCTTTTAACCATGATAGGAAAGTATGAAAAAAAAAAAAAAAACGATGACCCGGGACCTGTCGTCAAAATCCCAAAAGTATGAGAAAAAAAACAAAAAAAAACATGACCCGGGACTTGAACTCAATTTATTTTTGGATGGAGCTTAACTGCCATCAGTTTAAAGAATATCTTTTGCCTTTTAACAATGATAGGAAAGTATGAAAAAAAACAAAAAACGATGACCCGGGACCTGTCGTCAAAATCCCAAAAGTATGAAAAAACAAAAAAACAAAAAAAAACATGACCCGGGACTTGAACTCAATTTTTTTGTGGATGGAGCTTAACTGCCATCAGTTTAAAGAATATCTTTTGCCTTTTAACCATGATAGGAAAGTATGAAAAAAAAAAAAAAACGATGACCCGGGACCTGTCGTCAAAATCCCAAAAGTATGAAAAAACAAAAAAACAAAAAAAAACATGACCCGGGACTTGAACTCAATTTTTTTGTGGATGGAGCTTAACTGCCATCAGTTTAAAGAATATATTTTGCCTTTTAACCATGATAGGAAAGTATGGAAAAAAAAAAAAAAACGATGACCCGGGACCTGTCGTCAAAATCCCAAAAGTATGAAAAAAAAAAAAAAAAAAAAACATGACCCGGGACTTGAACTCAATTTTTTTTGGATGGAGCTTAACTGCCATCAGTTTAAAGAATATCTTTTGCCTTTTAACCATGATAGGAAAGTATGAAAAAAAAAAAAAAACGATGACCCGGGACCTGTCGTCAAAATCCCAAAAGTATGAAAAAACAAAAAAACAAAAAAAAACATGACCCGGGACTTGAACTCAATTTCTTTGTGGATGGAGCTTAACTGCCATCAGTTTAAAGAATATCTTTTGCCTTTTAACCATGATAGGAAAGTATGAAAAAAAAACAAAAAACGATGACCCGGGACCTGTCGTCAAAATCCCAAAAGTATGAGAAAAAAAAACAAAAAAAAACATGACCCGGGAATTGAACTCAATTTCTTTTTGGATGGAGCTTAACTGCCATCAGTTTAAAGAATATCTTTTGCCTTTTAACAATGATAGGAAAGTATGAAAAAAAACAAAAAACGATGACCCGGGACCTGTCGTCAAAATCCCAAAATTATGAAAAAACAAAAAAACAAAAAAAAACATGACCCGGGACTTGAACTCAATTTCTTTGTGGATGGACCTTAACTGCCATCAGTTTAAAGAATATATTTTGCCTTTTAACCATGATAGGAAAGTATGAAAAAAAAAAAAAAAAGATGACCCGGGACCTGTCGTCAAAATCCCAAAAGTATGAAAAAACAAAAAAAAACATGACCCGGGACTTGAACTCAATTTCTTTGTGGATGGAGCTTAACTGCCATCAGTTTAAAGAATATCTTTTGCCTTTTAACCATGATAGGAAAGTATGAAAAGAAAAAAAAACGATGACCCGGGACCTGTCGTCAAAATCCCAAAAGTATGAAAAAAAAAAAAAAAAAACAACATGACCCGGGACTTGAACTCAATTTTTTTGTGGATGGAGCTTAACCGCCATCAGTTTAAAGAATATATTTTGCCTTTTAACCATGATAGGAAAGTATGAAAAAAAAAAAAAAAAAAAAAAAACGATGACCCGGGACCTGTCGTCAAAATCCCAAAAGTATGAAAAAACAAAAAAACAAAAAAAAACATGACCCGGGACTTGAACTCAATTTCTTTGTGGATGGAGCTTAACTGCCATCAGTTTAAAGAATATCTTTTGCCTTTTAACCATGATAGGAAAGTATGAAAAAAAAAAAAAAACGATGACCCGGGACCTGTCGTCATAATCCCAAAAGTATGAAAAAAAAAAAAAAAAAAAACATGACCCGGGACTTGAACTCAATTTTTTTTGGATGGAGCTTAACTGCCATCAGTTTAAAGAATATATTTTGCCTTTTAACCATGATAGGAAAGTATGAAAAAAAAAAAAAAAACGATGACCCGGGACCTGTCGTCAAAATCCCAAAAGTATGAAAAAACAAAAAAACAAAAAAAAACATGACCCGGGACTTGAACTCAATTTCTTTGTGGATGGAGCTTAACTGCCATCAGTTTAAAGAATATCTTTTGCCTTTTAACCATGATAGGAAAGTATGAAAAAAAAACAAAAAACGATGACCCGGGACCTGTCGTCAAAATCCCAAAAGTATGAGAAAAAAAAACAAAAAAAAACATGACCCGGGAATTGAACTCAATTTCTTTTTGGATGGAGCTTAACTGCCATCAGTTTAAAGAATATCTTTTGCCTTTTAACAATGATAGGAAAGTATGAAAAAAAAAAAAAAAAAAAAAAAAACGATGACCCGGGACCTGTCGTCAAAATCCCAAAAGTATGAAAAAACAAAAAAACAAAAAAAAACATGACCCGGGACTTGAACTCAATTTCTTTGTGGATGGAGCTTAACCGCCATCAGTTTAAAGAATATCTTTTGCCTTTTAACCATGATAGGAAAGTATGAAAAAAAAAAAAAAACGATGACCCGGGACCTGTCGTCAAAATCCCAAAAGTATGAGAAAAAAAACAAAAAAAAAACATGACCCGGGACTTGAACTCAATTTCTTTTTGGATGGAGCTTAACTGCCATCAGTTTAAAGAATATCTTTTGCCTTTTAACAATGATAGGAAAGTATGAAAAAAAACAAAAAACGATGACCCGGGACCTGTCGTCAAAATCCCAAAAGTATGAAAAAACAAAAAAACAAAAAAAAACATGACCCGGGACTTGAACTCAATTTCTTTGTGGATGGAGCTTAACTGCCATCAGTTTAAAGAATATCTTTTGCCTTTTAACCATGATAGGAAAGTATGAAAAAAAAAAAAAAAAGATGACCCGGGACCTGTCGTCAAAATCCCAAAAGTATGAAAAAACAAAAAAAAACATGACCCGGGACTTGAACTCAATTTCTTTGTGGATGGAGCTTAACTGCCATCAGTTTAAAGAATATCTTTTGCCTTTTAACCATGATAGGAAAGTATGAAAAGAAAAAAAAACGATGACCCGGGACCTGTCGTCAAAATCCCAAAAGTATGGAAAAAAAAAACAAAAAAACAACATGACCCGGGACTTGAACTCAATTTTTTTGTGGATGGAGCTTAACCGCCATCAGTTTAAAGAATATATTTTGCCTTTTAACCATGATAGGAAAGTATGAAAAAAAAAAAAAAAACGATGACTCGGGACCTGTCGTCAAAATCCCAAAAGTATGAGAAAAAAAAAAAAAAACATGACCCGGGACTTGAACTCAATTTCTTTTTGGATGGAGCTTAACTGCCATCAGTTTAAAGAATATCTTTTGCCTTTTAACAATGATAGGAAAGTATGAAAAAAAAAAAAAACGATGACCCGGGACCTGTCGTCAAAATCCCAAAAGTATGAGAAAAAAAAACAAAAAAAAACATGACCCGGGACTTGAACTCAATTTCTTTTTGGATGGAGCTTAACTGCCATCAGTTTAAAGAATATCTTTTGCCTTTTAACAATGATAGGAAAGTATGAAAAAAAAAAAAAAAAAACGATGACCCGGGACCTGTCGTCATAATCCCAAAAGTATGAAAAAACAAAAAACAAAAAAAAACATGACCCGGGACTTGAACTCAATTTTTTTGTGGATGGAGCTTAACTGCCATCAGTTTAAAGAATATATTTTGCCTTTTAACCATGATAGGAAAGTATGAAAAAAATAAAAAAACGATGACCCGGGACCTGTCGTCAAAATCCCAAAAGTATGAAAAAAAAAAAAACATGACCCGGGACTTGAACTCAATTTTTTTGTGGATGGAGCTTAACTGCCATCAGTTTAAAGAATATATTTTGCCTTTTAACCATGATAGGAAAGTATGGAAAAAATAAAAAAACGATGACCCGGGACCTGTCGTCAAAATCCCAAAAGTATGAAAAAAAAAAAAAAAAAAAACATGACCCGGGACTTGAACTCAATTTTTTTGTGGATGGAGCTTAACTGCCATCAGTTTAAAGAATATATTTTGCCTTTTAACCATGATAGGAAAGTATGAAAAAAAAAAAAAAAACGATGACTCGGGACCTGTCGTCAAAATCCCAAAAGTATATATAAAAAATAAAAAAAACATGACCCGGGACTTGAACTCAATTTCTTTGTGGATGGAGCTTAACTGCCATCAGTTTAAAGAATATCTTTTGCCTTTTAACCATGATAGGAAAGTATGAAAAAAAAAAAAAAAACGATGACTCGGGACCTGTCGTCAAAATCCCAAAAGTATGAGAAAAAAAAAAAAAACATGACCCGGGACTTGAACTCAATTTCTTTTTGGATGGAGCTTAACTGCCAACAGTTTAAAGAATATCTTTTGCCTTTTAACAATGATAGGAAAGTATGAAAAAAAAAAAAAAACGATGACCCGGGACCTGTCTTCAAAATCCCAAAAGTATGAGAAAAAAAACAAAAAAAAACATGACCCGGGACTTGAACTCAATTTCTTTTTGGATGGAGCTTAACTGCCATCAGTTTAAAGAATATCTTTTGCCTTTTAACAATGATAGGAAAGTATGAAAAAAAAAAAAAAAAAAACGATGACCCGGAACCTGTCGTCATAATCCCAAAAGTATGAAAAAACAAAAAACAAAAAAAAACATGACCCGGGACTTGAACTCAATTTTTTTGTGGATGGAGCTTAACTGCCATCAGTTTAAAGAATATATTTTGCCTTTTAACCATGATAGGAAAGTATGAAAAAAAAAAAAAAACGATGACCCCGGGACATGTCGTCAAAATCCCAAAAGTATGAAAAAAAAAAAAACATGACCCGGGACTTGAACTCAATTTTTTTGTGGATGGAGCTTAACTGCCATCAGTTTAAAGAATATATTTTGCTTTTTAACCATGATAGGAAAGTATGGAAAAAATAAAAAAACGATGACCCGGGACCTGTCGTCAAAATCCCAAAAGTATGAAAAAAAAAAAAAAAAAAAACATGACCCGGGACTTGAACTCAATTTTTTTGTGGATGGAGCTTAACTGCCATCAGTTTAAAGAATATATTTTGCCTTTTAACCATGATAGGAAAGTATGAAAAAAAAAAAAAAAAACGATGACTCGGGACCTGTCGTCAAAATCCCAAAAGTATATATAAAAAAAAAAAAAACATGACCCGGGACTTGAACTCAATTTCTTTGTGGATGGAGCTTAACTGCCATCAGTTTAAAGAATATCTTTTGCCTTTTAACCATGATAGGAAAGTATGAAAAAAAAAAAAAAACGATGACCCGGGACCTGTCGTCAAAATCCCAAAAGTATGAAAAAAAAAAAAAAAACATGACCCGGGACTTGAACTCAATTTCTTTTTGGATGGATCTTAACTGCCATCAGTTTAAAGAATATCTTTTGCCTTTTAACAATGATAGGAAAGTATGAAAAAAAAAAAAAACGATGACCCGGGACCTGTCGTCAAAATCCCAAAAGTATGAGAAAAAAAACAAAAAAAAAACATGACCCGGGACTTGAACTCAATTTCTTTTTGGATGGAGCTTAACTGCCATCAGTTTAAAGTATATCTTTTGCCTTTTAACAATGATAGGAAAGTATGAAAAAAAAAAAAAAAAAAAAAAAACGATGACCCGGGACCTGTCGTCAAAATCCCAAAAGTATGAGAAAAAAAACAAAAAAAAACATGACCCGGGACTTGAACTCAATTTCTTTTTGGATGGAGCTTAACTGCCATCAGTTTAAAGAATATCTTTTGCCTTTTAACCATGATAGGAAAGTATGAAAAAAAAAAAAAAACGATGACCCGGGACCTGTCGTCAAAATCCCAAAAGTATGAGAAAAAAAACAAAAAAAAACATGACCCGGGACTTGAACTCAATTTCTTTTTGGATGGAGCTTAACTGCCATCAGTTTAAAGAATATATTTTGCCTTTTAACAATGATAGGAAAGTAAAAAAAAAAAAAAAAAAAAAAAAAAAACGATGACCCGGGACCTGTCGTCAAAATCCCAAAAGTAAGAAAAAACTAAAAAACTAAAAAAAACATGACCCGGGACTTGAACTCAATTTCTTTGTGGATGGAGCTTAACTGCCATCAGTTTAAATAATATCTTTTGCCTTTTAACCATGATAGGAAAGTATGAAAAAAAAAAAAAAAACGATGACCCGGGACCGGTCGTCAAAATCCCAAAAGTATGAAAAAAAAAAAAAAAAACATGACCCGGGACTTGAACTCAATTTCTTTGTGGATGGAGCTTAACTGCCATCAGTTTAAAGAATATCTTTTGCCTTTTAACAATGATAGGAAAGTATGAAAAAAAAAAAAAAAAACGATGACTCGGGACCTGTCGTCAAAATCCCAAAAGTATGAGAAAAAAAAAAAAAAAAAACATGACCCGGGACTTGAACTCAATTTTTTTGTGGATGGAGCTTAACTGCCATCAGTTTAAAGAATATATTTTGCCTTTTAACCATGATAGGAAAGTATGAAAAAAAAAAAAAAACGATGACCCGGGACCTGTCGTCAAAATCCCAAAAGTATGAAAAAAAAAAAAAAAAAACATGACCCGGGACTTGAACTCAATTTTTTTGTGGATGGAGCTTAACTGCCATCAGTTTAAAGAATATATTTTGCCTTTTAACCATGATAGGAAAGTATGGAAAAAATAAAAAAACGATGACCCGGGACCTGTCGTCAAAATCCCAAAAGTATGAGAAAAAAAAAAAAAAAAAACATGACCCGGGACTTGAACTCAATTTTTTTGTGGATGGAGCTTAACTGCCATCAGTTTAAAGAATATATTTTGCCTTTTAACCATGATAGGAAAGTATGAAAAAAAAAAAAAAAACGATGACTTGGGACCTGACGTCAAAATCCCAAAAGTATGAGAAAAAAAACAAAAAAAAACATGACACGGGACTTGAACTCAATTTCTTTTTGGATGGAGCTTAACTGCCATCAGTTTAAAGAATATCTTTTGCCTTTTAACAATGATAGGAAAGTATGAAAAAAAAAAAAAAAAAAAAAAAACGATGACCCGGGACCTGTCGTCAAAATCCCAAAAGTATGAAAAAACAAAAAAACAAAAAAAAACATGACCCGGGACTTGAACTCAATTTCTTTGTGGATGGAGCTTAACTGCCATCAGTTTAAAGAATATATTTTGCCTTTTAACCATGATAGGAAAGTATGAAAAAAAAAAAAAAAACGATGACTCGGGACCTGTCGTCAAAATCCCAAAAGTATGAGAAAAAAAAAAAAACATGACCCGGGACTTGAACTCAATTTCTTTTTGGATGGAGCTTAACTGCCATCAGTTTAAAGAATATGTTTTGCCTTTTAACAATGATAGGAAAGTATGAAAAAAAAAAAAAACGATGACCCGGGACCTGTCGTCAAAATCCCAAAAGTATGAGAAAAAAAACAAAAAAAAACATGACCCGGGACTTGAACTCAATTTCTTTTTGGATGGAGCTTAACTGCCATCAGTTTAAAGAATATATTTTGCCTTTTAACAATGATAGGAAAGTATGAAAAAAAAAAAAAAAAAAAAAAAAAACGATGACCCGGGACCTGTCGTCAAAATCCCAAAAGTATGAAAAAACAAAAAAACAAAAAAAAACATGACCCGGGACTTGAACTCAATTTCTTTGTGGATGGAGCTTAACTGCCATCAGTTTAAAGAATATCTTTTGCCTTTTAACCATGATAGGAAAGTATGAAAAAAAAAAAAAAAAACGATGACCCGGGACCTGTCGTCAAAATCCCAAAAGTAAGAAAAAACAAAAAAACAAAAAAAAACATGACCCGGGACTTGAACTCAATTTCTTTGTGGATGGAGCTTAACTGCCATCAGTTTAAAGAATATATTTTGCCTTTTAACAATGATAGGAAAGTATGAAAAAAAAAAAAAAAAAAACGATGACCCGGGACCTGTCGTCAAAATCCCAAAAGTATGAGAAAAAAAACAAAAAAAAACATGACCCGGGACTTGAACTCAATTTCTTTTTGGATGGAGCTTAACTGCCATCAGTTTAAAGAATATCTTTTGCCTTTTAACCATGATAGGAAAGTATGAAAAAAAAAAAAAAACGATGACCCGGGACCTGTCGTCAAAATCCCAAAAGTAAGAAAAAACAAAAAAACAAAAAAAAACATGACCCGGGACTTGAACTCAATTTCTTTGTGGATGGAGCTTAACTGCCATCAGTTTAAAGAATATCTTTTGCCTTTTAACCATGATAGGAAAGTATGAAAAAAAAAAAAAAACGATGACCCGGGACCTGTCGTCAAAAACCCAAAAGTATGAAAAAACAAAAAAACAAAAAAAAAACATGACCCGGGACCTGTCGTCAAAATCCCAAAAGTATGAAAAAAAAAAAACATGACCCGGGACTTGAACTCAATTTCTTTGTGGATATAGCTTAACTGCCATCAGTTTAAAAAATATCTTTTGCCTTTTAACAATGATAGGAAAGTATGAAAAAAAAAAAAAAAAACGATGACCCGGGACCTGTCGTCAAAATACCAAAAGTATGAAAAAACAAAAAAAAACATGACCCGGGACTTAAACTCAATTTCTATGTGGATGGAGCTTAACTGCCATCAGTTTAAAGAATATCTTTTGCCTTTTAACCATGATAGGAAAGTATGAAAAAAAAAAAAAAACGATGACCCGGGACCTGTCGTCAAAATCCCAAAAGTATGAAAAAACAAAAAAACAAAAAAAAAACATGACCCGGGACTTGAACTCAATTTCTTTGTGGATGGAGCTTAACTGCCATCAGTTTAAAGAATATCTTTTGCCTTTTAACCATGATAGGAAAGTATGAAAAAAAAAAAAAAACGATGACCCGGGACCTGTCGTCAAAATCCCAAAAGTATGAAAAAAAAAAAAACATGACCCGGGACTTGAACTCAATTTCTTTTTGGATGGAGCTTAACTGCCATCAGTTTAAAGAATATCTTTTGCCTTTTAACCATGATAGGAAAGTATGAAAAAAAAAAAAAAACGATGACCCGGGACCTGTCGTCAAAATCCCAAAAGTATGAAAAAACAAAAAAACACAAAAAAACATGACCCGGGACTTGAACTCAATTTCTTTGTGGATGGAGCTTAACTGCCATCAGTTTAAAGAATATCTTTTGCCTTTTAACCATGATAGGAAAGTATGAAAAAAAAAAAAAAACGATGACCCGGGACCTGTCGTCAAAATCCCAAAAGTATGAAAAAACAAAAAAACAAAAAAAAACATGACCCGGGACTTGAACTCAATTTCTTTGTGGATGGAGCTTAACTGCCATCAGTTTAAAGAATATCTTTTGCCTTTTGACAATGATAGGAAAGTATGAAAAAAAAAAAAAAAAAAAAAAAACGATGACCCGGGACCTGTCGTCAAAATCCCAAAAGTATGAAAAAACAAAAAAAAACAAAAAAAACATGACCCGGGACTTGAACTCAATTTCTTTGTGGATGGAGCTTAACTGCCATCAGTTTAAAGAATATCTTTTGCCTTTTAACCATTATAGGAAAGTATGAAAAAAAAAAAAAAAAACGATGACCCGGGACCTGTCGTCAAAATCCCAAAAGTATGAAAAAAAAAAAACGTGACCCGGGACTTGAACTCAATTTCTTTGTGGATGGAGCTTAACTGCCATCAGTTTAAAGAATATCTTTTGCCTTTTAACCATGATAGGAAAGTATGAAAAATAAATAAAAACGATGACCCGGGACCTGTCGTCAAAATCCCAAAAGTATGAGAAAAAAAACAAAAAAAAACATGACCCGGGACTTGAACTCAATTTCTTTTTGGATGGAGCTTAACTGCCATCAGTTTAAAGAATATCTTTTGCCTTTTAACCATGATTGGAAAGTATAAAAAAAAAAAAAAAAAAAAAAAAAAAAACGATGACCCGGGACTTGTCGTCAAAATCCCAAAAGTATGAAAAAAAAAAAAAAAAAAAAACGATGACCCGGGACTTGAACTCTGGTCGTCAAAATCCCAAAAGTGTTAAATGTCAGTGCTTAGACCACTAGGCCATAGGGGACAACTACAAAACAACAGTTTTTTGAGTATTTGAACCTCACTGCTAAGAAAAATGAGAGGGGGGGAACAGAATCCGACGGCAAACAAACAGCTGTCGGAATCCGTTCCCCCACCCTCATTATGAGAGGTTTTGATGAAGTGGCTCAAAAAAAGGCTGATTCAAATTTTTTGTGGATGGGGCATAACTGCCATCAGTTTAAAGAATATATTTTTCCTTTTAACCATGATAGGAAAATATGAAAAAAATTAAAAATAAAAAAAATAAAACGATGACCCGGTACCTGTCGTCAAAATCCCAAAAGTATGAAAAAAAAAAAGAAAAAGAAAAAAGATGACCCGGGACTTGACCTCTGGTCGTCAAAATCCCAAAAGTGTTAAATGTCAGTGCTTATACCACTAGGGGACAACTAGAAAACAGCAGTTTTTTGATTATTTGAACCTCACTGCTAAGAAAAATGAGAGGGGGGGAACAGAATCCGACGGCAAACAAACAGCTGTCGGAATCCGTTCCCCCACCCTCATTATGAGAGGTTTTGATGAAGTGGCTTAAAAAAAGGCTGTTTCAATTTTTTTGTGGATGGAGCTTAACTGCCATCAGTTTAAAGAATATCTTTTGCCTTTTAACCATAATAGGAAAGTTTCAAAAAAAAAAAAAAAAAAAAAAACGATAACCCGGGACCTGTCGTCAAAATCCCAAAAGTATGAAAAAAAACAAAAAAAACGATGACCCGGGACTTGAACTCTGGTCGTCAAAATCCCAAAAGTGTTAAATGTCAGTGCTTAGACCACTAGGGGACAACTAGAAAGCAAAAGTTTTTTGAGTATTTGAACCTCACTGCTAAGAAAAATGAGAGGGGGGGGGGGAACAGAATCCGACGGCAAAAAAACAGCCGTCGAGATCCGTTCCCCCTGTATTTTTTTACACAAAGAGGATCTTCTAATATCTATCAAAGTGCTGGTTAATATCATGCCCCCATAGCCTAGTGGTCAATTCACTGACATAAAGAGCTGGTGATTTGTAGGTGACACAAGTTCAAGTCCTGGCACGTGGACTTTTTTTAATCCCATATTTTCCTATCATAATAAAAGTAAAAAACTCCTAAATATATTTTTATAGACTGGTCCCAGGTAAGCTCCATCCCCACACAAAATAAAATAAGCATTTTTTAGGCCACTACATCAACACCTCTCATAATGGGAGTGGGGTAACGGATTCCGACAGATGTTTTTTTTTACAGGGGGAACAGAATCCGACGGCAAAAAAACTGCCGTCGAGATCCGTTCCCCCTGTATTTTTTACACAAGGTGGATCTTCTAATATCTATCAAAGTGCTGCTAATTCTTAGGCCCCCATAGCCTAGTGGTCAATTCACTGACATATAGAACTGGTGATTTTTAGGTGACACAAGTTCAAGTCCTTGTTCGTGGACTTTTTTTAATCCCATATTTTCCTATCATAATAAAAGTAAAAAACTCCTAAATATATTTATATAGACTGGTGCCAGGTAAGCTCCATACCCACACAAAAAAAAATATGTATTTTTAAACGCCACTACATCAAAACCTTTCATAATGGGAGTGGGGGAACGGATTCCGACAGATTTTTTTTTTACAGGGGGAACAGAATCCGACGGCAAACAAACAGCCGTCGAGATCCGTTCCCCCTGTATTTTTTTACACAAAGAGGATCTTCTAATATCTATCAAAGTGCTGGTAAATCTCATGCCCCCATAGCCTAGTGGTCAATTCACTGACATATAGAGCTGGTGATTTTTAGGTGAAACAAGTTCAAGTCCTTGCTCGTGGACTTTTTTTGATCCCATATTTTCCAATTACAATAAAATTCAAAAACTCTAAAATATATGTATTTCACAATGGTGCCAGGTAAGCTCCATCCCCACACAAAATAAAATATGCATTTTTTAGGCAACTACATCAACACCTCTCATAATGGGAGTGGGGGAACGGATTCCGACAGATGTTTTTTTTTACACAAAGAGGATCTTCTAATATCTATCAAAGTGCTACTATTTCATAGGCCCCCATAGCCTAGTGGTCAGTGCACTGACTTTAAGACCGGATTGTTTTTTGGTGACACAAGTTCAAGTCCTGGCTCGTGGACTTTTTTTAATCCCATATTTTCCTATCATAATAAAAGTAAAAAACTCCTAAATATATTTATATAGACTGGTGCCAGGTAAGCTCCATACCCACACAAAATAAAATAAGCATTTTTTAGGCCACTACATCAACACCTCTCATAATGGGAGTGGGGGAACGGATTCTGACAGATGTTTTTTTTTACAGGGGGAACAGAATCCGACGGCAAAAAAACAGCCGTCGAGATCCGTTCCCCCTGTATTTTTTTACACAAAGAGGATCTTCTAATATCTATCAAAGTGCTGGTAAATTTCATGCCCCAATAGCCTAGTGGTCAATTCACTGACATATAGAGCTGGTGATTTGTAGGTGACACAAGTTCAAGTCCTGGCTCGTGGACTTTTTTTAATCCCATATTTTCCTATCATAATAAAAGTAAAAAACTCCTAAATATATTTTTATAGACTGGTCCCAGGTAAGCTCCATCCCCACACAAAATTAAATAAGCATTTTTTAGGCCACTACATCAACACCTCTCATAATGGGAGTGGGGGAACGGATTCTGACAGATGTTTTTTTTTACAGGGGGAACAGAATCCGACGGCAAAAAAACAGCCGTCGAGATCCGTTCCCCCTGTATTTTTTTACACAAAGAGGATCTTCTAATATCTATCAAAGTGCTGGTAAATTTCATGCCCCAATAGCCTAGTGGTCAATTCACTGACATATAGAGCTGGTGATTTGTAGGTGACACAAGTTCAAGTCCTGGCTCGTGGACTTTTTTTAATCCCATATTTTCCTATCATAATAAAAGTAAAAAGCTCCTAAATATATTTTTATAGACTGGTCCCAGGTAAGCTCCATCCCCACACAAAATTAAATAAGCATTTTTTAGGCCACTACATCAACACCTCTCAAAATGGGAGTGGGGGAACGGATTCCGACAGATGTTTTTTTTACAGGGGGAACAGAATCCGACGGCAAAAAAACAGTCGTCGAGATCCGTTCCCCCTGTATTTTTTTACACAAGGAGGATCTTCTAATATCTATCAAAGTGCTGATAATTCTAAGGCCCACATAGCCTAGTGGTCAATTCACTGACATATAGAGCTGGTGATTTGTAGGTGACACAAGTTCAAGTCCTGGCTGATGGACTTTTTTTAATCCCATATTTTCCTATCATAATAAAACAAAAAAGCTCCTAAATATATTTCTTTAGACTGGTCCCAGGTAAGCTCCATCCCCACACAAAATAAAATAAGCATTTTTTAGGCCACTACATCAACACCTCTCATAATGGGAGTGGGGGAACGGATTCCGACAGATGTTTTTTTTACAGGGGGAACAGAATCCGACGGCAAAAAAACAGCCGTCGAGATCCGTTCCCCCTGTATTTTTTTACACAAGGAGGATCTTCTAATATCTATCAAAGTGCTGCTAATTCTTATTCCCCCATAGCCTAGTGGTCAATTAGCTGACTTATAGAGCTGGTGATTTGTATGTGACACAAGTTCAAGTCCTGGCTTGGGACTTTTTTTAATCCCATATTTTCCTATCATAATAAAAGTAAAAAACTCCTAAATATATTTATATAGACTGGTGCCAGGTAAGCTCCATACCCACACAAAATAAAATATGTATTTTTAAACGCCACTACATCAAAACCTTTCATAATGGGAGTGGGGGAACGGATTCCGACAGATTTTTTTTTTACAGGGGGAACAGAATCCGACGGCCAAAAAACAGCCGTCGAGATCCGTTCCCCCTGTATTTTTTTACACAAGGAGGATCTTCTAATATATATCAAAGTGCTGCTAATTCTTAGGCCCCCATAGCCTAGTGGTCAATTCACTGACATATAGAGCTGGTGATTTGTAGGTGACACAAGTTCAAGTCCTGGCTGATGAACTTTTTTTAATCCCATATTTTCCTATCATAATAAAACTAAAAAGCTCCTAAATATATTTCTTTAGACTGGTCCCAGGTAAACTCCATCCCCACACAAAATAAAATAAGCATTTTTTAGGCCACTACATCAACACCTCTCATAATGGGAGTGGGGGAACGGATTCCGACAGATGTTTTTTTTACAGGGGGAACAGAATCCGACGGCAAAAAAACAGCCGTCGAGATCCGTTCCCCCTGTATTTTTTTACACAAGGAGGATCTTCTAATATCTATCAAAGTGCTGATAATTCTTAGGCCCACATAGCCTAGTGGTCAATTCACTGACATATAGAGCTGGTGATTTTTAGGTGAAACAATTTCAAGTCCCGGCTTGAGGAGATTTTTTAATCCCATATTTTACTATCATAATAAAAGTAAAAAACTCCTAAATATATTTATATAGACTGGTGCCAGGTAAGCTCCATACCCACACAAAATAAAATATGTATTTTTAAACGCCACTACATCAAAACCTTTCATAATGGGAGTGGGGGAACGGATTCCGACAGATGTTTTTTTTACAGGGGGAACAGAATCCGACGGCAAAAAAACAGCCGTCGAGATCCGTTCCCCCTGTATTTTTTTACACAAGGAGGATCTTCTAATATATATCAAAGTGCTGCTAATTCTTAGGCCCCCATAGCCTAGTGGTCAATTCACTGACATATAGAGCTGGTGATTTGTAGGTGACACAAGTTCAAGTTCTGGCTTGTGGACTTTTTTTAATCCCATATTTTCCTATCATAATAAAAGTAAAAAACTCCTAAATATATTTTTATAGACTGGTCCCAGGTAAGCTCCATCCCCACACAAAATAATATATGTATTTTTAAACGCCACTACATCAAAACCTTTCATAATGGGAGTGGGGGAACAGATTCCGACAGATGTTTTTTTCCAGGGGGAACAGAATCCGACGGCAAAAAAACAGTCGTCGAGATCCGTTCCCCCTGTATTTTTTTACACAAGGAGGATCTTCTAATATCTATCAAAGTGCTGCTAATTCTTAGGCCCACATAGCCTAGTGGTCAATTCACTGACATATAGAGCTGGTGATTTTTAGGTTAAACAAGTTCAATACCCGGCTTGAGGAGATTTTTTAATCCCATATTTTACTATCATAATAAAAGTAAAAAACTCCTAAATATATTTATATAGACTGGTGCCAGGTAAGCTCCATACCCACACAAAATAAAATATGTATTTTTAAACGCCACTACATCAAAACCTTTCATAATGGGAGTGGGGGAACTGATTCCGACATATTTTTTTTTACAGGGGGAACAGAATCCGACGGCAAAAAAACAGTCGTCGAGATCCGTTCCCCCTGTATTTTTTTACACAAGGAGGATCTTCTAATATCTATCAAAGTGCTGCTAATTTTTAGGCCCACATAGCCTAGTGGTCAATTCACTGACATATAGAGCTGGTGATTTTTAGT
This sequence comes from Phoxinus phoxinus, assembly GCF_949152265.1. Taxonomy (NCBI): domain Eukaryota; kingdom Metazoa; phylum Chordata; class Actinopteri; order Cypriniformes; family Leuciscidae; genus Phoxinus; species Phoxinus phoxinus. Next base: position 25,081,394 of record NC_136880.1, on the reverse strand, counting down.
TGAAACAAGTTCAAGTCCCGGCTTGAGGAGATTTTTTAATCCCATATTTTACTATCATAATAAAAGTAAAAAACTCCTAAATATATTTCTATAGACTGGTGCCAGGTAAGCTTCATACCCACACAAAATAAAATATGTATTTTTAAACGCCACTACATCAAAACCTTTCATAATGGGAGTGGGGGAACGGATTCCGACAGATGTTTTTTTTACAGGGGGAACAGAATCCGACGGCAAAAAAACAGCCGTCGAGATCCGTTCCCCCTGTATTTTTTTACACAAGGAGGATCTTCTAATATCTATCAAAGTGCTGCTAATTCTTAGGCCCCCATAGCCTAGTGGTCAATTCACTGACATATAGAGCTGGTGATTTGTAGGTGACACAAGTTCAAGTCCTGGCTCGTGGACTTTTTTTAATCCCATATTTTCCTATCATAATAAAAGTAAAAAACTCCTAAATATATTTACATAGACTGGTGCCAGGTAAGCTCCATACCCACACAAAATAAAATATGTATTTTTAAACGCCACTACATCAAAACCTTTCATAATGGGGGTGGGGGAACTGATTCCGACATATTTTTTTTTACAGGGGGAACAGAATCCGACGGCAAAAAAACAGTCGTCGAGATCCGTTCCCCCTGTATTTTTTTACACAAGGAGGATCTTCTAATATCTATCAAAGTGCTGATAATTCTTAGGCCCCCATAGCCTAGTGGTCAATTCACTGACATATAGAGCTGGTGATTTTTAGGTGAAACAAGTTCAAGTCCCGGCTTGAGGAGATTTTTTAATCCCATATTTTACTATCATAATAAAAGTAAAAAACTCCTAAATATATTTATATAGACTGGTGCCAGGTAAGCTCCATACCCACACAAAATAAAATATGTATTTTTAAACGCCACTACATCAAAACCTTTCATAATGGGAGTGGGGTTACGGATTCCGACAGATGTTTTTTTTACAGGGGGAACAGAATCCGACGGCAAAAAAACAGCCGTCGAGATCCGTTCCCCCTGTATTTTTTTACACAAGGAGGATATTCTAATATATATCAAAGTGCTGCTAATTCTTAGGCCCCCATTGCCTAGTGGTCAATTCACTGACATGTAGAGCTGGTGATTTTTAGGTGAAACAAGTTCAAGTCCTTGCTCGCTGACTTTTTTTAATCCCATATTTTCCTATCATAATAAAAGTAAAAAACCCATAAATATATTTATATAGACTGGTGCCAGGTAAGCTCCATACCCACACAAAATAATATATGTATTTTTAAACGCCACTACATCAAAACCTTTCATAATGGGAGTGGGGGAACAGATTCCGACAGATGTTTTTTTTCCAGGGGGAACAGAATCCGACGGCAAAAAAACAGCCGTCGAGATCCGTTCCCCCTGTATTTTTTTTCACAAGGAGGATCTTCTAATATCTATCAAAGTGCTGCTAATTCGTAGGCCCCCATAGCCTAGTGGTCAGTGCACTGACTTCAAGAGCGGATGATTTTTTGGGGACACAAGTTCAAGTCCTGGCTCGTGGACTTTTTTTAATCCCATATTTTCCGATCATAATAAAAGTAAAAAACTCCTAAATATATTTACATAGACTGGTGCCAGGTAAGCTCCATACCCACACAAAATAAAATATGTATTTTTAAACGCCACTACATCAAAACCTTTCATAATGGGAGTGGGGGAACTGATTCCGACAGATGTTTTTTTTACAGGGGGAACAGAATCCGACGGCAAAAAAACAGCCGTCGAGATCCGTTCCCCCTGTATTTTTTTACACAAGGAGGATCTTCTAATATCTATCAAAGTGCTGCTAATTCTTAGGCCCACATAGCCTAGTGGTCAATTCACTGACTTATAGAGCTGGTGATTTGTAGGTGACACAAGTTCAAGTCCTGGCTTGGGACTTTTTTTAATCCCATATTTTCCTATCATAATAAAAGTAAAAAACTCCTAAATATATTTATATAGACTGGTGCCAGGTAAGTTCCATACCCACACAAAATAAAATATGTATTTTTAAACGCCACTACATTAAAACCTTTCATAATGGGAGTGGGGGAACTGATTCCGACATATTTTTTTTTACAGGGGGAACAGAATACGACGGCAAAAAAACAGCCATCGAGATCCGTTCCCCCTGTATTTTTTTACACAAGGAGGATCTTCTAATATCTATCAAAGTGCTCATAATTCCTAGGCCACCATAGCCTAGTGGTCAGTGCACTGACTTCAAGAGCGGATGATTTTTTGGTGACACAAGTTCAAGTCCTGGCTCGTGGACTTTTTTTAATCCCATATTTTCCTATCATAATAAAAGTAAAAAACTCCTAAATATATTTTTATAGACTGGTCCCAGGTAAGCTCCATCCCCACACAAAATAAAATAAGCATTTTTTAGGCCACTACATCAACACCTCTCATAATGGGAGTGGGGGAACGGATTCCGACAGATGTTTTTTTTACAGGGGGAACAGAATCCGACGGCAAAAAAACAGCCGTCGAGATCCGTTCCCCCTGTATTTTTTTACACAAGGAGGATCTTCTAATATCTATCAAAGTGCTGCTAATTTTTTTAGGCCCCCATAGCCTAGTGGTCAATTCACTGACATATAGAGCTGGTGATTTGTAGGTGACACAAGTTCAAGTCCTGGCTGATGGACTTTTTTTAATCCCATATTTTCCTATCATAATAAAACTAAAAAGCTCCTAAATATATTTCTTTAGACTGGTCCCAGGTAAGCTCCATCCCCACACAAAATAAAATAAGCATTTTTTAGGCCACTACATCAACACCTCTCATAATGGGAGTGGGGGAACGGATTCCGACAGATGTTTTTTTTACAGGGGGAACAGAATCCGACGGCAAAAAAACAGCCGTCGAGATCCGTTCCCCCTGTATTTTTTTACACAAGGAGGATCTTCTAATATCTATCAAAGTGCTGCTAATTCTTAGGCCCCCATAGCCTAGTGGTCAATTCACTGACTTATAGAGCTGGTGATTTGTATGTTACACAAGTTCAAGTCCTGGCTTGGGACTTTTTTTAATCCCATATTTTCCTATCATAATAAAAGTAAAAAACTCCTAAATATATTTATATAGACTGGTGCCAGGTAAGCTCCATACCCACACAAAATAAAATATGTATTTTTAAACGCCACTACATCAAAACCTTTCATAATGGGAGAGGGGGAACTGATTCCGACATATTTTTTTTTACAGGGGGAACAGAATCCGACGGCAAAAAAACAGCCGTCGAGATCCGTTCCCCCTGTATTTTTTTACACAAGGAGGATCTTCTAATATCTATCAAAGTGCTCATAATTCCTAGGCCACCATAGCCTAGTGGTCAGTGCACTGACTTCAAGAGCGGATGATTTTTTGGTGACACAAGTTCAAGTCCTGGCTCGTGGACTTTTTTTAATCCCATATTTTCCTATCATAATAAAAGTAAAAAACTCCTAAATATATTTTTATAGACTGGTCCCAGGTAAGCTCCATCCCCACACAAAATAAAATAAGCATTTTTTAGGCCACTACATCAACACCTCTCAAAATGGGAGCGGGGGAACGGATTCCGACAGATGTTTTTTTTACAGGGGGAACAGAATCCGACGGCAAAAAAACAGCCGTCGAGATCCGTTCCCCCTGTATTTTTTTACACAAGGAGGATCTTCTAATATCTATCAAAGTGCTGATAATTTTTAGGCCCCCATAGCCTAGTGGTCAATTCACTGACATATAGAGCTGGTGATTTGTAGGTGACACAAATTCAAGTCCTGGCTTGGGACTTTTTTTAATCCCATATTTTCCTATCATAATAAAAGTAAAAAACTCCTAAACATATTTTTATAGACTGGTCCCAGGTAAGCTCCATCCCCACACAAAATAAAATAAGCATTTTTTAGGCCACTACATCAACACCTCTCATAATGGGAGTGGGGGAACGGATTCCGACAGATGTTTTTTTTACAGGGGGAACAGAATCCGACGGCAAAAAAACAGCCGTCGAGATCCGTTCCCCCTGTATTTTTTTACACAAGGAGGATCTTCTAATATCTATCAAAGTGCTGGTAAATCTCATGTCCCCATAGCCTAGTGGTCAATTCACTGACATATAGAGCTGGTGATTTGTAGGTGACACAAGTTCAAGTCCTGGCTGATGGACTTTTTTTAATCCCATATTTTCCTATCATAAAAAAACTAAAAAGCTCCTAAATATATTTCTTTAGACTGGTCCCAGGTAAGCTCCATCCCCACACAAAATAAAATAAGCATTTTTTAGGCCACTACATCAACACCTCTCATAATGGGAGTGGGGGAACGGATTCTGACAGATGTTTTTTTTACAGGGGGAACAGAATCCGACGGCAAAAAAACAGCCGTCGAGATCCGTTCCCCCTGTATTTTTTTACACAAGGAGGATCTTCTAATATCTATCAAAGTGCTGGTAAATCTCATGCCCCCATAGCCTAGTGGTCAATTCACTGATATATAGAGCTGGTGATTTGTAGGTGACACAAGTTCAAGTCCTGGCTGATGGACTTTTTTTAATCCCATATTTTCCTATCATAATAAAACTAAAAAGCTCCTAAATATATTTCTTTAGACTGGTCCCAGGTAAGCTCCATCCCCACACAAAATAAAATAAGCATTTTTTAGGCCACTACATCAACACCTCTCATAATGGGAGTGGGGGAACGGATTCCGACAGATGTTTTTTTTACAGGGGGAACAGAATCCGACGGCAAAAAAACAGCCATCGAGATCCGTTCCCCCTGTATTTTTTTACACAAGGAGGATCTTCTAATATCTATCAAAGTGCTCCTAATTCCTAGGCCCCCAAAGCCTAGTGGTCAATTCACTGACATATAGAGCTGGTGATTTGTAGGTGACACAAGTTCAAGTCCTGGCTTGGGACTTTTTTTAATCCCATATTTTCCTATCATAATAAAAGTAAAAAACTCCTAAATATATTTATATAGACTGGTGCCAGGTAAGCTCCATACCCACACAAAATAAAATATGTATTTTTAAACGCCACTACATCAAAACCTTTCATAATGGGAGTGGGGGAACTGATTCCGACATATTTTTTTTTACAGGGGGAACAGAATCCGACGGCAAAAAAACAGCCGTCGAGATCCGTTCCCCCTGTATTTTTTTACACAAGGAGGATCTTCTAATATCTATCAAAGTGCTCATTATTGCTAGGCCACCATAGCCTAGTGGTCAGTGCACTGACTTCAAGAGCGAATGATTTTTTGTTGACACAAGTTCAAGTCCTGGCTCGTGGACTTTTTTTAATCCCATATTTTCCTATCATAATAAAAGTAAAAAACTCCTAAATATATTTATACAGACTGGTGCCAGGTAAGCTCCATACCCACACAAAATAAAATAAGCATTTTTTAGGCCACTACATCAACACCTCTCAAAATGGGAGTGGGGGAACTGATTCCGACATATTTTTTTTTACAGGGGGAACAGAATCCGACGGCAAAAAAACAGCCGTCGAGATCCGTTCCCCCTGTATTTTTTTACACAAGGAGGATCTTCTAATATCTATCAAAGTGCTGGTAAATCTCATGCCCCCATAGCCTAGTGGTCAATTCACTGACATATAGAGCTGGTGATTTGTAGGTGACACAAGTTCAAGTCCTGGCTGATGGACTTTTTTTAATCCCATATTTTCCTATCATAATAAAACTAAAAAGCTCCTAAATATATTTCTTTAGACTGGTCCCAGGTAAGCTCCATCCCCACACAAAATAAAATAAGCATTTTTTAGGCCACTGCATCAACACCTCTCATAATGGGAGTGGGGGAACGGATTCCGACAGATGTTTTTTTTACAGGGGGAACAGAATCCGACGGCAAAAAAACAGCCGTCGAGATCCGTTCCCCCTGTATTTTTTTACACAAGGAGGATCTTCTAATATCTATCAAAGTGCGGGTAAATCTCATGCCCCCATAGCCTAGTGGTCAATTCACTGACTTATAGAGCTGGTGATTTGTAGGTGACACAAGTTCAAGTCCAGGCTTGGGACTTTTTTTAATCCCATATTTTCCTATCATAATAAAAGTAAAAAACTCCTAAATATATTTATATAGACTGGTGCCAGGTAAGCTCCATACCCACACAAAATAAAATATGTATTTTTAAACGCCACTACATCAAAACCTTTCATAATGGGAGTGGGGGAACTGATTCCGACATATTTTTTTTTACAGGGGGAACAGAATCCGACGGCAAAAAAACAGCCGTCGAGATCCGTTCCCCCTGTATTTTTTTACACAAAGAGGATCTTCTAATATCTATAAAAGTGCTGCTAATTCTCAGGCCCCCATAGCCTAGTGGTCAGTGCACTGACTTCAAGAGCGGATGATTTTTTGGTGACACAAGTTCAAGTCCTGGCTCGTGGACTTTTTTTAATCCCATATTTTCCTATCATAATAAAAGTAAAAAACTCCTAAATATATTTTTATAGACTGGTCCCAGGTAAGCTCCATCCCCACACAAAATAAAATAAGCATTTTTTAGGCCACTACATCAACACCTCTCAAAATGGGAGTGGGGGAACGGATTCCGACAGATGTTTTTTTTACAGGGGGAACAGAATCCGACGGCAAAAAAACAGCCGTCGAGATCCGTTCCCCCTGTATTTTTTTACACAAGGAGGATCTTCTAATATCTATCAAAGTGCTGGTAAATCTCATGCCCCCATAGCCTAGTGGTCAATTCACTGACATGTAGAGCTGGTGATTTGTAGGTGACACAAGTTCAAGTCCTGGCTGATGGACTTTTTTTAATCCCATATTTTCCTATCATAATAAAACTAAAAAGCTCCTAAATATATTTCTTTAGACTGGTCCCAGGTAAGCTCCATCCCCACACAAAATAAAATAAGCATTTTTTAGGCCACTACATCAACACCTCTCATAATGGGAGTGGGGGAACGGATTCCGACAGATGTTTTTTTTACAGGGGGAACAGAATCCGACGGCAAAAAAACAGCCGTCGAGATCCGTTCCCCCTGTATTTTTTTACACAAGGAGGATCTTCTAATATCTATCAAAGTGCTGCTAATTCTTAGGCCCCCATAGCCTAGTGGTCAATTCACTAACTTATAGAGCTGGTGATTTGTAGGTGACACAAGTTCAAGTCCTGGCTTGGGACTTTTTTTAATCCCATATTTTCCTATCATAATAAAAGTAAAAAACTCCTAAATATATTTATATAGACTGGTGCCAGGTAAGCTCCATACCCACACAAAATAAAATATGTATTTTTAAACGCCACTACATCAAAACCTTTCATAATGGGAGTGGGGGAACTGATTCCGACATATTTTTTTTTACAGGGGGAACAGAATCCGACGGCAAAAAAACAGCCGTCGAGATCCGTTCCCCCTGTATTTTTTTACACAAGGAGGATCTTCTAATATCTATCAAAGTGCTCATAATTCCTAGGCCACCATAGCCTAGTGGTCAGTGCACTGACTTCAAGAGCGGATGATTTTTTGGTGACACAAGTTCAAGTCCTGGCTCGTGGACTTTTTTTAATCCCATATTTTCCTATCATAATAAAAGTAAAAAACTCCTAAATATATTTTTATAGACTGGTCCCAGGTAAGCTCCATCCCCACACAAAATAAAATAAGCATTTTTTAGGCCACTACATCAACACCTCTCATAATGGGAGTGGGGGAACTGATTCCGACAGATGTTTTTTTTTACAGGGGGAACAGAATCCGACGGCAAAAAAACAGCCGTCGAGATCCGTTCCCCCTGTATTTTTTTACACAAGGAGGATCTTCTAATATCTATCAAAGTGCTGCTAATTCTTAGGCCCCCATTGCCTAATGGTCAATTCACTGACATGTAGAGCTGGTGATTTTTAGGTGAAACAAGTTCAAGTCCTTGCTCGCTGACTTTTTTTAATCCCATATTTTCCTATCATAATAAAAGTAAAAAACTCCTAAATATATTTATACAGACTGGTGCCAGGTAAGCTCCATACCCACACAAAATAAAATAAGCATTTTTTAGGCCACTACATCAACACCTCTCAAAATGGGAGTGGGGGAACGGATTCCGACAGATGTTTTTTTTACAGGGGGAACAGAATCCGACGGCAAAAAAACAGCCGTCGAGATCCGTTCCCCCTGTATTTTTTTTTACACAAAGAGGATCTTCTAATATCTATAAAAGTGCTGCTAATTCTCAGGCCCCCATAGCCTAGTGGTCAATTCACTGACATATAGAGCTGGTGATTTGTATGTGACACAAGTTCAAGTCCTGGCTTGGGACTTTTTTTAATCCCATATTTTCCTATCATAATAAAAGTAAAAAACTCCTAAATATATTTCTATAGACTGGTGCCAGGTAAGCTCCATACCCACACAAAATAAAATATGTATTTTTAAACGCCACTACATCAAAACCTTTCATAATGGGAGTGGGGGAACGGATTCCGACATATTTTTTTTTTACAGGGGGAACAGAATCCAACGGCAAAAAAACAGCCGTCGAGATCCGTTCCCCCTGTATTTTTTTTCACAAGGAGGATCTTCTAATATCTATCAAAGTGCTCATTATTCCTAGGCCACCATAGCCTAGTGGTCAGTCCACTGACTTCAAGAGCGGATGATTTTTTGGTGACACAAGTTCAAGTCCTGGCTCGTGGACTTTTTTTAATCCCATATTTTCCTATCATAATAAAAGTAAAAAACTCCTAAATATATATTTATAGACTGGTCCCAGGTAAGCTCCATCCCCACACAAAATAAAATAAGCATTTTTTAGGCCACTACATCAACACCTCTCAAAATTGGAGTGGGGGAACGGATTCCGACAGATGTTTTTTTTACAGGGGGAACAGAATCCGACGGCAAAAAAACAGCCGTCGAGATCCGTTCCCCCTGTATTTTTTTACACAAGGAGGATCTTCTAATATCTATCAAAGTGCTGCTAATTTTTAGGCCCCCATAGCCTAGTGGTCAATTCACTGACATATAGAGCTGGTGATTTGTAGGTGACACAAATTCAAGTCCTGGCTTGGGACTTTTTTTAATCCCATATTTTCCTATCATAATAAAAGTAAAAAACTCCTAAATATATTTATATAGACTGGTGCCAGGTAAGCTCCATACCCACACAAAATAAAATATGTATTTTTAAACGCCACTACATCAAAACCTTTCATAATGGGAGTGGGGGAACGGATTCCGACATATTTTTTTTTTACAGGGGGAACAGAATCCGACGGCAAAAAAACAGCCGTCGAGATCCGTTCCCCCTGTATTTTTTTACACAAGGAGGATCTTCTAATATCTATCAAAGTGCTGGTAAATCTCATGCCCCCATAGCCTAGTGGTCAATTCACTGACATATAGAGCTGGTGATTTGTAGGTGACACAAGTTCAAGTCCTGGCTGATGGACTTTTTTTAATCCCATATTTTCCTATCATAATAAAACTAAAAAGCTCCTAAATATATTTCTTTAGACTGGTCCCAGGTAAGCTCCATCCACACACAAAATAAAATAAGCATTTTTTAGGCCACTACATCAACACCTCTCAAAATGGGAGTGGGGGAACGGATTCCGACAGATGTTTTTTTTTACAGGGGGAACAGAATCCGACGGCAAAAAAACAGCCGTCGAGATCCGTTCCCCCTGTATTTTTTTACACAAGGAGGATCTTCTAATATCTATCAAAGTGCTGCTAATTCTTAGGCCCCCATAGCCTAGTGGTCAATTCACTGACATATAGAGCTGGTGATTTGTAGGTGACACAAATGCAAGTCCTGGCTTGGGACTTTTTTTAATCCCATATTTTCCTATCATAATAAAAGTAAAAAACTCCTAAATATATTTATATAGACTGGTGCCAGGTAAGCTCCATACCCACACAAAATAAAATATGTATTTTTAAACGCCACTACATCAAAACCTTTCATAATGGGAGTGGGGGAACGGATTCCGACAGATGTTTTTTTTACAGGGGGAACAGAATCCGACGGCAAAAAAACAGCCGTCGAGATCCGTTCCCCCTGTATTTTTTTACACAAGGAGGATCTTCTAATATCTATCAAAGTGCTGGTAAATCTCATGCCCCCATAGCCTAGTGGTCAATTCACTGACATATAGAGCTGGTGATTTGTAGGTGACACAAATTCAAGTCCTGGCTTGGGACTTTTTTTAATCCCATATTTTCCTATCATAATAAAAGTAAAAAACTCCTAAATATATTTCTATAGACTGGTGCCAGGTAAGCTCCATACCCACACAAAATAAAATATGTATTTTTAAACGCCACTACATCAAAACCTTTCATAATGGGAGTGGGGGAACGGATTCCGACAGATGTTTTTTTTACAGGGGGAACAGAATCCGACGGCAAAAAAACAGCCGTCGAGATCCGTTCCCCCTGTATTTTTTTACACAAGGAGGATCTTCTAATATATATCAAAGTGCTGCTAATTCTTAGGCCCCCATAGCCTAGTGGTCAATTCACTGACATATAGAGCTGGTGATTTGTAGGTGACACAAGTTCAAGTCCTGGCTCGTGGACTTTTTTTAATCCCATATTTTCCTATCATAATAAAAGTAAAAAACTCCTAAATATATTTTTATAGACTGGTCCCAGGTAAGCTCCATCCCCACACAAAATAAAATAAGCATTTTTTAGGCCACTACATCAACACCTCTCATAATGGGAGTGGGGGAACGGATTCCGACAGATGTTTTTTTTACAGGGGGAACAGAATCCGACGGCAAAAAAACAGCCGTCGAGATCCGTTCCCCCTGTATTTTTTTACACAAGGAGGATCTTCTAATATCTATCAAAGTGCTGGTAAATCTCATGCCCCCATAGCCTAGTGGTCAATTCACTGACATATAGAGCTGGTGATTTGTAGGTGACACAAGTTCAAGTCCTGGCTGATGGACTTTTTTTAATCCCATATTTTCCTATCATAATAAAACTAAAAAGCTCCTAAATATATTTCTTTAGACTGGTCCCAGGTAAGCTCCATCCCCACACAAAATAAAATAAGCATTTTTTAGGCCACTACATCAACACCTCTCAAAATGGGAGTGGGGGAACGGATTCCGACAGATGTTTTTTTTACAGGGGGAACAGAATCCGACGGCAAAAAAACAGCCGTCGAGATCCGTTCCCCCTGTATTTTTTTACACAAGGAGGATCTTCTAATATCTATCAAAGTGCTGGTAAATCTCATGCCCCCATAGCCTAGTGGTCAATTCACTGACATGTAGAGCTGGTGATTTGTAGGTGACACAAGTTCAAGTCCTGGCTGATGGACTTTTTTTAATCCCATATTTTCCTATCATAATAAAACTAAAAAGCTCCTAAATATATTTCTTTAGACTGGTCCCAGGTAAGCTCCATCCCCACACAAAATAAAATAAGCATTTTTTAGGCCACTACATCAACACCTCTCATAATGGGAGTGGGGGAACGGATTCCGACAGATGTTTTTTTTACAGGGGGAACAGAATCCGACGGCAAAAAAACAGCCGTCGAGATCCGTTCCCCCTGTATTTTTTTACACAAGGAGGATCTTCTAATATCTATCAAAGTGCTGCTAATTCTTAGGCCCCCATAGCCTAGTGGTCAATTCACTAACTTATAGAGCTGGTGATTTGTAGGTGACACAAGTTCAAGTCCTGGCTTGGGACTTTTTTTAATCCCATATTTTCCTATCATAATAAAAGTAAAAAACTCCTAAATATATTTCTATAGACTGGTGCCAGGTAAGCTCCATACCCACACAAAATAAAATATGTATTTTTAAACGCCACTACATCAAAACCTTTCATAATGGGAGTGGGGGAACTGATTCCGACATATTTTTTTTTACAGGGGGAACAGAATCCGACGGCAAAAAAACAGCCGTCGAGATCCGTTCCCCCTGTATTTTTTTACACAAGGAGGATCTTCTAATATCTATCAAAGTGCTCATAATTCCTAGGCCACCATAGCCTAGTGGTCAGTGCACTGACTTCAAGAGCGGATGATTTTTTGGTGACACAAGTTCAAGTCCTGGCTCGTGGACTTTTTTTAATCCCATATTTTCCTATCATAATAAAAGTAAAAAACTCCTAAATATATTTTTATAGACTGGTCCCAGGTAAGCTCCATCCCCACACAAAATAAAATAAGCATTTTTTAGGCCACTACATCAACACCTCTCATAATGGGAGTGGGGGAACTGATTCCGACAGATGTTTTTTTTTACAGGGGGAACAGAATCCGACGGCAAAAAAACAGCCGTCGAGATCCGTTCCCCCTGTATTTTTTTACACAAGGAGGATCTTCTAATATCTATCAAAGTGCTGCTAATTCTTAGGCCCCCATTGCCTAATGGTCAATTCACTGACATGTAGAGCTGGTGATTTTTAGGTGAAACAAGTTCAAGTCCTTGCTCGCTGACTTTTTTTAATCCCATATTTTCCTATCATAATAAAAGTAAAAAACTCCTAAATATATTTATACAGACTGGTGCCAGGTAAGCTCCATACCCACACAAAATAAAATAAGCATTTTTTAGGCCACTACATCAACACCTCTCAAAATGGGAGTGGGGGAACGGATTCCGACAGATGTTTTTTTTACAGGGGGAACAGAATCCGACGGCAAAAAAACAGCCGTCGAGATCCGTTCCCCCTGTATTTTTTTTTACACAAAGAGGATCTTCTAATATCTATAAAAGTGCTGCTAATTCTCAGGCCCCCATAGCCTAGTGGTCAATTCACTGACATATAGAGCTGGTGATTTGTATGTGACACAAGTTCAAGTCCTGGCTTGGGACTTTTTTTAATCCCATATTTTCCTATCATAATAAAAGTAAAAAACTCCTAAATATATTTCTATAGACTGGTGCCAGGTAAGCTCCATACCCACACAAAATAAAATATGTATTTTTAAACGCCACTACATCAAAACCTTTCATAATGGGAGTGGGGGAACGGATTCCGACATATTTTTTTTTTACAGGGGGAACAGAATCCAACGGCAAAAAAACAGCCGTCGAGATCCGTTCCCCCTGTATTTTTTTACACAAGGAGGATCTTCTAATATCTATCAAAGTGCTCATTATTCCTAGGCCACCATAGCCTAGTGGTCAGTCCACTGACTTCAAGAGCGGATGATTTTTTGGTGACACAAGTTCAAGTCCTGGCTCGTGGACTTTTTTTAATCCCATATTTTCCTATCATAATAAAAGTAAAAAACTCCTAAATATATATTTATAGACTGGTCCCAGGTAAGCTCCATCCCCACACAAAATAAAATAAGCATTTTTTAGGCCACTACATCAACACCTCTCAAAATTGGAGTGGGGGAACGGATTCCGACAGATGTTTTTTTTACAGGGGGAACAGAATCCGACGGCAAAAAAACAGCCGTCGAGATCCGTTCCCCCTGTATTTTTTTACACAAGGAGGATCTTCTAATATCTATCAAAGTGCTGCTAATTTTTAGGCCCCCATAGCCTAGTGGTCAATTCACTGACATATAGAGCTGGTGATTTGTAGGTGACACAAATTCAAGTCCTGGCTTGGGACTTTTTTTAATCCCATATTTTCCTATCATAATAAAAGTAAAAAACTCCTAAATATATTTATATAGACTGGTGCCAGGTAAGCTCCATACCCACACAAAATAAAATATGTATTTTTAAACGCCACTACATCAAAACCTTTCATAATGGGAGTGGGGGAACGGATTCCGACATATTTTTTTTTTACAGGGGGAACAGAATCCGACGGCAAAAAAACAGCCGTCGAGATCCGTTCCCCCTGTATTTTTTTACACAAGGAGGATCTTCTAATATCTATCAAAGTGCTGGTAAATCTCATGCCCCCATAGCCTAGTGGTCAATTCACTGACATATAGAGCTGGTGATTTGTAGGTGACACAAGTTCAAGTCCTGGCTGATGGACTTTTTTTAATCCCATATTTTCCTATCATAATAAAACTAAAAAGCTCCTAAATATATTTCTTTAGACTGGTCCCAGGTAAGCTCCATCCACACACAAAATAAAATAAGCATTTTTTAGGCCACTACATCAACACCTCTCAAAATGGGAGTGGGGGAACGGATTCCGACAGATGTTTTTTTTTACAGGGGGAACAGAATCCGACGGCAAAAAAACAGCCGTCGAGATCCGTTCCCCCTGTATTTTTTTACACAAAGAGGATCTTCTAATATCTATCAAAGTGCTGGTAAATCTCATGCCCCCATAGCCTAGTGGTCAATTCACTGACATATAGAGCTGGTGATTTGTAGGTGACACAAATTCAAGTCCTGGCTTGGGACTTTTTTTAATCCCATATTTTCCTATCATAATAAAAGTAAAAAACTCCTAAATATATTTCTATAGACTGGTGCCAGGTAAGCTCCATACCCACACAAAATAAAATATGTATTTTTAAACGCCACTACATCAAAACCTTTCATAATGGGAGTGGGGGAACGGATTCCGACAGATGTTTTTTTTACAGGGGGAACAGAATCCGACGGCAAAAAAACAGCCGTCGAGATCCGTTCCCCCTGTATTTTTTTACACAAGGAGGATCTTCTAATATATATCAAAGTGCTGCTAATTCTTAGGCCCCCATAGCCTAGTGGTCAATTCACTGACATATAGAGCTGGTGATTTGTAGGTGACACAAGTTCAAGTCCTGGCTCGTGGACTTTTTTTAATCCCATATTTTCCTATCATAATAAAAGTAAAAAACTCCTAAATATATTTTTATAGACTGGTCCCAGGTAAGCTCCATCCCCACACAAAATAAAATAAGCATTTTTTAGGCCACTACATCAACACCTCTCATAATGGGAGTGGGGGAACGGATTCCGACAGATGTTTTTTTTACAGGGGGAACAGAATCCGACGGCAAAAAAACAGCCGTCGAGATCCGTTCCCCCTGTATTTTTTTTACACAAAGAGGATCTTCTAATATCTATAAAAGTGCTGCTAATTCTTAGGCCCCCATAGCCTAGTGGTCAATTCACTGACATATAGAGCTGGTGATTTGTAGGTGACACAAATTCAAGTCCTGGCTCGTGGACTTTTTTTAATCCCATATTTTCCTATCATAATAAAAGTAAAAAACTCCTAAATATATTTACATAGACTGGTGCCAGGTAAGCTCCATACCCACACAAAATAAAATATGTATTTTTAAACGCCACTACATCAAAACCTCTCATAATGGGAGTGGGGGAACGGATTCCGACAGATGTTTTTTTTACAGGGGGAACAGAATCCGACGGCAAAAAAACAGCCGTCGAGATCCGTTCCCCCTGTATTTTTTTACACAAGGAGGATCTTCTAATATCTGTCAAAGTGCTGCTAATTCTTAGGCCCCCATAGCCTAGTGGTCAATTCACTGACATATAGAGCTGGTGATTTGTAGGTGACACAAGTTCAAGTCCTGGCTGATGGACTTTTTTTAATCCCATATTTTCCTATCATAATAAAACTAAAAAGCTCCTAAATATATTTCTTTAGACTGGTCCCAGGTAAGCTCCATCCCCACACAAAATAAAATAAGCATTTTTTAGGCCACTACATCAACACCTCTCATAATGGGAGTGGGGGAACGGATTCCGACAGATGTTTTTTTTACAGGGGGAACAGAATCCGACGGCAAAAAAACAGCCGTCGAGATCCGTTCCCCCTGTATTTTTTTACACAAGGAGGATCTTCTAATATCTATCAAAGTGCGGGTAAATCTCATGCCCCCATAGCCTAGTGGTCAATTCACTGACTTATAGAGCTGGTGATTTGTAGGTGACACAAGTTCAAGTCCAGGCTTGGGACTTTTTTTAATCCCATATTTTCCTATCATAATAAAAGTAAAAAACTCCTAAATATATTTATATAGACTGGTGCCAGGTAAGCTCCATACCCACACAAAATAAAATATGTATTTTTAAACGCCACTACATCAAAACCTTTCATAATGGGAGTGGGGGAACTGATTCCGACATATTTTTTTTTACAGGGGGAACAGAATCCGACGGCAAAAAAACAGCCGTCGAGATCCGTTCCCCCTGTATTTTTTTACACAAAGAGGATCTTCTAATATCTATAAAAGTGCTGCTAATTCTCAGGCCCCCATAGCCTAGTGGTCAGTGCACTGACTTCAAGAGCGGATGATTTTTTGGTGACACAAGTTCAAGTCCTGGCTCGTGGACTTTTTTTAATCCCATATTTTCCTATCATAATAAAAGTAAAAAACTCCTAAATATATTTTTATAGACTGGTCCCAGGTAAGCTCCATCCCCACACAAAATAAAATAAGCATTTTTTAGGCCACTACATCAACACCTCTCAAAATTGGAGTGGGGGAACGGATTCCGACAGATGTTTTTTTTACAGGGGGAACAGAATCCGACGGCAAAAAAACAGCCGTCGAGATCCGTTCCCCCTGTATTTTTTTACACAAGGAGGATCTTCTAATATCTATCAAAGTGCTGCTAATTTTTAGGCCCCCATAGCCTAGTGGTCAATTCACTGACATATAGGGCTAGTGATTTGTAGGTGACACAAATTCAAGTCCTGGCTTGGGACTTTTTTTAATCCCATATTTTCCTATCATAATAAAAGTAAAAAACTCCTAAATATATTTCTATAGACTGGGGCCAGGTAAGCTCCATACCCACACAAAATAAAATATGTATTTTTAAACGCCACTACATCAAAACCTTTCATAATGGGAGTGGGGGAACTGATTCCGACATATTTTTTTTTACAGGGGGAACAGAATCCGACGTCAAAAAAACAGCCGTCGAGATCCGTTCCCCCTGTATTTTTTTACACAAGGAGGATCTTCTAATATCTATCAAAGTGCTGATAATTTTTAGGCCCCCATAGCCTAGTGGTCAATTCACTGACATATAGAGCTGGTGATTTGTAGGTGACACAAATTCAAGTCCTGGCTTGGGACTTTTTTTAATCCCATATTTTCCTATCATAATAAAAGTAAAAAACTCCTAAACATATTTTTATAGACTGGTCCCAGGTAAGCTCCATCCCCACACAAAATAAAATAAGCATTTTTTAGGCCACTACATCAACACCTCTCATAATGGGAGTGGGGGAACGGATTCCGACAGATGTTTTTTTTACAGGGGGAACAGAATCCGACGGCAAAAAAACAGCCGTCGAGATCCGTTCCCCCTGTATTTTTTTACACAAGGAGGATCTTCTAATATCTATCAAAGTGCTGGTAAATCTCATGCCCCCATAGCCTAGTGGTCAATTCACTGACATATAGAGCTGGTGATTTGTAGGTGACACAAGTTCAAGTCCTGGCTGATGGACTTTTTTTAATCCCATATTTTCCTATCATAATAAAACTAAAAAGCTCCTAAATATATTTCTTTAGACTGGTCCCAGGTAAGCTCCATCCCCACACAAAATAAAATAAGCATTTTTTAGGCCACTACATCAACACCTCTCATAATGGGAGTGGGGGAACGGATTCCGACAGATGTTTTTTTTACAGGGGGAACAGAATCCGACGGCAAAAAAACAGCCGTCGAGATCCGTTCCCCCTGTATTTTTTTACACAAGGAGGATCTTCTAATATCTATCAAAGTGCTGCTAATTCTTAGGCCCCCATAGCCTAGTGGTCAATTCACTAACTTATAGAGCTGGTGATTTGTAGGTGACACAAGTTCAAGTCCTGGCTTGGGACTTTTTTTAATCCCATATTTTCCTATCATAATAAAAGTAAAAAACTCCTAAATATATTTATATAGACTGGTGCCAGGTAAGCTCCATACCCACACAAAATAAAATATGTATTTTTAAACGCCACTACATCAAAACCTTTCATAATGGGAGTGGGGGAACTGATTCCGACATATTTTTTTTTACAGGGGGAACAGAATCCGACGGCAAAAAAACAGCCGTCGAGATCCGTTCCCCCTGTATTTTTTTACACAAGGAGGATCTTCTAATATCTATCAAAGTGCTCATAATTCCTAGGCCACCATAGCCTAGTGGTCAGTGCACTGACTTCAAGAGCGGATGATTTTTTGGTGACACAAGTTCAAGTCCTGGCTCGTGGACTTTTTTTAATCCCATATTTTCCTATCATAATAAAAGTAAAAAACTCCTAAATATATTTTTATAGACTGGTCCCAGGTAAGCTCCATCCCCACACAAAATAAAATAAGCATTTTTTAGGCCACTACATCAACACCTCTCATAATGGGAGTGGGGGAACTGATTCCGACAGATGTTTTTTTTTACAGGGGGAACAGAATCCGACGGCAAAAAAACAGCCGTCGAGATCCGTTCCCCCTGTATTTTTTTACACAAGGAGGATCTTCTAATATCTATCAAAGTGCTGCTAATTCTTAGGCCCCCATTGCCTAATGGTCAATTCACTGACATGTAGAGCTGGTGATTTTTAGGTGAAACAAGTTCAAGTCCTTGCTCGCTGACTTTTTTTAATCCCATATTTTCCTATCATAATAAAAGTAAAAAACTCCTAAATATATTTATACAGACTGGTGCCAGGTAAGCTCCATACCCACACAAAATAAAATAAGCATTTTTTAGGCCACTACATCAACACCTCTCAAAATGGGAGTGGGGGAACGGATTCCGACAGATGTTTTTTTTACAGGGGGAACAGAATCCGACGGCAAAAAAACAGCCGTCGAGATCCGTTCCCCCTGTATTTTTTTTTACACAAAGAGGATCTTCTAATATCTATAAAAGTGCTGCTAATTCTCAGGCCCCCATAGCCTAGTGGTCAATTCACTGACATATAGAGCTGGTGATTTGTATGTGACACAAGTTCAAGTCCTGGCTTGGGACTTTTTTTAATCCCATATTTTCCTATCATAATAAAAGTAAAAAACTCCTAAATATATTTCTATAGACTGGTGCCAGGTAAGCTCCATACCCACACAAAATAAAATATGTATTTTTAAACGCCACTACATCAAAACCTTTCATAATGGGAGTGGGGGAACGGATTCCGACATATTTTTTTTTTACAGGGGGAACAGAATCCAACGGCAAAAAAACAGCCGTCGAGATCCGTTCCCCCTGTATTTTTTTACACAAGGAGGATCTTCTAATATCTATCAAAGTGCTCATTATTCCTAGGCCACCATAGCCTAGTGGTCAGTCCACTGACTTCAAGAGCGGATGATTTTTTGGTGACACAAGTTCAAGTCCTGGCTCGTGGACTTTTTTTAATCCCATATTTTCCTATCATAATAAAAGTAAAAAACTCCTAAATATATATTTATAGACTGGTCCCAGGTAAGCTCCATCCCCACACAAAATAAAATAAGCATTTTTTAGGCCACTACATCAACACCTCTCAAAATTGGAGTGGGGGAACGGATTCCGACAGATGTTTTTTTTACAGGGGGAACAGAATCCGACGGCAAAAAAACAGCCGTCGAGATCCGTTCCCCCTGTATTTTTTTACACAAGGAGGATCTTCTAATATCTATCAAAGTGCTGCTAATTTTTAGGCCCCCATAGCCTAGTGGTCAATTCACTGACATATAGAGCTGGTGATTTGTAGGTGACACAAATTCAAGTCCTGGCTTGGGACTTTTTTTAATCCCATATTTTCCTATCATAATAAAAGTAAAAAACTCCTAAATATATTTATATAGACTGGTGCCAGGTAAGCTCCATACCCACACAAAATAAAATATGTATTTTTAAACGCCACTACATCAAAACCTTTCATAATGGGAGTGGGGGAACGGATTCCGACATATTTTTTTTTTACAGGGGGAACAGAATCCGACGGCAAAAAAACAGCCGTCGAGATCCGTTCCCCCTGTATTTTTTTACACAAGGAGGATCTTCTAATATCTATCAAAGTGCTGGTAAATCTCATGTCCCCATAGCCTAGTGGTCAATTCACTGACATATAGAGCTGGTGATTTGTAGGTGACACAAGTTCAAGTCCTGGCTGATGGACTTTTTTTAATCCCATATTTTCCTATCATAATAAAACTAAAAAGCTCCTAAATATATTTCTTTAGACTGGTCCCAGGTAAGCTCCATACCCACACAAAATAAAATAAGCATTTTTTAGGCCACTACATCAACACCTCTCATAATGGGAGTGGGGGAACGGATTCCGACAGATGTTTTTTTTACAGGGGGAACAGAATCCGACGGCAAAAAAACAGCCGTCGAGATCCGTTCCCCCTGTATTTTTTTTACACAAAGAGGATCTTCTAATATCTATAAAAGTGCTGCTAATTCTTAGGCCCCCATAGCCTAGTGGTCAATTCACTGACATATAGAGCTGGTGATTTGTAGGTGACACAAATTCAAGTCCTGGCTCGTGGACTTTTTTTAATCCCATATTTTCCTATCATAATAAAACTAAAAAGCTCCTAAATATATTTCTTTAGACTGGTCCCAGGTAAGCTCCATCCCCACACAAAATAAAATAAGCATTTTTTAGGCCACTACATCAACACCTCTCATAATGGGAGTGGGGGAACGGATTCCGACAGATGTTTTTTTTACAGGGGGAACAGAATCCGACGGCAAAAAAACAGCCGTCGAGATCCGTTCCCCCTGTATTTTTTTACACAAGGAGGATCTTCTAATATCTATCAAAGTGCGGGTAAATCTCATGCCCCCATAGCCTAGTGGTCAATTCACTGACTTATAGAGCTGGTGATTTGTAGGTGACACAAGTTCAAGTCCAGGCTTGGGACTTTTTTTAATCCCATATTTTCCTATCATAATAAAAGTAAAAAACTCCTAAATATATTTATATAGACTGGTGCCAGGTAAGCTCCATACCCACACAAAATAAAATATGTATTTTTAAACGCCACTACATCAAAACCTTTCATAATGGGAGTGGGGGAACTGATTCCGACATATTTTTTTTTACAGGGGGAACAGAATCCGACGGCAAAAAAACAGCCGTCGAGATCCGTTCCCCCTGTATTTTTTTACACAAAGAGGATCTTCTAATATCTATAAAAGTGCTGCTAATTCTCAGGCCCCCATAGCCTAGTGGTCAGTGCACTGACTTCAAGAGCGGATGATTTTTTGGTGACACAAGTTCAAGTCCTGGCTCGTGGACTTTTTTTAATCCCATATTTTCCTATCATAATAAAAGTAAAAAACTCCTAAATATATTTTTATAGACTGGTCCCAGGTAAGCTCCATCCCCACACAAAATAAAATAAGCATTTTTTAGGCCACTACATCAACACCTCTCAAAATTGGAGTGGGGGAACGGATTCCGACAGATGTTTTTTTTACAGGGGGAACAGAATCCGACGGCAAAAAAACAGCCGTCGAGATCCGTTCCCCCTGTATTTTTTTACACAAGGAGGATCTTCTAATATCTATCAAAGTGCTGCTAATTTTTAGGCCCCCATAGCCTAGTGGTCAATTCACTGACATATAGGGCTAGTGATTTGTAGGTGACACAAATTCAAGTCCTGGCTTGGGACTTTTTTTAATCCCATATTTTCCTATCATAATAAAAGTAAAAAACTCCTAAATATATTTCTATAGACTGGGGCCAGGTAAGCTCCATACCCACACAAAATAAAATATGTATTTTTAAACGCCACTACATCAAAACCTTTCATAATGGGAGTGGGGGAACTGATTCCGACATATTTTTTTTTACAGGGGGAACAGAATCCGACGTCAAAAAAACAGCCGTCGAGATCCGTTCCCCCTGTATTTTTTTACACAAGGAGGATCTTCTAATATCTATCAAAGTGCTGATAATTTTTAGGCCCCCATAGCCTAGTGGTCAATTCACTGACATATAGAGCTGGTGATTTGTAGGTGACACAAATTCAAGTCCTGGCTTGGGACTTTTTTTAATCCCATATTTTCCTATCATAATAAAAGTAAAAAACTCCTAAACATATTTTTATAGACTGGTCCCAGGTAAGCTCCATCCCCACACAAAATAAAATAAGCATTTTTTAGGCCACTACATCAACACCTCTCATAATGGGAGTGGGGGAACGGATTCCGACAGATGTTTTTTTTACAGGGGGAACAGAATCCGACGGCAAAAAAACAGCCGTCGAGATCCGTTCCCCCTGTATTTTTTTACACAAGGAGGATCTTCTAATATCTATCAAAGTGCTGGTAAATCTCATGCCCCCATAGCCTAGTGGTCAATTCACTGACATGTAGAGCTGGTGATTTGTAGGTGACACAAGTTCAAGTCCTGGCTGATGGACTTTTTTTAATCCCATATTTTCCTATCATAATAAAACTAAAAAGCTCCTAAATATATTTCTTTAGACTGGTCCCAGGTAAGCTCCATCCCCACACAAAATAAAATAAGCATTTTTTAGGCCACTACATCAACACCTCTCATAATGGGAGTGGGGGAACGGATTCCGACAGATGTTTTTTTTACAGGGGGAACAGAATCCGACGGCAAAAAAACAGCCGTCGAGATCCGTTCCCCCTGTATTTTTTTACACAAGGAGGATCTTCTAATATCTATCAAAGTGCTGCTAATTCTTAGGCCCCCATAGCCTAGTGGTCAATTCACTAACTTATAGAGCTGGTGATTTGTAGGTGACACAAGTTCAAGTCCTGGCTTGGGACTTTTTTTAATCCCATATTTTCCTATCATAATAAAAGTAAAAAACTCCTAAATATATTTATATAGACTGGTGCCAGGTAAGCTCCATACCCACACAAAATAAAATATGTATTTTTAAACGCCACTACATCAAAACCTTTCATAATGGGAGTGGGGGAACTGATTCCGACATATTTTTTTTTACAGGGGGAACAGAATCCGACGGCAAAAAAACAGCCGTCGAGATCCGTTCCCCCTGTATTTTTTTACACAAGGAGGATCTTCTAATATCTATCAAAGTGCTCATAATTCCTAGGCCACCATAGCCTAGTGGTCAGTGCACTGACTTCAGAGCGGATGATTTTTTGGTGACACAAGTTCAAGTCCTGGCTCGTGGACTTTTTTTAATCCCATATTTTCCTATCATAATAAAAGTAAAAAACTCCTAAATATATTTTTATAGACTGGTCCCAGGTAAGCTCCATCCCCACACAAAATAAAATAAGCATTTTTTAGGCCACTACATCAACACCTCTCATAATGGGAGTGGGGGAACTGATTCCGACAGATGTTTTTTTTTACAGGGGGAACAGAATCCGACGGCAAAAAAACAGCCGTCGAGATCCGTTCCCCCTGTATTTTTTTACACAAGGAGGATCTTCTAATATCTATCAAAGTGCTGCTAATTCTTAGGCCCCCATTGCCTAATGGTCAATTCACTGACATGTAGAGCTGGTGATTTTTAGGTGAAACAAGTTCAAGTCCTTGCTCGCTGACTTTTTTTAATCCCATATTTTCCTATCATAATAAAAGTAAAAAACTCCTAAATATATTTATACAGACTGGTGCCAGGTAAGCTCCATACCCACACAAAATAAAATAAGCATTTTTTAGGCCACTACATCAACACCTCTCAAAATGGGAGTGGGGGAACGGATTCCGACAGATGTTTTTTTTACAGGGGGAACAGAATCCGACGGCAAAAAAACAGCCGTCGAGATCCGTTCCCCCTGTATTTTTTTTTACACAAAGAGGATCTTCTAATATCTATAAAAGTGCTGCTAATTCTCAGGCCCCCATAGCCTAGTGGTCAATTCACTGACATATAGAGCTGGTGATTTGTATGTGACACAAGTTCAAGTCCTGGCTTGGGACTTTTTTTAATCCCATATTTTCCTATCATAATAAAAGTAAAAAACTCCTAAATATATTTCTATAGACTGGTGCCAGGTAAGCTCCATACCCACACAAAATAAAATATGTATTTTTAAACGCCACTACATCAAAACCTTTCATAATGGGAGTGGGGGAACGGATTCCGACATATTTTTTTTTTACAGGGGGAACAGAATCCAACGGCAAAAAAACAGCCGTCGAGATCCGTTCCCCCTGTATTTTTTTACACAAGGAGGATCTTCTAATATCTATCAAAGTGCTCATTATTCCTAGGCCACCATAGCCTAGTGGTCAGTCCACTGACTTCAAGAGCGGATGATTTTTTGGTGACACAAGTTCAAGTCCTGGCTCGTGGACTTTTTTTAATCCCATATTTTCCTATCATAATAAAAGTAAAAAACTCCTAAATATATATTTATAGACTGGTCCCAGGTAAGCTCCATCCCCACACAAAATAAAATAAGCATTTTTTAGGCCACTACATCAACACCTCTCAAAATTGGAGTGGGGGAACGGATTCCGACAGATGTTTTTTTTACAGGGGGAACAGAATCCGACGGCAAAAAAACAGCCGTCGAGATCCGTTCCCCCTGTATTTTTTTACACAAGGAGGATCTTCTAATATCTATCAAAGTGCTGCTAATTTTTAGGCCCCCATAGCCTAGTGGTCAATTCACTGACATATAGAGCTGGTGATTTGTAGGTGACACAAATTCAAGTCCTGGCTTGGGACTTTTTTTAATCCCATATTTTCCTATCATAATAAAAGTAAAAAACTCCTAAATATATTTATATAGACTGGTGCCAGGTAAGCTCCATACCCACACAAAATAAAATATGTATTTTTAAACGTCACTACATCAAAACCTTTCATAATGGGAGTGGGGGAACGGATTCCGACAGATGTTTTTTTTACAGGGGGAACAGAATCCGACGGCAAAAAAACAGCCGTCGAGATCCGTTCCCCCTGTATTTTTTTACACAAGGAGGATCTTCTAATATCTATCAAAGTGCTGGTAAATCTCATGCCCCCATAGCCTAGTGGTCAATTCACTGACATATAGAGCTGGTGATTTGTAGGTGACACAAATTCAAGTCCTGGCTTGGGACTTTTTTTAATCCCATATTTTCCTATCATAATAAAAGTAAAAAACTCCTAAATATATTTCTATAGACTGGTGCCAGGTAAGCTCCATACCCACACAAAATAAAATATGTATTTTTAAACGCCACTACATCAAAACCTTTCATAATGGGAGTGGGGGAACGGATTCCGACAGATGTTTTTTTTACAGGGGGAACAGAATCCGACGGCAAAAAAACAGCCGTCGAGATCCGTTCCCCCTGTATTTTTTTACACAAGGAGGATCTTCTAATATATATCAAAGTGCTGCTAATTCTTAGGCCCCCATAGCCTAGTGGTCAATTCACTGACATATAGAGCTGGTGATTTGTAGGTGACACAAGTTCAAGTCCTGGTTCGTGGACTTTTTTTAATCCCATATTTTCCTATCATAATAAAAGTAAAAAACTCCTAAATATATTTTTATAGACTGGTCCCAGGTAAGCTCCATCCCCAC
The DNA here is from genome assembly GCF_949152265.1 of Phoxinus phoxinus. Taxonomy (NCBI): domain Eukaryota; kingdom Metazoa; phylum Chordata; class Actinopteri; order Cypriniformes; family Leuciscidae; genus Phoxinus; species Phoxinus phoxinus. The sequence continues at coordinate 25,056,007 of NC_136880.1, read as the reverse complement.
ACAAAATAAAATAAGCATTTTTTAGGCCACTACATCAACACCTCTCATAATGGGAGTGGGGGAACGGATTCCGACAGATGTTTTTTTTACAGGGGGAACAGAATCCGACGGCAAAAAAACAGCCGTCGAGATCCGTTCCCCCTGTATTTTTTTACACAAGGAGGATCTTCTAATATCTATCAAAGTGCTGGTAAATCTCATGCCCCCATAGCCTAGTGGTCAATTCACTGACATATAGAGCTGGTGATTTGTAGGTGACACAAGTTCAAGTCCTGGCTGATGGACTTTTTTTAATCCCATATTTTCCTATCATAATAAAACTAAAAAGCTCCTAAATATATTTCTTTAGACTGGTCCCAGGTAAGCTCCATACCCACACAAAATAAAATAAGCATTTTTTAGGCCACTTCATCAACACCTCTCATAATGGGAGTGGGGGAACGGATTCCGACAGATGTTTTTTTTACAGGGGGAACAGAATCCGACGGCAAAAAAACAGCCGTCGAGATCCGTTCCCCCTGTATTTTTTTTACACAAAGAGGATCTTCTAATATCTATAAAAGTGCTGCTAATTCTTAGGCCCCCATAGCCTAGTGGTCAATTCACTGACATATAGAGCTGGTGATTTGTAGGTGACACAAATTCAAGTCCTGGCTCGTGGACTTTTTTTAATCCCATATTTTCCTATCATAATAAAAGTAAAAAACTCCTAAATATATTTACATAGACTGGTGCCAGGTAAGCTCCATACCCACACAAAATAAAATATGTATTTTTAAACGCCACTACATCAAAACCTCTCATAATGGGAGTGGGGGAACGGATTCCGACAGATGTTTTTTTTACAGGGGGAACAGAATCCGACGGCAAAAAAACAGCCGTCGAGATCCGTTCCCCCTGTATTTTTTTACACAAGGAGGATCTTCTAATATCTATCAAAGTGCTGGTAAATCTCATGTCCCCATAGCCTAGTGGTCAATTCACTGACATATAGAGCTGGTGATTTGTAGGTGACACAAGTTCAAGTCCTGGCTGATGGACTTTTTTTAATCCCATATTTTCCTATCATAAAAAAACTAAAAAGCTCCTAAATATATTTCTTTAGACTGGTCCCAGGTAAGCTCCATCCCCACACAAAATAAAATAAGCATTTTTTAGGCCACTACATCAACACCTCTCATAATGGGAGTGGGGGAACGGATTCTGACAGATGTTTTTTTTACAGGGGGAACAGAATCCGACGGCAAAAAAACAGCCGTCGAGATCCGTTCCCCCTGTATTTTTTTACACAAGGAGGATCTTCTAATATCTATCAAAGTGCTGGTAAATCTCATGCCCCCATAGCCTAGTGGTCAATTCACTGACATATAGAGCTGGTGATTTGTAGGTGACACAAGTTCAAGTCCTGGCTGATGGACTTTTTTTAATCCCATATTTTCCTATCATAATAAAACTAAAAAGCTCCTAAATATATTTCTTTAGACTGGTCCCAGGTAAGCTCCATCCCCACACAAAATAAAATAAGCATTTTTTAGGCCACTGCATCAACACCTCTCATAATGGGAGTGGGGGAACGGATTCCGACAGATGTTTTTTTTACAGGGGGAACAGAATCCGACGGCAAAAAAACAGCCGTCGAGATCCGTTCCCCCTGTATTTTTTTACACAAGGAGGATCTTCTAATATCTATCAAAGTGCGGGTAAATCTCATGCCCCCATAGCCTAGTGGTCAATTCACTGACTTATAGAGCTGGTGATTTGTAGGTGACACAAGTTCAAGTCCAGGCTTGGGACTTTTTTTAATCCCATATTTTCCTATCATAATAAAAGTAAAAAACTCCTAAATATATTTATATAGACTGGTGCCAGGTAAGCTCCATACCCACACAAAATAAAATATGTATTTTTAAGCGCCACTACATCAAAACCTTTCATAATGGGAGTGGGGGAACTGATTCCGACATATTTTTTTTTACAGGGGGAACAGAATCCGACGGCAAAAAAACAGCCGTCGAGATCCGTTCCCCCTGTATTTTTTTACACAAAGAGGATCTTCTAATATCTATAAAAGTGCTGCTAATTCTCAGGCCCCCATAGCCTAGTGGTCAGTGCACTGACTTCAAGAGCGGATGATTTTTTGGTGACACAAGTTCAAGTCCTGGCTCGTGGACTTTTTTTAATCCCATATTTTCCTATCATAATAAAAGTAAAAAACTCCTAAATATATTTTTATAGACTGGTCCCAGGTAAGCTCCATCCCCACACAAAATAAAATAAGCATTTTTTAGGCCACTACATCAACACCTCTCAAAATGGGAGTGGGGGAACGGATTCCGACAGATGTTTTTTTTACAGGGGGAACAGAATCCGACGGCAAAAAAACAGCCGTCGAGATCCGTTCCCCCTGTATTTTTTTACACAAGGAGGATCTTCTAATATCTATCAAAGTGCTGCTAATTTTTAGGCCCCCATAGCCTAGTGGTCAATTCACTGACATATAGAGCTGGTGATTTGTAGGTGACACAAATTCAAGTCCTGGCTTGGGACTTTTTTTAATCCCATATTTTCCTATCATAATAAAAGTAAAAAACTCCTAAACATATTTTTATAGACTGGTCCCAGGTAAGCTCCATCCCCACACAAAATAAAATAAGCATTTTTTAGGCCACTACATCAACACCTCTCATAATGGGAGTGGGGGAACGGATTCCGACAGATGTTTTTTTTACAGGGGGAACAGAATCCGACGGCAAAAAAACAGCCGTCGAGATCCGTTCCCCCTGTATTTTTTTACACAAGGAGGATCTTCTAATATCTATCAAAGTGCTGCTAATTTTTAGGCCCCCATAGCCTAGTGGTCAATTCACTGACATATAGGGCTAGTGATTTGTAGGTGACACAAATTCAAGTCCTGGCTTGGGACTTTTTTTAATCCCATATTTTCCTATCATAATAAAAGTAAAAAACTCCTAAATATATTTCTATAGACTGGGGCCAGGTAAGCTCCATACCCACACAAAATAAAATATGTATTTTTAAACGCCACTACATCAAAACCTTTCATAATGGGAGTGGGGGAACTGATTCCGACATATTTTTTTTTACAGGGGGAACAGAATCCGACGTCAAAAAAACAGCCGTCGAGATCCGTTCCCCCTGTATTTTTTTACACAAGGAGGATCTTCTAATATCTATCAAAGTGCTCATTATTCCTAGGCCACCATAGCCTAGTGGTCAGTGCACTGACTTCAAGAGCGGATGATTTTTTGGTGACACAAGTTCAAGTCCTGGCTCGTGGACTTTTTTTAATCCCATATTTTCCTATCATAATAAAAGTAAAAAGCTCCTAAATATATTTCTTTAGACTGGTCCCAGGTAAGCTCCATCCCCACACAAAATAAAATAAGCATTTTTTAGGCCACTACATCAACACCTCTCATAATGGGAGTGGGGGAACGGATTCCGACAGATGTTTTTTTTACAGGGGGAACAGAATCCGACGGCAAAAAAACAGCCGTCGAGATCCGTTCCCCCTGTATTTTTTTACACAAGGAGGATCTTCTAATATCTATAAAAGTGCTGCTAATTCTCAGGCCCCCATAGCCTAGTGGTCAATTCACTGACATATAGAGCTGGTGATTTGTATGTGACACAAGTTCAAGTCCTGGCTTGGGACTTTTTTTAATCCCATATTTTCCTATCATAATAAAAGTAAAAAACTCCTAAATATATTTATATAGACTGGTGCCAGGTAAGCTCCATACCCACACAAAATAAAATATGTATTTTTAAACGCCACTACATCAAAACCTTTCATAATGGGAGTGGGGGAACGGATTCCGACAGATGTTTTTTTTACAGGGGGAACAGAATCCGACGGCAAAAAAACAGCCGTCGAGATCCGTTCCCCCTGTATTTTTTTACACAAGGAGGATCTTCTAATATCTATCAAAGTGCGGGTAAATCTCATGCCCCCATAGCCTAGTGGTCAATTCACTGACATATAGAGCTGGTGATTTGTAGGTGACACAAGTTCAAGTCCTGGCTCGTGGACTTTTTTTAATCCCATATTTTCCTATCATAATAAAAGTAAAAAACTCCTAAATATATTTTTATAGACTGGTCCCAGGTAAGCTCCATCCCCACACAAAATAAAATAAGCATTTTTTAGGCCACTACATCAACACCTCTCAAAATGGGAGTGGGGGAACGGATTCCGACAGATGTTTTTTTTACAGGGGGAACAGAATCCGACGGCAAAAAAACAGCCGTCGAGATCCGTTCCCCCTGTATTTTTTTTTACACAAAGAGGATCTTCTAATATCTATAAAAGTGCTGCTAATTCTCAGGCCCCCATAGCCTAGTGGTCAATTCACTGACATATAGAGCTGGTGATTTGTATGTGACACAAGTTCAAGTCCTGGCTTGGGACTTTTTTTAATCCCATATTTTCCTATCATAATAAAAGTAAAAAACTCCTAAATATATTTCTATAGACTGGTGCCAGGTAAGCTCCATACCCACACAAAATAAAATATGTATTTTTAAACGCCACTACATCAAAACCTTTCATAATGGGAGTGGGGGAACTGATTCCGACATATTTTTTTTTACAGGGGGAACAGAATCCGACGGCAAAAAAACAGCCGTCGAGATCCGTTCCCCCTGTATTTTTTTACACAAGGAGGATCTTCTAATATCTATCAAAGTGCTGCTAAATCTGAGGCCCCCATAGCCTAGTGGTCAATTCACTGACATATAGAGCTGGTGATTTGTAGGTGACACAAGTTCAAGTCCTGGCTGATGGACTTTTTTTAATCCCATATTTTCCTATCATAATAAAACTAAAAAGCTCCTAAATATATTTCTTTAGACTGGTCCCAGGTAAGCTCCATCCCCACACAAAATAAAATAAGCATTTTTTAGGCCACTACATCAACACCTCTCATAATGGGAGTGGGGGAACGGATTCCGACAGATGTTTTTTTTACAGAGGGAACAGAATCCGACGGCAAAAAAACAGCCGTCGAGATCCGTTCCCCCTGTATTTTTTTACACAAGGAGGATCTTCTAATATCTATCAAAGTGCTGCTAATTCTTAGGCCCCCATAGCCTAGTGGTCAATTCACTGACATATAGAGCTGGTGATTTGTAGGTGACACAAGTTCAAGTCCTGGCTTGGGACTTTTTTTAATCCCATATTTTCCTATCATAATAAAAGTAAAAAACTCCTAAATATATTTATATAGACTGGTGCCAGGTAAGCTCCATACCCACACAAAATAAAATATGTATTTTTAAACGCCACTACATCAAAACCTTTCATAATGGGAGTGGGGGAACTGATTCCGACATATTTTTTTTTACAGGGGGAACAGAATCCGACGTCAAAAAAACAGCCGTCGAGATCCGTTCCCCCTGTATTTTTTTACACAAGGAGGATCTTCTAATATCTATCAAAGTGCTCATTATTCCTAGGCCGCCATAGCCTAGTGGTCAGTGCACTGACTTCAAGAGCGGATGATTGTTTGGTGACACAAGTTCAAGTCCTGGCTCGTGGACTTTTTTTAATCCCATATTTTCCTATCATAATAAAAGTAAAAAACTCCTAAATATATTTTTATAGACTGGTCCCAGGTAAGCTCCATCCCCACACAAAATAAAATAAGCATTTTTTAGGCCACTACATCAACACCTCTCAAAATTGGAGTGGGGGAACGGATTCCGACAGATGTTTTTTTTACAGGGGGAACAGAATCCGACGGCAAAAAAACAGCCGTCGAGATCCGTTCCCCCTGTATTTTTTTACACAAGGAGGATCTTCTAATATCTATCAAAGTGCTGGTAAATCTCATGCCCCCATAGCCTAGTGGTCAATTCACTGACATATAGAGCTGGTGATTTGTAGGTGACACAAGTTCAAGTCCTGGCTGATGGGCTTTTTTTAATCCCATATTTTCCTATCATAATAAAACTAAAAAGCTCCTAAATATATTTCTTTAGACTGGTCCCAGGTAAGCTCCATACCCACACAAAATAAAATAAGCATTTTTTAGGCCACTACATCAACATCTCTCATAATGGGAGTGGGGGAACGGATTCCGACAGATGTTTTTTTTACAGGGGGAACAGAATCCGACGGCAAAAAAACAGTCGTCGAGATCCGTTCCCCCTGTATTTTTTTACACAAGGAGGATCTTCTAATATCTATCAAAGTGCTGCTAATTCCTAGGACCCCATAGCCTAGTGGTCAATTCACTGACATATAGAGCTGGTGATTTGTAGGTGACACAAGTTCAAGTCCTGGCTTGGGACTTTTTTTAATCCCATATTTTCCTATCATAATAAAAGTAAAAACTCCTAAATATATTTATATAGACTGGTGCCAGGTAAGCTCCATACCCACACAAAATAAAATATGTATTTTTAAACGCCACTACATCAAAACCTTTCATAATGGGAGTGGGGGAACGGATTCCGACATATTTTTTTTTTACAGGGGGAACAGAATCCAACGGCAAAAAAACAGCCGTCGAGATCCGTTCCCCCTGTATTTTTTTACACAAGGAGGATCTTCTAATATCTATCAAAGTGCTGCTAATTCTCAGGCCCCCATAGCCTAGTGGTCAATTCACTGACATATAGAGCTGGTGATTTGTATGTGACACAAGTTCAAGTCCTGGCTTGGGACTTTTTTTAATCCCATATTTTCCTATCATAATAAAAGTAAAAAACTCCTAAATATATTTATATAGACTGGTGCCAGGTAAGCTCCATACCCACACAAAATAAAATATGTATTTTTAAACGCCACTACATCAAAACCTTTCATAATGGGAGTGGTGGAACGGATTCCGACAGATGTTTTTTTTACAGGGGGAACAGAATCCGACGGCAAAAAAACAGCCGTCGAGATCCGTTCCCCCTGTATTTTTTTACACAAGGAGGATCTTCTAATATATATCAAAGTGCTGCTAATTCTTAGGCCCCCATAGCCTAGTGGTCAATTCACTGACATATAGAGCTGGTGATTTGTAGGTGACACAAGTTCAAGTCCTGGCTCGTGGACTTTTTTTAATCCCATATTTTCCTATCATAATAAAAGTAAAAAACTCCTAAATATATTTTTATAGACTGGTCCCAGGTAAGCTCCATCCCCACACAAAATAAAATAAGCATTTTTTAGGCCACTACATCAACACCTCTCAAAATGGGAGTGGGGGAACGGATTCCGACAGATGTTTTTTTTACAGGGGGAACAGAATCCGACGGCAAAAAAACAGCCGTCGAGATCCGTTCCCCCTGTATTTTTTTACACAAGGAGGATCTTCTAATATCTATCAAAGTGCTCATAATTCCTAGGCCACCATAGCCTAGTGGTCAGTGCACTGACTTCAAGAGCGGATGATTTTTTGGTGACACAAGTTCAAGTCCTGGCTCATGGACTTTTTTTAATCCCATATTTTCCTATCATAATAAAAGTAAAAAACTCCTAAATATATTTATACAGACTGGTGCCAGGTAAGCTCCATACCCACACAAAATAAAATAAGCATTTTTTAGGCCACTACATCAACACCTCTCATAATGGGAGTGGGGGAACTGATTCCGACAGATGTTTTTTTTTACAGGGGGAACAGAATCCGACGGCAAAAAAACAGCCGTCGAGATCCGTTCCCCCTGTATTTTTTTACACAAGGAGGATCTTCTAATATCTATCAAAGTGCTGCTAATTCTTAGGCCCCCATTGCCTAATGGTCAATTCACTGACATGTAGAGCTGGTGATTTTTAGGTGAAACAAGTTCAAGTCCTTGCTCGCTGACTTTTTTTAATCCCATATTTTCCTATCATAATAAAAGTAAAAAACTCCTAAATATATTTATACAGACTGGTGCCAGGTAAGCTCCATACCCACACAAAATAAAATAAGCATTTTTTAGGCCACTACATCAACACCTCTCAAAATGGGAGTGGGGGAACGGATTCCGACAGATGTTTTTTTTACAGGGGGAACAGAATCCGACGGCAAAAAAACAGCCGTCGAGATCCGTTCCCCCTGTATTTTTTTTTACACAAAGAGGATCTTCTAATATCTATAAAAGTGCTGCTAATTCTCAGGCCCCCATAGCCTAGTGGTCAATTCACTGACATATAGAGCTGGTGATTTGTATGTGACACAAGTTCAAGTCCTGGCTTGGGACTTTTTTTAATCCCATATTTTCCTATCATAATAAAAGTAAAAAACTCCTAAATATATTTCTATAGACTGGTGCCAGGTAAGCTCCATACCCACACAAAATAAAATATGTATTTTTAAACGCCACTACATCAAAACCTTTCATAATGGGAGTGGGGGAACGGATTCCGACATATTTTTTTTTTACAGGGGGAACAGAATCCAACGGCAAAAAAACAGCCGTCGAGATCCGTTCCCCCTGTATTTTTTTACACAAGGAGGATCTTCTAATATCTATCAAAGTGCTCATTATTCCTAGGCCACCATAGCCTAGTGGTCAGTCCACTGACTTCAAGAGCGGATGATTTTTTGGTGACACAAGTTCAAGTCCTGGCTCGTGGACTTTTTTTAATCCCATATTTTCCTATCATAATAAAAGTAAAAAACTCCTAAATATATATTTATAGACTGGTCCCAGGTAAGCTCCATCCCCACACAAAATAAAATAAGCATTTTTTAGGCCACTACATCAACACCTCTCAAAATTGGAGTGGGGGAACGGATTCCGACAGATGTTTTTTTTACAGGGGGAACAGAATCCGACGGCAAAAAAACAGCCGTCGAGATCCGTTCCCCCTGTATTTTTTTACACAAGGAGGATCTTCTAATATCTATCAAAGTGCTGCTAATTTTTAGGCCCCCATAGCCTAGTGGTCAATTCACTGACATATAGAGCTGGTGATTTGTAGGTGACACAAATTCAAGTCCTGGCTTGGGACTTTTTTTAATCCCATATTTTCCTATCATAATAAAAGTAAAAAACTCCTAAATATATTTATATAGACTGGTGCCAGGTAAGCTCCATACCCACACAAAATAAAATATGTATTTTTAAACGCCACTACATCAAAACCTTTCATAATGGGAGTGGGGGAACGGATTCCGACATATTTTTTTTTTACAGGGGGAACAGAATCCGACGGCAAAAAAACAGCCGTCGAGATCCGTTCCCCCTGTATTTTTTTACACAAGGAGGATCTTCTAATATCTATCAAAGTGCTGGTAAATCTCATGTCCCCATAGCCTAGTGGTCAATTCACTGACATATAGAGCTGGTGATTTGTAGGTGACACAAGTTCAAGTCCTGGCTGATGGACTTTTTTTAATCCCATATTTTCCTATCATAATAAAACTAAAAAGCTCCTAAATATATTTCTTTAGACTGGTCCCAGGTAAGCTCCATCCCCACACAAAATAAAATAAGCATTTTTTAGGCCACTACATCAACACCTCTCATAATGGGAGTGGGGGAACGGATTCCGACAGATGTTTTTTTTACAGGGGGAACAGAATCCGACGGCAAAAAAACAGCCGTCGAGATCCGTTCCCCCTGTATTTTTTTACACAAGGAGGATCTTCTAATATCTATAAAAGTGCTGCTAATTCTCAGGCCCCCATAGCCTAGTGGTCAATTCACTGACATATAGAGCTGGTGATTTGTATGTGACACAAGTTCAAGTCCTGGCTTGGGACTTTTTTTAATCCCATATTTTCCTATCATAATAAAAGTAAAAAACTCCTAAATATATTTATATAGACTGGTGCCAGGTAAGCTCCATACCCACACAAAATAAAATATGTATTTTTAAACGCCACTACATCAAAACCTTTCATAATGGGAGTGGGGGAACGGATTCCGACAGATGTTTTTTTTACAGGGGGAACAGAATCCGACGGCAAAAAAACAGCCGTCGAGATCCGTTCCCCCTGTATTTTTTTACACAAGGAGGATCTTCTAATATCTATCAAAGTGCGGGTAAATCTCATGCCCCCATAGCCTAGTGGTCAATTCACTGACATATAGAGCTGGTGATTTGTAGGTGACACAAGTTCAAGTCCTGGCTCGTGGACTTTTTTTAATCCCATATTTTCCTATCATAATAAAAGTAAAAAACTCCTAAATATATTTTTATAGACTGGTCCCAGGTAAGCTCCATCCCCACACAAAATAAAATAAGCATTTTTTAGGCCACTACATCAACACCTCTCAAAATGGGAGTGGGGGAACGGATTCCGACAGATGTTTTTTTTACAGGGGGAACAGAATCCGACGGCAAAAAAACAGCCGTCGAGATCCGTTCCCCCTGTATTTTTTTTTACACAAAGAGGATCTTCTAATATCTATAAAAGTGCTGCTAATTCTCAGGCCCCCATAGCCTAGTGGTCAATTCACTGACATATAGAGCTGGTGATTTGTATGTGACACAAGTTCAAGTCCTGGCTTGGGACTTTTTTTAATCCCATATTTTCCTATCATAATAAAAGTAAAAAACTCCTAAATATATTTCTATAGACTGGTGCCAGGTAAGCTCCATACCCACACAAAATAAAATATGTATTTTTAAACGCCACTACATCAAAACCTTTCATAATGGGAGTGGGGGAACTGATTCCGACATATTTTTTTTTACAGGGGGAACAGAATCCGACGGCAAAAAAACAGCCGTCGAGATCCGTTCCCCCTGTATTTTTTTACACAAGGAGGATCTTCTAATATCTATCAAAGTGCTGCTAAATCTGAGGCCCCCATAGCCTAGTGGTCAATTCACTGACATATAGAGCTGGTGATTTGTAGGTGACACAAGTTCAAGTCCTGGCTGATGGACTTTTTTTAATCCCATATTTTCCTATCATAATAAAACTAAAAAGCTCCTAAATATATTTCTTTAGACTGGTCCCAGGTAAGCTCCATCCCCACACAAAATAAAATAAGCATTTTTTAGGCCACTACATCAACACCTCTCATAATGGGAGTGGGGGAACGGATTCCGACAGATGTTTTTTTTACAGAGGGAACAGAATCCGACGGCAAAAAAACAGCCGTCGAGATCCGTTCCCCCTGTATTTTTTTACACAAGGAGGATCTTCTAATATCTATCAAAGTGCTGCTAATTCTTAGGCCCCCATAGCCTAGTGGTCAATTCACTGACATATAGGGCTAGTGATTTGTAGGTGACACAAGTTCAAGTCCTGGCTTGGGACTTTTTTTAATCCCATATTTTCCTATCATAATAAAAGTAAAAAACTCCTAAATATATTTATATAGACTGGTGCCAGGTAAGCTCCATACCCACACAAAATAAAATATGTATTTTTAAACGCCACTACATCAAAACCTTTCATAATGGGAGTGGGGGAACTGATTCCGACATATTTTTTTTTACAGGGGGAACAGAATCCGACGTCAAAAAAACAGCCGTCGAGATCCGTTCCCCCTGTATTTTTTTACACAAGGAGGATCTTCTAATATCTATCAAAGTGCTCATTATTCCTAGGCCGCCATAGCCTAGTGGTCAGTGCACTGACTTCAAGAGCGGATGATTGTTTGGTGACACAAGTTCAAGTCCTGGCTCGTGGACTTTTTTTAATCCCATATTTTCCTATCATAATAAAAGTAAAAAACTCCTAAATATATTTTTATAGACTGGTCCCAGGTAAGCTCCATCCCCACACAAAATAAAATAAGCATTTTTTAGGCCACTACATCAACACCTCTCAAAATTGGAGTGGGGGAACGGATTCCGACAGATGTTTTTTTTACAGGGGGAACAGAATCCGACGGCAAAAAAACAGCCGTCGAGATCCGTTCCCCCTGTATTTTTTTACACAAGGAGGATCTTCTAATATCTATCAAAGTGCTGGTAAATCTCATGCCCCCATAGCCTAGTGGTCAATTCACTGACATATAGAGCTGGTGATTTGTAGGTGACACAAGTTCAAGTCCTGGCTGATGGGCTTTTTTTAATCCCATATTTTCCTATCATAATAAAACTAAAAAGCTCCTAAATATATTTCTTTAGACTGGTCCCAGGTAAGCTCCATACCCACACAAAATAAAATAAGCATTTTTTAGGCCACTACATCAACATCTCTCATAATGGGAGTGGGGGAACGGATTCCGACAGATGTTTTTTTTACAGGGGGAACAGAATCCGACGGCAAAAAAACAGTCGTCGAGATCCGTTCCCCCTGTATTTTTTTACACAAGGAGGATCTTCTAATATCTATCAAAGTGCTGCTAATTCCTAGGACCCCATAGCCTAGTGGTCAATTCACTGACATATAGAGCTGGTGATTTGTAGGTGACACAAGTTCAAGTCCTGGCTTGGGACTTTTTTTAATCCCATATTTTCCTATCATAATAAAAGTAAAAACTCCTAAATATATTTATATAGACTGGTGCCAGGTAAGCTCCATACCCACACAAAATAAAATATGTATTTTTAAACGCCACTACATCAAAACCTTTCATAATGGGAGTGGGGGAACGGATTCCGACATATTTTTTTTTTACAGGGGGAACAGAATCCAACGGCAAAAAAACAGCCGTCGAGATCCGTTCCCCCTGTATTTTTTTACACAAGGAGGATCTTCTAATATCTATCAAAGTGCTGCTAATTCTCAGGCCCCCATAGCCTAGTGGTCAATTCACTGACATATAGAGCTGGTGATTTGTATGTGACACAAGTTCAAGTCCTGGCTTGGGACTTTTTTTAATCCCATATTTTCCTATCATAATAAAAGTAAAAAACTCCTAAATATATTTATATAGACTGGTGCCAGGTAAGCTCCATACCCACACAAAATAAAATATGTATTTTTAAACGCCACTACATCAAAACCTTTCATAATGGGAGTGGTGGAACGGATTCCGACAGATGTTTTTTTTACAGGGGGAACAGAATCCGACGGCAAAAAAACAGCCGTCGAGATCCGTTCCCCCTGTATTTTTTTACACAAGGAGGATCTTCTAATATATATCAAAGTGCTGCTAATTCTTAGGCCCCCATAGCCTAGTGGTCAATTCACTGACATATAGAGCTGGTGATTTGTAGGTGACACAAGTTCAAGTCCTGGCTCGTGGACTTTTTTTAATCCCATATTTTCCTATCATAATAAAAGTAAAAAACTCCTAAATATATTTTTATAGACTGGTCCCAGGTAAGCTCCATCCCCACACAAAATAAAATAAGCATTTTTTAGGCCACTACATCAACACCTCTCAAAATGGGAGTGGGGGAACGGATTCCGACAGATGTTTTTTTTACAGGGGGAACAGAATCCGACGGCAAAAAAACAGCCGTCGAGATCCGTTCCCCCTGTATTTTTTTACACAAGGAGGATCTTCTAATATCTATCAAAGTGCTCATAATTCCTAGGCCACCATAGCCTAGTGGTCAGTGCACTGACTTCAAGAGCGGATGATTTTTTGGTGACACAAGTTCAAGTCCTGGCTCATGGACTTTTTTTAATCCCATATTTTCCTATCATAATAAAAGTAAAAAACTCCTAAATATATTTATACAGACTGGTGCCAGGTAAGCTCCATACCCACACAAAATAAAATAAGCATTTTTTAGGCCACTACATCAACACCTCTCATAATGGGAGTGGGGGAACTGATTCCGACAGATGTTTTTTTTTACAGGGGGAACAGAATCCGACGGCAAAAAAACAGCCGTCGAGATCCGTTCCCCCTGTATTTTTTTACACAAGGAGGATCTTCTAATATCTATCAAAGTGCTGCTAATTCTTAGGCCCCCATTGCCTAATGGTCAATTCACTGACATGTAGAGCTGGTGATTTTTAGGTGAAACAAGTTCAAGTCCTTGCTCGCTGACTTTTTTTAATCCCATATTTTCCTATCATAATAAAAGTAAAAAACTCCTAAATATATTTATACAGACTGGTGCCAGGTAAGCTCCATACCCACACAAAATAAAATAAGCATTTTTTAGGCCACTACATCAACACCTCTCAAAATGGGAGTGGGGGAACGGATTCCGACAGATGTTTTTTTTACAGGGGGAACAGAATCCGACGGCAAAAAAACAGCCGTCGAGATCCGTTCCCCCTGTATTTTTTTTTACACAAAGAGGATCTTCTAATATCTATAAAAGTGCTGCTAATTCTCAGGCCCCCATAGCCTAGTGGTCAATTCACTGACATATAGAGCTGGTGATTTGTATGTGACACAAGTTCAAGTCCTGGCTTGGGACTTTTTTTAATCCCATATTTTCCTATCATAATAAAAGTAAAAAACTCCTAAATATATTTCTATAGACTGGTGCCAGGTAAGCTCCATACCCACACAAAATAAAATATGTATTTTTAAACGCCACTACATCAAAACCTTTCATAATGGGAGTGGGGGAACGGATTCCGACATATTTTTTTTTTACAGGGGGAACAGAATCCAACGGCAAAAAAACAGCCGTCGAGATCCGTTCCCCCTGTATTTTTTTACACAAGGAGGATCTTCTAATATCTATCAAAGTGCTCATTATTCCTAGGCCACCATAGCCTAGTGGTCAGTCCACTGACTTCAAGAGCGGATGATTTTTTGGTGACACAAGTTCAAGTCCTGGCTCGTGGACTTTTTTTAATCCCATATTTTCCTATCATAATAAAAGTAAAAAACTCCTAAATATATATTTATAGACTGGTCCCAGGTAAGCTCCATCCCCACACAAAATAAAATAAGCATTTTTTAGGCCACTACATCAACACCTCTCAAAATTGGAGTGGGGGAACGGATTCCGACAGATGTTTTTTTTACAGGGGGAACAGAATCCGACGGCAAAAAAACAGCCGTCGAGATCCGTTCCCCCTGTATTTTTTTACACAAGGAGGATCTTCTAATATCTATCAAAGTGCTGCTAATTTTTAGGCCCCCATAGCCTAGTGGTCAATTCACTGACATATAGAGCTGGTGATTTGTAGGTGACACAAATTCAAGTCCTGGCTTGGGACTTTTTTTAATCCCATATTTTCCTATCATAATAAAAGTAAAAAACTCCTAAATATATTTATATAGACTGGTGCCAGGTAAGCTCCATACCCACACAAAATAAAATATGTATTTTTAAACGCCACTACATCAAAACCTTTCATAATGGGAGTGGGGGAACGGATTCCGACATATTTTTTTTTTACAGGGGGAACAGAATCCGACGGCAAAAAAACAGCCGTCGAGATCCGTTCCCCCTGTATTTTTTTACACAAGGAGGATCTTCTAATATCTATCAAAGTGCTGGTAAATCTCATGTCCCCATAGCCTAGTGGTCAATTCACTGACATATAGAGCTGGTGATTTGTAGGTGACACAAGTTCAAGTCCTGGCTGATGGACTTTTTTTAATCCCATATTTTCCTATCATAATAAAACTAAAAAGCTCCTAAATATATTTCTTTAGACTGGTCCCAGGTAAGCTCCATACCCACACAAAATAAAATAAGCATTTTTTAGGCCACTACATCAACACCTCTCATAATGGGAGTGGGGGAACGGATTCCGACAGATGTTTTTTTTACAGGGGGAACAGAATCCGACGGCAAAAAAACAGCCGTCGAGATCCGTTCCCCCTGTATTTTTTTTACACAAAGAGGATCTTCTAATATCTATAAAAGTGCTGCTAATTCTTAGGCCCCCATAGCCTAGTGGTCAATTCACTGACATATAGAGCTGGTGATTTGTAGGTGACACAAATTCAAGTCCTGGCTCGTGGACTTTTTTTAATCCCATATTTTCCTATCATAATAAAACTAAAAAGCTCCTAAATATATTTCTTTAGACTGGTCCCAGGTAAGCTCCATCCCCACACAAAATAAAATAAGCATTTTTTAGGCCACTACATCAACACCTCTCATAATGGGAGTGGGGGAACGGATTCCGACAGATGTTTTTTTTACAGGGGGAACAGAATCCGACGGCAAAAAAACAGCCGTCGAGATCCGTTCCCCCTGTATTTTTTTACACAAGGAGGATCTTCTAATATCTATCAAAGTGCGGGTAAATCTCATGCCCCCATAGCCTAGTGGTCAATTCACTGACTTATAGAGCTGGTGATTTGTAGGTGACACAAGTTCAAGTCCAGGCTTGGGACTTTTTTTAATCCCATATTTTCCTATCATAATAAAAGTAAAAAACTCCTAAATATATTTATATAGACTGGTGCCAGGTAAGCTCCATACCCACACAAAATAAAATATGTATTTTTAAACGCCACTACATCAAAACCTTTCATAATGGGAGTGGGGGAACTGATTCCGACATATTTTTTTTTACAGGGGGAACAGAATCCGACGGCAAAAAAACAGCCGTCGAGATCCGTTCCCCCTGTATTTTTTTACACAAAGAGGATCTTCTAATATCTATAAAAGTGCTGCTAATTCTCAGGCCCCCATAGCCTAGTGGTCAGTGCACTGACTTCAAGAGCGGATGATTTTTTGGTGACACAAGTTCAAGTCCTGGCTCGTGGACTTTTTTTAATCCCATATTTTCCTATCATAATAAAAGTAAAAAACTCCTAAATATATTTTTATAGACTGGTCCCAGGTAAGCTCCATCCCCACACAAAATAAAATAAGCATTTTTTAGGCCACTACATCAACACCTCTCAAAATTGGAGTGGGGGAACGGATTCCGACAGATGTTTTTTTTACAGGGGGAACAGAATCCGACGGCAAAAAAACAGCCGTCGAGATCCGTTCCCCCTGTATTTTTTTACACAAGGAGGATCTTCTAATATCTATCAAAGTGCTGCTAATTTTTAGGCCCCCATAGCCTAGTGGTCAATTCACTGACATATAGGGCTAGTGATTTGTAGGTGACACAAATTCAAGTCCTGGCTTGGGACTTTTTTTAATCCCATATTTTCCTATCATAATAAAAGTAAAAAACTCCTAAATATATTTCTATAGACTGGGGCCAGGTAAGCTCCATACCCACACAAAATAAAATATGTATTTTTAAACGCCACTACATCAAAACCTTTCATAATGGGAGTGGGGGAACTGATTCCGACATATTTTTTTTTACAGGGGGAACAGAATCCGACGTCAAAAAAACAGCCGTCGAGATCCGTTCCCCCTGTATTTTTTTACACAAGGAGGATCTTCTAATATCTATCAAAGTGCTGATAATTTTTAGGCCCCCATAGCCTAGTGGTCAATTCACTGACATATAGAGCTGGTGATTTGTAGGTGACACAAATTCAAGTCCTGGCTTGGGACTTTTTTTAATCCCATATTTTCCTATCATAATAAAAGTAAAAAACTCCTAAACATATTTTTATAGACTGGTCCCAGGTAAGCTCCATCCCCACACAAAATAAAATAAGCATTTTTTAGGCCACTACATCAACACCTCTCATAATGGGAGTGGGGGAACGGATTCCGACAGATGTTTTTTTTACAGGGGGAACAGAATCCGACGGCAAAAAAACAGCCGTCGAGATCCGTTCCCCCTGTATTTTTTTACACAAGGAGGATCTTCTAATATCTATCAAAGTGCTGGTAAATCTCATGCCCCCATAGCCTAGTGGTCAATTCACTGACATGTAGAGCTGGTGATTTGTAGGTGACACAAGTTCAAGTCCTGGCTGATGGACTTTTTTTAATCCCATATTTTCCTATCATAATAAAACTAAAAAGCTCCTAAATATATTTCTTTAGACTGGTCCCAGGTAAGCTCCATCCCCACACAAAATAAAATAAGCATTTTTTAGGCCACTACATCAACACCTCTCATAATGGGAGTGGGGGAACGGATTCCGACAGATGTTTTTTTTTACAGGGGGAACAGAATCCGACGGCAAAAAAACAGCCGTCGAGATCCGTTCCCCCTGTATTTTTTTACACAAGGAGGATCTTCTAATATCTATCAAAGTGCTGCTAATTCTTAGGCCCCCATAGCCTAGTGGTCAATTCACTAACTTATAGAGCTGGTGATTTGTAGGTGACACAAGTTCAAGTCCTGGCTTGGGACTTTTTTTAATCCCATATTTTCCTATCATAATAAAAGTAAAAAACTCCTAAATATATTTATATAGACTGGTGCCAGGTAAGCTCCATACCCACACAAAATAAAATATGTATTTTTAAACGCCACTACATCAAAACCTTTCATAATGGGAGTGGGGGAACTGATTCCGACATATTTTTTTTTACAGGGGGAACAGAATCCGACGGCAAAAAAACAGCCGTCGAGATCCGTTCCCCCTGTATTTTTTTACACAAGGAGGATCTTCTAATATCTATCAAAGTGCTCATAATTCCTAGGCCACCATAGCCTAGTGGTCAGTGCACTGACTTCAGAGCGGATGATTTTTTGGTGACACAAGTTCAAGTCCTGGCTCGTGGACTTTTTTTAATCCCATATTTTCCTATCATAATAAAAGTAAAAAACTCCTAAATATATTTTTATAGACTGGTCCCAGGTAAGCTCCATCCCCACACAAAATAAAATAAGCATTTTTTAGGCCACTACATCAACACCTCTCATAATGGGAGTGGGGGAACTGATTCCGACAGATGTTTTTTTTTACAGGGGGAACAGAATCCGACGGCAAAAAAACAGCCGTCGAGATCCGTTCCCCCTGTATTTTTTTACACAAGGAGGATCTTCTAATATCTATCAAAGTGCTGCTAATTCTTAGGCCCCCATTGCCTAATGGTCAATTCACTGACATGTAGAGCTGGTGATTTTTAGGTGAAACAAGTTCAAGTCCTTGCTCGCTGACTTTTTTTAATCCCATATTTTCCTATCATAATAAAAGTAAAAAACTCCTAAATATATTTATACAGACTGGTGCCAGGTAAGCTCCATACCCACACAAAATAAAATAAGCATTTTTTAGGCCACTACATCAACACCTCTCAAAATGGGAGTGGGGGAACGGATTCCGACAGATGTTTTTTTTACAGGGGGAACAGAATCCGACGGCAAAAAAACAGCCGTCGAGATCCGTTCCCCCTGTATTTTTTTTTACACAAAGAGGATCTTCTAATATCTATAAAAGTGCTGCTAATTCTCAGGCCCCCATAGCCTAGTGGTCAATTCACTGACATATAGAGCTGGTGATTTGTATGTGACACAAGTTCAAGTCCTGGCTTGGGACTTTTTTTAATCCCATATTTTCCTATCATAATAAAAGTAAAAAACTCCTAAATATATTTCTATAGACTGGTGCCAGGTAAGCTCCATACCCACACAAAATAAAATATGTATTTTTAAACGCCACTACATCAAAACCTTTCATAATGGGAGTGGGGGAACTGATTCCGACATATTTTTTTTTACAGGGGGAACAGAATCCGACGGCAAAAAAACAGCCGTCGAGATCCGTTCCCCCTGTATTTTTTTACACAAGGAGGATCTTCTAATATCTATCAAAGTGCTGCTAAATCTGAGGCCCCCATAGCCTAGTGGTCAATTCACTGACATATAGAGCTGGTGATTTGTAGGTGACACAAGTTCAAGTCCTGGCTGATGGACTTTTTTTAATCCCATATTTTCCTATCATAATAAAACTAAAAAGCTCCTAAATATATTTCTTTAGACTGGTCCCAGGTAAGCTCCATCCCCACACAAAATAAAATAAGCATTTTTTAGGCCACTACATCAACACCTCTCATAATGGGAGTGGGGGAACGGATTCCGACAGATGTTTTTTTTACAGAGGGAACAGAATCCGACGGCAAAAAAACAGCCGTCGAGATCCGTTCCCCCTGTATTTTTTTACACAAGGAGGATCTTCTAATATCTATCAAAGTGCTGCTAATTCTTAGGCCCCCATAGCCTAGTGGTCAATTCACTGACATATAGAGCTGGTGATTTGTAGGTGACACAAGTTCAAGTCCTGGCTTGGGACTTTTTTTAATCCCATATTTTCCTATCATAATAAAAGTAAAAAACTCCTAAATATATTTATATAGACTGGTGCCAGGTAAGCTCCATACCCACACAAAATAAAATATGTATTTTTAAACGCCACTACATCAAAACCTTTCATAATGGGAGTGGGGGAACTGATTCCGACATATTTTTTTTTACAGGGGGAACAGAATCCGACGTCAAAAAAACAGCCGTCGAGATCCGTTCCCCCTGTATTTTTTTACACAAGGAGGATCTTCTAATATCTATCAAAGTGCTAATTATTCCTAGGCCGCCATAGCCTAGTGGTCAGTGCACTGACTTCAAGAGCGGATGATTGTTTGGTGACACAAGTTCAAGTCCTGGCTCGTGGACTTTTTTTAATCCCATATTTTCCTATCATAATAAAAGTAAAAAACTCCTAAATATATTTTTATAGACTGGTCCCAGGTAAGCTCCATCCCCACACAAAATAAAATAAGCATTTTTTAGGCCACTACATCAACACCTCTCAAAATTGGAGTGGGGGAACGGATTCCGACAGATGTTTTTTTTACAGGGGGAACAGAATCCGACGGCAAAAAAACAGCCGTCGAGATCCGTTCCCCCTGTATTTTTTTACACAAGGAGGATCTTCTAATATCTATCAAAGTGCGGGTAAATCTCATGCCCCCATAGCCTAGTGGTCAATTCACTGACATATAGAGCTGGTGATTTGTAGGTGACACAAGTTCAAGTCCTGGCTGATGGACTTTTTTTAATCCCATATTTTCCTATCATAATAAAACTAAAAAGCTCCTAAATATATTTCTTTAGACTGGTCCCAGGTAAGCTCCATCCCCACACAAAATAAAATAAGCATTTTTTAGGCCACTACATCAACACCTCTCATAATGGGAGTGGGGGAACGGATTCCGAGAGATGTTTTTTTTACAGAGGGAACAGAATCCGACGGCAAAAAAACAGTCGTCGAGATCCGTTCCCCCTGTATTTTTTTACACAAGGAGGATCTTCTAATATCTATAAAAGTGCTGCTAATTCTCAGGCCCCCATAGCCTAGTGGTCAATTCACTGACATATAGAGCTGGTGATTTGTAGGTGACACAAGTTCAAGTCCTGGCTTGGGACTTTTTTTAATCCCATATTTTCCTATCATAATAAAAGTAAAAAACTCCTAAATATATTTATATAGACTGGTGCCAGGTAAGCTCCATACCCACACAAAATAAAATATGTATTTTTAAACGCCACTACATCAAAACCTTTCATAATGGGAGTGGGGGAACGGATTCCGACAGATGTTTTTTTTACAGGGGGAACAGAATCCGACGGCAAAAAAACAGCCGTCGAGATCCGTTCCCCCTGTATTTTTTTACACAAGGAGGATCTTCTAATATATATCAAAGTGCTGCTAATTCTTAGGCCCCCATAGCCTAGTGGTCAATTCACTGACATATAGAGCTGGTGATTTGTAGGTGACACAAGTTCAAGTCCTGGCTCGTGGACTTTTTTTAATCCCATATTTTCCTATCATAATAAAAGTAAAAAACTCCTAAATATATTTTTATAGACTGGTCCCAGGTAAGCTCCATACCCACACAAAATAAAATAAGCATTTTTAAACGCCACTACATCAAAACCTTTCATAATGGGAGTGGGGGAACGGATTCCGACATATTTTTTTTTTACAGGGGGAACAGAATCCAACGGCAAAAAAACAGCCGTCGAGATCCGTTCCCCCTGTATTTTTTTACACAAGGAGGATCTTCTAATATCTATCAAAGTGCGGGTAAATCTCATGCCCCCATAGCCTAGTGGTCAATTCACTGACATATAGAGCTGGTAGGGTGACCACCCGTCCCGCTTTGCGTTGTACCGCACAGCATATTCACCCCTTGTCCCGCACGTCGCATATTGAGAAAATGTCCCGCATTTCCATCAGCCTGTTGGTTTTTAATGATCATATTAAGAAAACGTGCATACGATCTTTTGCCTTTTTAAGAAAGCATTTTATTTATTATTTTTGTGGCGTAGTTTTTCACCTATATTTAACAGCGCTTCGTCAGAAGTGCAAATACAACAGCCGTTTTTAAAATCCTATCCAATGGTTGAAATGAAAGGAGTAAACACGGTCACTGGTAGGTTGTGTCGGCTGTCAATCAAAATGTGGAGCGGTGATTCGTTCCATGTGTTCCCTGTCAGAAAACGAATGGATAATTCGGTAAATTAAAATGTGAATTTAACAGAGTTAGAACTTATTGCCTGTTGTTCTAATTCATATCCTTTCTAAAACATATAAAAGTTTTTGGTTTAATAGATTCTTAATATATAAGACTGTCAATTAACTAATTTTATGTTGTTTTTTATTTTATTTTCTCTTTATTTATTTTGTTGGATTTTAGTTGGACTTGGTCAGAACGGTTTCAAAAATAGTTATCTGCATGATGCCTGCTGCCTTTGTGCTCAGTGATGTTGAACTTAAATGACATGTAAAATAAAGACATGTTATGTTACATTGTAATGTAATGGTGTTTTCTGGAAGGGACTAAAGAACAAAGTATTTTAATCAGCTGAAAAGCAGAATACAAATGTTTTTATTAAGTTAGATAGACATTATATAACAGTTTCAGGTTATTTTTTTTAGTGTTGGTAACATGTCCCACATTGTCCCACACAAACTTAGTAATCGTCCCACATTTGGTTTGTTTGATGGTGGTCACCCTAAGAGCTGGTGATTTGTAGGTGACACAAGTTCAAGTCCTGGCTGATGGACTTTTTTTAATCCCATATTTTCCTATCATAATAAAAGTAAAAAACTCCTAAATATATTTTTATAGACTGGTCCCAGGTAAGCTCCATCCCCACACAAAATAAAATAAGCATTTTTTAGGCCACTACATCAACACCTCTCAAAATGGGAGTGGGGGAACGGATTCCGACAGATGTTTTTTTTACAGGGGGAACAGAATCCGACGGCAAAAAAACAGCCGTCGAGATCCGTTCCCCCTGTATTTTTTTACACAAGGAGGATCTTCTAATATATATCAAAGTGCTGCTAATTCTTAGGCCCCCATAGCCTAGTGGTCAATTCACTGACATATAGAGCTGGTGATTTGTAGGTGACACAAGTTCAAGTCCTGGCTCGTGGACTTTTTTTAATCCCATATTTTCCTATCATAATAAAAGTAAAAAACTCCTAAATATATTTTTATAGACTGGTCCCAGGTAAGCTCCATCCCCACACAAAATAAAATAAGCATTTTTTAGGCCACTACATCAACACCTCTCATAATGGGAGTGGGGGAACGGATTCCGACAGATGTTTTTTTTACAGGGGGAACAGAATCCGACGGCAAAAAAACAGCCGTCGAGATCCGTTCCCCCTGTATTTTTTTACACAAGGAGGATCTTCTAATATCTATAAAAGTGCTGCTAATTCTCAGGCCCCCATTGCCTAATGGTCAATTCACTGACATATAGAGCTGGTGATTTTTAGGTGAAACAAGTTCAAGTCCTTGCTCGCTGACTTTTTTTAATCCCATATTTTCCTATCATAATAAAAGTAAAAAACTCCTAAATATATTTATACAGACTGGTGCCAGGTAAGCTCCATACGCACACAAAATAAAATAAGCATTTTTTAGGCCACTACATCAACACCTCTCAAAATGGGAGTGGGGGAACGGATTCCGACAGATGTTTTTTTTACAGGGGGAACAGAATCCGACGGCAAAAAAACAGCCGTCGAGATCCGTTCCCCCTGTATTTTTTTACACAAAGAGGATCTTCTAATATCTATAAAAGTGCTGCTAATTCTCAGGCCCCCATAGCCTAGTGGTCAATTCACTGACATATAGAGCTGGTGATTTGTATGTGACACAAGTTCAAGTCCTGGCTTGGGACTTTTTTTAATCCCATATTTTCCTATCATAATAAAAGTAAAAAACTCCTAAATATATTTCTATAGACTGGTGCCAGGTAAGCTCCATACCCACACAAAATAAAATATGTATTTTTAAACGCCACTACATCAAAACCTTTCATAATGGGAGTGGGGGAACTGATTCCGACATATTTTTTTTTACAGGGGGAACAGAATCCGACGGCAAAAAAACAGCCGTCGAGATCCGTTCCCCCTGTATTTTTTTACACAAGGAGGATCTTCTAATATCTATCAAAGTGCTGCTAAATCTGAGGCCCCCATAGCCTAGTGGTCAATTCACTGACATATAGAGCTGGTGATTTGTAGGTGACACAAGTTCAAGTCCTGGCTGATGGACTTTTTTTAATCCCATATTTTCCTATCATAATAAAACTAAAAAGCTCCTAAATATATTTCTTTAGACTGGTCCCAGGTAAGCTCCATCCCCACACAAAATAAAATAAGCATTTTTTAGGCCACTACATCAACACCTCTCATAATGGGAGTGGGGGAACGGATTCCGACAGATGTTTTTTTTACAGAGGGAACAGAATCCGACGGCAAAAAAACAGCCGTCGAGATCCGTTCCCCCTGTATTTTTTTACACAAGGAGGATCTTCTAATATCTATCAAAGTGCTGCTAATTCTCAGGCCCCCATAGCCTAGTGGTCAATTCACTGACATATAGAGCTGGTGATTTGTAGGTGACACAAGTTCAAGTCCTGGCTTGGGACTTTTTTTAATCCCATATTTTCCTATCATAATAAAACTAAAAAGCTCCTAAATATATTTCTTTAGACTGGTCCCAGGTAAGCTCCATACCCACACAAAATAAAATAAGCATTTTTTAGGCCACTACATCAACATCTCTCATAATGGGAGTGGGGGAACGGATTCCGACAGATGTTTTTTTTACAGGGGGAACAGAATCCGACGGCAAAAAAACAGCCGTCGAGATCCGTTCCCCCTGTATTTTTTTACACAAAGAGGATCTTCTAATATCTATCAAAGTGCTGCTAATTCCTAGGCCCCCATAGCCTAGTGGTCAATTCACTGACATATAGAGCTGGTGATTTGTAGGTGACACAAGTTCAAGTCCTGGCTTGGGACTTTTTTTAATCCCATATTTTCCTATCATAATAAAAGTAAAAAACTCCTAAATATATTTATATAGACTGGTGCCAGGTAAGCTCCATACCCACACAAAATAAAATATGTATTTTTAAACGCCACTACATCAAAACCTTTCATAATGGGAGTGGGGGAACGGATTCCGACATATTTTTTTTTTACAGGGGGAACAGAATCCAACGGCAAAAAAACAGCCGTCGAGATCCGTTCCCCCTGTATTTTTTTACACAAGGAGGATCTTCTAATATATATCAAAGTGCTGCTAATTCTTAGGCCCCCATAGCCTAGTGGTCAATTCACTGACATATAGAGCTGGTGATTTGTAGGTGACACAAGTTCAAGTCCTGGCTCGTGGACTTTTTTTAATCCCATATTTTCCTATCATAATAAAAGTAAAAAACTCCTAAATATATTTTTATAGACTGGTCCCAGGTAAGCTCCATCCCCACACAAAATAAAATAAGCATTTTTTAGGCCACTACATCAACACCTCTCATAATGGGAGTGGGGGAACGGATTCCGACAGATGTTTTTTTTACAGGGGGAACAGAATCCGACGGCAAAAAAACAGCCGTCGAGATCCGTTCCCCCTGTATTTTTTTACACAAGGAGGATCTTCTAATATCTATAAAAGTGCTACTAATTCTCAGGCCCCCATAGCCTAGTGGTCAATTCACTGACATATAGAGCTGGTGATTTGTATGTGACACAAGTTCAAGTCCTGGCTTGGGACTTTTTTTAATCCCATATTTTCCTATCATAATAAAAGTAAAAAACTCCTAAATATATTTTTATAGACTGGTCCCAGGTAAGCTCCATACCCACACAAAATAAAATATGTATTTTTAAACGCCACTACATCAAAACCTTTCATAATGGGAGTGGGGGAACGGATTCCGACATATTTTTTTTTTACAGGGGGAACAGAATCCAACGGCAAAAAAACAGCCGTCGAGATCCGTTCCCCCTGTATTTTTTTACACAAGGAGGATCTTCTAATATCTATCAAAGTGCGGGTAAATCTCATGCCCCCATAGCCTAGTGGTCAATTCACTGACATATAGAGCTGGTGATTTGTAGGTGACACAAGTTCAAGTCCTGGCTGATGGGCTTTTTTTAATCCCATATTTTCCTATCATAATAAAACTAAAAAGCTCCTAAATATATTTCTTTAGACTGGTCCCAGGTAAACTCCATCCCCACACAAAATAAAATAAGCATTTTTTAGGCCACTACATCAACACCTCTCATAATGGGAGTGGGGGAACGGATTCCGACAGATGTTTTTTTTACAGGGGGAACAGAATCCGACGGCAAAAAAACAGCCGTCGAGATCCGTTCCCCCTGTATTTTTTTACACAAGGAGGATCTTCTAATATCTATCAAAGTGCTGCTAATTCGTAGGCCCCCATAGCCTAGTGGTCAGTGCACTGACTTCAAGAGCGGATGATTTTTTGGTGACACAAGTTCAAGTCCTGGCTCGTGGACTTTTTTTAATCCCATATTTTCCGATCATAATAAAAGTAAAAAACTCCTAAATATATTTATATAGACTGGTGCCAGGTAAGCTCCATACCCACACAAAATAAAATATGTATTTTTAAACGCCACTACATCAAAACCTTTCATAATGGGAGTGGGGGAACGGATTCCGACAGATTTTTTTTTTACAGGGGGAACAGAATCCGACGGCAAAAAAACAGCCGTCGAGATCCGTTCCCCCTGTATTTTTTTACACAAGGAGGATCTTCTAATATCTATCAGAGTGCTGTTAATTTTTAGGCCCCCATAGCCTAGTGGTCAATTCACTGACATATAGAGCTGGTGATTTGTAGGTGACTCAAGTTCAAGTCCTGGCTGATGGACTTTTTTTAATCCCATATTTTCCTATCATAATAAAACTAAAAAGCTCCTAAATATATTTCTTTAGACTGGTCCCAGGTAAGCTCCATCCCCACACAAAATAAAATAAGCATTTTTTAGGCCACTACATCAACACCTCTCATAATGGGAGTGGGGGAACGGATTCCGACAGATGTTTTTTTTTACAGGGGGAACAGAATCCGACGGCAAAAAAACAGCCGTCGAGATCCGTTCCCCCTGTATTTTTTTACACAAGGAGGATCTTCTAATATCTATCAAAGTGCTGCTAATTCTTAGGCCCCTATAGCCTAGTGGTCAATTCACTGACTTATAGAGCTGGTGATTTGTAGGTGACACAAGTTCAAGTCCTGGCTTGGGACTTTTTTTAATCCCATATTTTCCTATCATAATAAAAGTAAAAAACTCCTAAATATATTTATACAGACTGGTGCCAGGTAAGCTCCATACCCACACAAAATAAAATAAGCATTTTTTAGGCCACTACATCAACACCTCTCAAAATGGGAGTGGGGGAACGGATTCCGACAGATGTTTTTTTTACAGGGGGAACAGAATCCGACGGCAAAAAAACAGCCGTCGAGATCCGTTCCCCCTGTATTTTTTTTTACACAAAGAGGATCTTCTAATATCTATAAAAGTGCTGCTAATTCTCAGGCCCCCATAGCCTAGTGGTCAATTCACTGACATATAGAGCTGGTGATTTGTATGTGACACAAGTTCAAGTCCTGGCTTGGGACTTTTTTTAATCCCATATTTTCCTATCATAATAAAAGTAAAAAACTCCTAAATATATTTCTATAGACTGGTGCCAGGTAAGCTCCATACCCACACAAAATAAAATATGTATTTTTAAACGCCACTACATCAAAACCTTTCATAATGGGAGTGGGGGAACTGATTCCGACATATTTTTTTTTACAGGGGGAACAGAATCCGACGGCAAAAAAACAGCCGTCGAGATCCGTTCCCCCTGTATTTTTTTACACAAGGAGGATCTTCTAATATCTATCAAAGTGCTGCTAAATCTGAGGCCCCCATAGCCTAGTGGGCAATTCACTGACATATAGAGCTGGTGATTTGTAGGTGACACAAGTTCAAGTCCTGGCTGATGGACTTTTTTTAATCCCATATTTTCCTATCATAATAAAACTAAAAAGCTCCTAAATATATTTCTTTAGACTGGTCCCAGGTAAGCTCCATCCCCACACAAAATAAAATAAGCATTTTTTAGGCCACTACATCAACACCTCTCATAATGGGAGTGGGGGAACGGATTCCGACAGATGTTTTTTTTACAGGGGGAACAGAATCCGACGGCAAAAAAACAGCCGTCGAGATCCGTTCCCCCTGTATTTTTTTACACAAGGAGGATCTTCTAATATATATCAAAGTGCTGCTAATTCTTAGGCCCCCATAGCCTAGTGGTCAATTCACTGACATATAGAGCTGGTGATTTGTAGGTGACACAAGTTCAAGTCCTGGCTCGTGGACTTTTTTTAATCCCATATTTTCCTATCATAATAAAAGTAAAAAACTCCTAAATATATTTTTATAGACTGGTCCCAGGTAAGCTCCATACCCACACAAAATAAAATATGTATTTTTAAACGCCACTACATCAAAACCTTTCAAAATGGGAGTGGGGGAACGGATTCCGACAGATGTTTTTTTTACAGGGGGAACAGAATCCAACGGCAAAAAAACAGCCGTCGAGATCCGTTCCCCCTGTATTTTTTTACACAAGGAGGATCTTCTAATATCTATCAAAGTGCGGGTAAATCTCATGCCCCCATAGCCTAGTGGTCAATTCACTGACATATAGAGCTGGTGATTTGTAGGTGACAAAAGTTCAAGTCCTGGCTGATGGACTTTTTTTAATCCCATATTTTCCTATCATAATAAAAGTAAAAAACTCCTAAATATATTTTTATAGACTGGTCCCAGGTAAGCTCCATCCCCACACAAAATAAAATAAGCATTTTTTAGGCCACTACATCAACACCTCTCAAAATGGGAGTGGGGGAACGGATTCCGACATTTTTTTTTTTACAGGGGGAACAGAATCCGACGGCAAAAAAACAGTCGTCGAGATCCGTTCCCCCTGTATTTTTTTACACAAGGAGGATCTTCTAATATCTATCAAAGTGCTCCTAATTCCTAGGCCCCCATAGCCTAGTGGTCAATTCACTGACATATAGAGCTGGTGATTTGTAGGTGACACAAGTTCAAGTCCTGGCTGATGGGCTTTTTTTAATCCCATATTTTCCTATCATAATAAAAGTAAAAAACTCCTAAATATATTTATACAGACTGGTGCCAGGTAAGCTCCATCCCCACACAAAATAAAATAAGCATTTTTTAGGCCACTACATCAACATCTCTCATAATGGGAGTGGGGGAACGGATTCCGACAGATTTTTTTTTTACAGGGGGAACAGAATCCGACGGCAAAAAAACAGCCGTCGAGATCCGTTCCCCCTGTATTTTTTTACACAAGGAGGATCTTCTAATATCTATCAGAGTGCTGTTAATTTTTAGGCCCCCATAGCCTAGTGGTCAATTCACTGACATATAGAGCTGGTGATTTGTAGGTGACACAAGTTCAAGTCCTGGCTGATGGACTTTTTTTAATCCCATATTTTCCTATCATAATAAAAGTAAAAAACTCCTAAATATATTTTTATAGACTGGTCCCAGGTAAGCTCCATCCCCACACAAAATAAAATAAGCATTTTTTAGGCCACTACATCAACACCTCTCAAAATGGGAGTGGGGGAACGGATTCCGACAGATGTTTTTTTTACAGGGGGAACAGAATCCGACGGCAAAAAAACAGCCGTCGAGATCCGTTCCCCCTGTATTTTTTTACACAAGGAGGATCTTCTAATATCTATCAAAGTGCTGGTAAATCTCATGCCCCCATAGCCTAGTGGTCAATTCACTGACATGTAGAGCTGGTGATTTGTAGGTGACACAAGTTCAAGTCCTGCCTGATGGACTTTTTTTAATCCCATATTTTCCTATCATAATAAAACTAAAAAGCTCCTAAATATATTTCTTTAGACTGGTCCCAGGTACGCTCCATCCCCACACAAAATAAAATAAGCATTTTTTAGGCCACTACATCAACACCTCTCATAATGGGAGTGGGGGAACGGATTCCGACAGATGTTTTTTTTACAGGGGGAACAGAATCCGACGGCAAAAAAACAGCCGTCGAGATCCGTTCCCCCTGTATTTTTTTACACAAGGAGGATCTTCTAATATCTATAAAAGTGCTGCTAATTCTCAGGCCCCCATTGCCTAATGGTCAATTCACTGACATATAGAGCTGGTGATTTTTAGGTGAAACAAGTTCAAGTCCTTGCTCGCTGACTTTTTTTAATCCCATATTTTCCTATCATAATAAAAGTAAAAAACTCCTAAATATATTTATACAGACTGGTGCCAGGTAAGCTCCATACGCACACAAAATAAAATAAGCATTTTTTAGGCCACTACATCAACACCTCTCAAAATGGGAGTGGGGGAACGGATTCCGACAGATGTTTTTTTTACAGGGGGAACAGAATCCGACGGCAAAAAAACAGCCGTCGAGATCCGTTCCCCCTGTATTTTTTTACACAAAGAGGATCTTCTAATATCTATAAAAGTGCTGCTAATTCTCAGGCCCCCATAGCCTAGTGGTCAATTCACTGACATATAGAGCTGGTGATTTGTATGTGACACAAGTTCAAGTCCTGGCTTGGGACTTTTTTTAATCCCATATTTTCCTATCATAATAAAAGTAAAAAACTCCTAAATATATTTCTATAGACTGGTGCCAGGTAAGCTCCATACCCACACAAAATAAAATATGTATTTTTAAACGCCACTACATCAAAACCTTTCATAATGGGAGTGGGGGAACTGATTCCGACATATTTTTTTTTACAGGGGGAAGAGAATCCGACGGCAAAAAAACAGCCGTCGAGATCCGTTCCCCCTGTATTTTTTTACACAAGGAGGATCTTCTAATATCTATCAAAGTGCTGCTAAATCTGAGGCCCCCATAGCCTAGTGGTCAATTCACTGACATATAGAGCTGGTGATTTGTAGGTGACACAAGTTCAAGTCCTGGCTGATGGACTTTTTTTAATCCCATATTTTCCTATCATAATAAAACTAAAAAGCTCCTAAATATATTTCTTTAGACTGGTCCCAGGTAAGCTCCATCCCCACACAAAATAAAATAAGCATTTTTTAGGCCACTACATCAACACCTCTCATAATGGGAGTGGGGGAACGGATTCCGACAGATGTTTTTTTTACAGAGGGAACAGAATCCGACGGCAAAAAAACAGCCGTCGAGATCCGTTCCCCCTGTATTTTTTTACACAAGGAGGATCTTCTAATATCTATCAAAGTGCTGCTAATTCTCAGGCCCCCATAGCCTAGTGGTCAATTCACTGACATATAGAGCTGGTGATTTGTAGGTGACACAAGTTCAAGTCCTGGCTTGGGACTTTTTTTAATCCCATATTTTCCTATCATAATAAAACTAAAAAGCTCCTAAATATATTTCTTTAGACTGGTCCCAGGTAAGCTCCATACCCACACAAAATAAAATAAGCATTTTTTAGGCCACTACATCAACATCTCTCATAATGGGAGTGGGGGAACGGATTCCGACAGATGTTTTTTTTACAGGGGGAACAGAATCCGACGGCAAAAAAACAGCCGTCGAGATCCGTTCCCCCTGTATTTTTTTACACAAGGAGGATCTTCTAATATCTATCAAAGTGCTGCTAATTCCTAGGCCCCCATAGCCTAGTGGTCAATTCACTGACATATAGAGCTGGTGATTTGTAGGTGACACAAGTTCAAGTCCTGGCTTGGGACTTTTTTTAATCCCATATTTTCCTATCATAATAAAAGTAAAAAACTCCTAAATATATTTCTATAGACTGGTGCCAGGTAAGCTCCATACCCACACAAAATAAAATATGTATTTTTAAACGCCACTACATCAAAACCTTTCATAATGGGAGTGGGGGAACGGATTCCGACATATTTTTTTTTTACAGGGGGAACAGAATCCAACGGCAAAAAAACAGCCGTCGAGATCCGTTCCCCCTGTATTTTTTTACACAAGGAGGATCTTCTAATATATATCAAAGTGCTGCTAATTCTTAGGCCCCCATAGCCTAGTGGTCAATTCACTGACATATAGAGCTGGTGATTTGTAGGTGACTCAAGTCCTGGCTCGTGGACTTTTTTTAATCCCATATTTTCCTATCATAATAAAAGTAAAAAACTCCTAAATATATTTTTATAGACTGGTCCCAGGTAAGCTCCATCCCCACACAAAATAAAATAAGCATTTTTTAGGCCACTACATCAACACCTCTCATAATGGGAGTGGGGGAACGGATTCCGACAGATGTTTTTTTTACAGGGGGAACAGAATCCGACGGCAAAAAAACAGCCGTCGAGATCCGTTCCCCCTGTATTTTTTTACACAAGGAGGATCTTCTAATATCTATAAAAGTGCTACTAATTCTCAGGCCCCCATAGCCTAGTGGTCAATTCACTGACATATAGAGCTGGTGATTTGTATGTGACACAAGTTCAAGTCCTGGCTTGGGACTTTTTTTAATCCCATATTTTCCTATCATAATAAAAGTAAAAAACTCCTAAATATATTTATATAGACTGGTGCCAGGTAAGCTCCATACCCACACAAAATAAAATATGTATTTTTAAACGCCACTACATCAAAACCTTTCATAATGGGAGTGGTGGAACGGATTCCGACAGATGTTTTTTTTACAGGGGGAACAGAATCCGACGGCAAAAAAACAGCCGTCGAGATCCGTTCCCCCTGTATTTTTTTACACAAGGAGGATCTTCTAATATATATCAAAGTGCTGCTAATTCTTAGGCCCCCATAGCCTAGTGGTCAATTCACTGACATATAGAGCTGGTGATTTGTAGGTGACACAAGTTCAAGTCCTGGCTCGTGGACTTTTTTTAATCCCATATTTTCCTATCATAATAAAAGTAAAAAACTCCTAAATATATTTTTATAGACTGGTCCCAGGTAAGCTCCATACCCACACAAAATAAAATATGTATTTTTAAACGCCACTACATCAAAACCTTTCATAATGGGAGTGGGGGAACGGATTCCGACATATTTTTTTTTTACAGGGGGAACAGAATCCAACGGCAAAAAAACAGCCGTCGAGATCCGTTCCCCCTGTATTTTTTTACACAAGGAGGATCTTCTAATATCTATCAAAGTGCGGGTAAATCTCATGCCCCCATAGCCTAGTGGTCAATTCACTGACATATAGAGCTGGTGATTTGTAGGTGACACAAGTTCAAGTCCTGGCTGATGGGCTTTTTTTAATCCCATATTTTCCTATCATAATAAAACTAAAAAGCTCCTAAATATATTTCTTTAGACTGGTCCCAGGTAAACTCCATCCCCACACAAAATAAAATAAGCATTTTTTAGGCCACTACATCAACACCTCTCATAATGGGAGTGGGGGAACGGATTCCGACAGATGTTTTTTTTACAGGGGGAACAGAATCCGACGGCAAAAAAACAGCCGTCGAGATCCGTTCCCCCTGTATTTTTTTACACAAGGAGGATCTTCTAATATCTATCAAAGTGCTGCTAATTCGTAGGCCCCCATAGCCTAGTGGTCAGTGCACTGACTTCAAGAGCGGATGATTTTTTGGTGACACAAGTTCAAGTCCTGGCTCGTGGACTTTTTTTAATCCCATATTTTCCGATCATAATAAAAGTAAAAAACTCCTAAATATATTTATATAGACTGGTGCCAGGTAAGCTCCATACCCACACAAAATAAAATATGTATTTTTAAACGCCACTACATCAAAACCTTTCATAATGGGAGTGGGGGAACGGATTCCGACAGATTTTTTTTTTACAGGGGGAACAGAATCCGACGGCAAAAAAACAGCCGTCGAGATCCGTTCCCCCTGTATTTTTTTACACAAGGAGGATCTTCTAATATCTATCAGAGTGCTGTTAATTTTTAGGCCCCCATAGCCTAGTGGTCAATTCACTGACATATAGAGCTGGTGATTTGTAGGTGACTCAAGTTCAAGTCCTGGCTGATGGACTTTTTTTAATCCCATATTTTCCTATCATAATAAAACTAAAAAGCTCCTAAATATATTTCTTTAGACTGGTCCCAGGTAAGCTCCATCCCCACACAAAATAAAATAAGCATTTTTTAGGCCACTACATCAACACCTCTCATAATGGGAGTGGGGGAACGGATTCCGACAGATGTTTTTTTTTACAGGGGGAACAGAATCCGACGGCAAAAAAACAGCCGTCGAGATCCGTTCCCCCTGTATTTTTTTACACAAGGAGGATCTTCTAATATCTATCAAAGTGCTGCTAATTCTTAGGCCCCCATAGCCTAGTGGTCAATTCACTGACTTATAGAGCTGGTGATTTGTAGGTGACACAAGTTCAAGTCCTGGCTTGGGACTTTTTTTAATCCCATATTTTCCTATCATAATAAAAGTAAAAAACTCCTAAATATATTTATACAGACTGGTGCCAGGTAAGCTCCATACCCACACAAAATAAAATAAGCATTTTTTAGGCCACTACATCAACACCTCTCAAAATGGGAGTGGGGGAACGGATTCCGACAGATGTTTTTTTTACAGGGGGAACAGAATCCGACGGCAAAAAAACAGCCGTCGAGATCCGTTCCCCCTGTATTTTTTTTTACACAAAGAGGATCTTCTAATATCTATAAAAGTGCTGCTAATTCTCAGGCCCCCATAGCCTAGTGGTCAATTCACTGACATATAGAGCTGGTGATTTGTATGTGACACAAGTTCAAGTCCTGGCTTGGGACTTTTTTTAATCCCATATTTTCCTATCATAATAAAAGTAAAAAACTCCTAAATATATTTCTATAGACTGGTGCCAGGTAAGCTCCATACCCACACAAAATAAAATATGTATTTTTAAACGCCACTACATCAAAACCTTTCATAATGGGAGTGGGGGAACTGATTCCGACATATTTTTTTTTACAGGGGGAACAGAATCCGACGGCAAAAAAACAGCCGTCGAGATCCGTTCCCCCTGTATTTTTTTACACAAGGAGGATCTTCTAATATCTATCAAAGTGCTGCTAAATCTGAGGCCCCCATAGCCTAGTGGGCAATTCACTGACATATAGAGCTGGTGATTTGTAGGTGACACAAGTTCAAGTCCTGGCTGATGGACTTTTTTTAATCCCATATTTTCCTATCATAATAAAACTAAAAAGCTCCTAAATATATTTCTTTAGACTGGTCCCAGGTAAGCTCCATCCCCACACAAAATAAAATAAGCATTTTTTAGGCCACTACATCAACACCTCTCATAATGGGAGTGGGGGAACGGATTCCGACAGATGTTTTTTTTACAGGGGGAACAGAATCCGACGGCAAAAAAACAGCCGTCGAGATCCGTTCCCCCTGTATTTTTTTACACAAGGAGGATCTTCTAATATATATCAAAGTGCTGCTAATTCTTAGGCCCCCATAGCCTAGTGGTCAATTCACTGACATATAGAGCTGGTGATTTGTAGGTGACACAAGTTCAAGTCCTGGCTCGTGGACTTTTTTTAATCCCATATTTTCCTATCATAATAAAAGTAAAAAACTCCTAAATATATTTTTATAGACTGGTCCCAGGTAAGCTCCATACCCACACAAAATAAAATATGTATTTTTAAACGCCACTACATCAAAACCTTTCAAAATGGGAGTGGGGGAACGGATTCCGACAGATGTTTTTTTTACAGGGGGAACAGAATCCAACGGCAAAAAAACAGCCGTCGAGATCCGTTCCCCCTGTATTTTTTTACACAAGGAGGATCTTCTAATATCTATCAAAGTGCGGGTAAATCTCATGCCCCCATAGCCTAGTGGTCAATTCACTGACTTATAGAGCTGGTGATTTGTAGGTGACACAAGTTCAAGTCCTGGCTTGGGACTTTTTTTAATCCCATATTTTCCTATCATAATAAAAGTAAAAAACTCCTAAATATATTTATACAGACTGGTGCCAGGTAAGCTCCATACCCACACAAAATAAAATAAGCATTTTTTAGGCCACTACATCAACACCTCTCAAAATGGGAGTGGGGGAACGGATTCCGACAGATGTTTTTTTTACAGGGGGAACAGAATCCGACGGCAAAAAAACAGCCGTCGAGATCCGTTCCCCCTGTATTTTTTTTTACACAAAGAGGATCTTCTAATATCTATAAAAGTGCTGCTAATTCTCAGGCCCCCATAGCCTAGTGGTCAATTCACTGACATATAGAGCTGGTGATTTGTATGTGACACAAGTTCAAGTCCTGGCTTGGGACTTTTTTTAATCCCATATTTTCCTATCATAATAAAAGTAAAAAACTCCTAAATATATTTCTATAGACTGGTGCCAGGTAAGCTCCATACCCACACAAAATAAAATATGTATTTTTAAACGCCACTACATCAAAACCTTTCATAATGGGAGTGGGGGAACTGATTCCGACATATTTTTTTTTACAGGGGGAACAGAATCCGACGGCAAAAAAACAGCCGTCGAGATCCGTTCCCCCTGTATTTTTTTACACAAGGAGGATCTTCTAATATCTATCAAAGTGCTGCTAAATCTGAGGCCCCCATAGCCTAGTGGGCAATTCACTGACATATAGAGCTGGTGATTTGTAGGTGACACAAGTTCAAGTCCTGGCTGATGGACTTTTTTTAATCCCATATTTTCCTATCATAATAAAACTAAAAAGCTCCTAAATATATTTCTTTAGACTGGTCCCAGGTAAGCTCCATCCCCACACAAAATAAAATAAGCATTTTTTAGGCCACTACATCAACACCTCTCATAATGGGAGTGGGGGAACGGATTCCGACAGATGTTTTTTTTACAGGGGGAACAGAATCCGACGGCAAAAAAACAGCCGTCGAGATCCGTTCCCCCTGTATTTTTTTACACAAGGAGGATCTTCTAATATATATCAAAGTGCTGCTAATTCTTAGGCCCCCATAGCCTAGTGGTCAATTCACTGACATATAGAGCTGGTGATTTGTAGGTGACACAAGTTCAAGTCCTGGCTCGTGGACTTTTTTTAATCCCATATTTTCCTATCATAATAAAAGTAAAAAACTCCTAAATATATTTTTATAGACTGGTCCCAGGTAAGCTCCATACCCACACAAAATAAAATATGTATTTTTAAACGCCACTACATCAAAACCTTTCAAAATGGGAGTGGGGGAACGGATTCCGACAGATGTTTTTTTTACAGGGGGAACAGAATCCAACGGCAAAAAAACAGCCGTCGAGATCCGTTCCCCCTGTATTTTTTTACACAAGGAGGATCTTCTAATATCTATCAAAGTGCGGGTAAATCTCATGCCCCCATAGCCTAGTGGTCAATTCACTGACATATAGAGCTGGTGATTTGTAGGTGACAAAAGTTCAAGTCCTGGCTGATGGACTTTTTTTAATCCCATATTTTCCTATCATAATAAAAGTAAAAAACTCCTAAATATATTTTTATAGACTGGTCCCAGGTAAGCTCCATCCCCACACAAAATAAAATAAGCATTTTTTAGGCCACTACATCAACACCTCTCAAAATGGGAGTGGGGGAACGGATTCCGACATTTTTTTTTTTACAGGGGGAACAGAATCCGACGGCAAAAAAACAGTCGTCGAGATCCGTTCCCCCTGTATTTTTTTACACAAGGAGGATCTTCTAATATCTATCAAAGTGCTCCTAATTCCTAGGCCCCCATAGCCTAGTGGTCAATTCACTGAC
Source organism: Phoxinus phoxinus (assembly GCF_949152265.1). Lineage (NCBI taxonomy): Eukaryota > Metazoa > Chordata > Actinopteri > Cypriniformes > Leuciscidae > Phoxinus > Phoxinus phoxinus. The sequence goes on along the minus strand of NC_136880.1, from coordinate 25,018,319 downwards.
ATATAGAGCTGGTGATTTGTAGGTGACACAAGTTCAAGTCCTGGCTGATGGGCTTTTTTTAATCCCATATTTTCCTATCATAATAAAAGTAAAAAACTCCTAAATATATTTATACAGACTGGTGCCAGGTAAGCTCCATCCCCACACAAAATAAAATAAGCATTTTTTAGGCCACTACATCAACATCTCTCATAATGGGAGTGGGGGAACGGATTCCGACAGATTTTTTTTTTACAGGGGGAACAGAATCCGACGGCAAAAAAACAGCCGTCGAGATCCGTTCCCCCTGTATTTTTTTACACAAGGAGGATCTTCTAATATCTATCAGAGTGCTGTTAATTTTTAGGCCCCCATAGCCTAGTGGTCAATTCACTGACATATAGAGCTGGTGATTTGTAGGTGACACAAGTTCAAGTCCTGGCTGATGGACTTTTTTTAATCCCATATTTTCCTATCATAATAAAAGTAAAAAACTCCTAAATATATTTTTATAGACTGGTCCCAGGTAAGCTCCATCCCCACACAAAATAAAATAAGCATTTTTTAGGCCACTACATCAACACCTCTCAAAATGGGAGTGGGGGAACGGATTCCGACAGATGTTTTTTTTACAGGGGGAACAGAATCCGACGGCAAAAAAACAGCCGTCGAGATCCGTTCCCCCTGTATTTTTTTACACAAGGAGGATCTTCTAATATCTATCAAAGTGCTGGTAAATCTCATGCCCCCATAGCCTAGTGGTCAATTCACTGACATGTAGAGCTGGTGATTTGTAGGTGACACAAGTTCAAGTCCTGGCTGATGGACTTTTTTTAATCCCATATTTTCCTATCATAATAAAACTAAAAAGCTCCTAAATATATTTCTTTAGACTGGTCCCAGGTACGCTCCATCCCCACACAAAATAAAATAAGCATTTTTTAGGCCACTACATCAACACCTCTCATAATGGGAGTGGGGGAACGGATTCCGACAGATGTTTTTTTTACAGAGGGAACAGAATCCGACGGCAAAAAAACAGCCGTCGAGATCCGTTCCCCCTGTATTTTTTTACACAAGGAGGATCTTCTAATATCTATCAAAGTGCTGCTAATTCTTAGGCCCCCATAGCCTAGTGGTCAATTCACTGACTTATAGAGCTGGTGATTTGTAGGTGACACAAGTTCAAGTCCTGGCTTGGGACTTTTTTTAATCCCATATTTTCCTATCATAATAAAAGTAAAAAACTCCTAAATATATTTATATAGACTGGTGCCAGGTAAGCTCCATACCCACACAAAATAAAATATGTATTTTTAAACGCCACTACATCAAAACCTTTCATAATGGGAGTGGGGGAACAGAATCCGACGGCAAAAAAACAGCCGTCGAGATCCGTTCCCCCTGTATTTTTTTACACAAGGAGGATCTTCTAATATATATCAAAGTGCTCATAATTCCTAGGCCACCATAGCCTAGTGGTCAGTGCACTGACTTCAAGAGCGGATGATTTTTTGGTGACACAAGTTCAAGTCCTGGCTCGTGGACTTTTTTTAATCCCATATTTTCCTATCATAATAAAAGTAAAAAACTCCTAAATATATTTTTATAGACTGGTCCCAGGTAAGCTCCATCCCCACACAAAATAAAATAAGCATTTTTTAGGCCACTACATCAACACCTCTCATAATGGGAGTGGGGGAACTGATTCCGACAGATGTTTTTTTTTTACAGGGAGAACAGAATCCGACGGCAAAAAACCGCCGTCGAGATCCGTTCCCCCTGTATTTTTTACACAAGGAGGATCTTCTAATATCTATCAAAGTGCTGCTAATTCTTAGGCCCCCATTGCCTAATGGTCAATTCACTGACATGTAGAGCTGGTGATTTTTAGGTGAAACAAGTTCAAGTCCTTGCTCGCTGACTTTTTTTAATCCCATATTTTCCTATCATAATAAAAGTAAAAAACTCCTAAATATATTTATACAGACTGGTGCCAGGTAAGCTCCATACCCACACAAAATAAAATAAGCATTTTTTAGGCCACTACATCAACACCTCTCAAAATGGGAGTGGGGGAACGGATTCCGACAGATGTTTTTTTTACAGGGGGAACAGAATCCGACGGCAAAAAAACAGCCGTCGAGATCCGTTCCCCCTGTATTTTTTTTTACACAAAGAGGATCTTCTAATATCTATCAAAGTGCTGGTAAATCTCATGCCCCCATAGCCTAGTGGTCAATTCACTGACATATAGAGCTGGTGATTTGTAGGTGACACAAGTTCAAGTCCTGGCTGATGGACTTTTTTTAATCCCATATTTTCCTATCATAATAAAACTAAAAAGCTCCTAAATATATTTCTTTAGACTGGTCCCAGGTAAGCTCCATACCCACACAAAATAAAATATGTATTTTTAAACGCAACTACATCAAAACCTTTCATAATGGGAGTGGGGGAACGGCTGTCGGAATAAAAACAATATTTAAACAATATATTTTGCCTTTTAACCATGATAGGAAAGTATGAAAAAAAAAAGAAAAAAAAAAAAAACGATGACCCGGGACTTGAACTCTGATCGTCAAAATCCCAAAAGTGTTAAATGTCAGTGCTTAGACCATTAGGCTATAGAGGACAACTAAAACTAAAGTTTGTTGAGTATTTGAACCTCACTGCTAAGAAAAATGAGAGGGGGGAACAGAATCCGACGGCAAAAAAACAGCTGTCGGAATCCGTTCCCCCACCCTCATTATGAGAGGTTTTGATGAAGTGGCTTAAAAAAAGGCTGATTCAATTTTTTTGTGGATGGAGCTTAACTGCCATCAGTTTAAAGAATATCTTTTGCCTTTTAACCATGATTGGAAAGTATAAAAAAAACTAATAAAAAAAGAAACGATGACCCGGGACCTGTCGTCAAAATCCCAAAAGTATGAAAAAAACAACAACAAAAAAAACGATGACCCGGGACTTGAACTCAGGTCGTCAAAATCCTAAGAGTGTTAAACGTCAGTGCTTAGGCCACTGGGCTATAGGAGACTTGAAAATAAAGGTCTGTTGAGTATTTGAACATCACTGCTAAGAAAAATGAGAGGGGGGAACAGAATCCGACGGCAAAAAACCAGCTGTCGGAATCCGTTCCCCCACCCTCATTATGAGAGGTTTTGATGAAGTGGCTTAAAAAAAGGCTGATTCAATTTTTTTGTGGATGAAGCTTAACTGCCATCAGTTTAAAGAATATCTTTTGCCTTTTAACCATGATAGGAAAGTATGAAAAAAACAAACAAAAAAAAAACAATGACCCGGTACCTGTCGTCAAAATCCCAAAAGTATGAAAAAAAAAAAAAAAAAAAACAATGAGCCGTGACTTGAACTCTGGTCGTCAAAATCCTAAAAGTGTTAATTGTCAGTGCTTAGACCACTGGGCTATAGGGGACAACTAAATCAAAAGTTTGTTGATTATTTGAACCTCACTGCTGAGAAACATGAGAGGAGGGGGGACAGAATCCGACGGCAAAAAACCAGCTGTCGGAATCCGTTCCCCCACCCTCATTATGAGAGGTTTTGATGAAGTGGCTTAAAAAAAGGCTGATTCAATTTTTTTGTGGATGGAGCTTAACTGCCATCAGTTTAAAGAATATATTTTGCCTTTTAACCATGATAGGAAAATATAAAAAAAATATATATATAAAAAAAAAACGATGACCCGGGACCTGTCGTCAAAATCCCAAAAGTATGAAAAAAACAACAACAAAAAAACGATGACCCGGGACTTGAACTCTGGTCGTCAAAATCCTAAGAGTGTTAAACGTCAGTGCTTAGGCCACTGGGCTATAGGAGACTTGAAAATAAAAGTCTGTTGAGTATTTGAAACTCACTGCTAAGAAAAATGAGAGGGGGGAACAGAATCCGAAGGCAAAAAAACAGCTGTCGGAATCCGTTCCCCCACCCTCATTATGAGAGGTTTTGATGAAGTGGCTTAAAAAAAGGTTGATTCAATTTTTTTGTGGATGGAGCTTAACTGCCATCAGTTTAAAGAATATCTTTTGCCTTTTAACCATGATAGGAAAATATAAAAAAAAAAATATATAAAAAAAAAACGATGACCCGGGACCTGTCGTCAAAATCCCAAAAGTATGAAAAAAAATAAAAAATAAAAACGATGACCCGGGACTTGAACTCTGGTCGTCAAAATCCCAAAAGTGTTAAATGTCAGTGCTTAGACCACTAGGCTATAGGGGACAACTAGAAAACAACAGTTTTTTGAGTATTTCAACCTCACTGCTAAGAAAAATGAGAGGGGGGAACAGAATCCGACGGCAAAAGACCAGCTGTCGGAATCCGTTCACCCACCCTCATTATGAGAGGTTTTGATGAAGTGGCTTAAAAAAAGGCTGATTCATTTTTTTTGTGGATGGAGCTTAACTGCCATCAGTTTAAACAATATATTTTGCCTTTTAACCATGATAGAAAAATATTAAAAAAAAAAAAAAAAAAAAAAAAAACGATGACCCGGGACCTGTCGTCAAAATCCCAAAAGTATAATAAAAAAAAATAAAAAAAAACGATGACCCGGGACCTGTCGTCAAAATCCCAAAAGTATGAAAAAAAAAAAAAAAAAAACGATGACCCGGGACTTGAACTCTGGTCGTCAAAATCCCAAAAGTGTTAATTGTCAGTGCTTTGACCACTAGGCTATAGGGGACCACTAGAAAACAACAGTTTTTTGAGTATTTGAACCTCACTGCTAAGAAAAATGAGAGGGGGGGGGAACAGAATCCGACGGCAAAAAACCAGCTGTCGGAATCCGTTCCCCCACCCTCATTATGAGAGGTTTTGATGAAGTGGCTTAAAAAAAGGCTGATTCAATTTTTTTGTGGATGGATCTTAACTGCCATCAGTTTAAAGAATATCTTTTGCCTTTTAACCATAATAGGAAAGTATCAAAAAAAAAAAAAAAAAAAAAAAAAACGATGACCCGGGACCTGTCGTCAAAATCCCAAAAGTATGAAAAAAAAAAAAAAAAAAAACGATGACACGGGACTTGAACTCTGGTCGTCAAAATCCCAAAAGTGTTAATTGTCAGTGCTTAGACCACTAGGGGACAACTAGAAAACAACAGTTTTTTGAGTATTTGAACCTCACTGCTAAGAAAAATGAGAGGGGGGGAACAGAATCCGACGCCAAAAAACCAGCTGTCGGAATCCGTTCCCCCACCCTCATTATGAGAGGTTTTGATGAAGTGGCTTAAAAAAAGGCTGATTCAATTTTTTTGCGGATGGAGCTTAACTGCCATCAGTTTAAAGAATATCTTTTGCCTTTTAACCATGATAGGAAAGTATGAAAAAAAAAAAAAAAAAAAAAAAAAAATGACCCGGGACCTGTCGTCAAAATCCCAAAAGTATGAAAAAAAAAAAAAAAAAAAAAACGATGACCCGGGACTTGAACTCTGATCGTCAAAATCCCAAAAGTGTTAAATGTCAGTGCTTAGACCACTAGGCTATAGGGGACAACTAAAACTAAAGTTTGTTGAGTATTTGAACCTCACTGCTAAGAAAAATGAGAGGGGGGAACAGAATCCGACGGCAAAAAAACAGCTGTCGGAATCCGTTCCCCCACCCTCATTATGAGAGGTTTTGATGAAGTGGCTTAAAAAAAGGCTGATTCAATTTTTTTGTGGATGGAGCTTAACTGCCATCAGTTTAAAGAATATATTTTGCCTTTTAACCATGATAGGAAAATATAAAAAAAAAATATATATAAAAAAAAAACGATGACCCGGGACCTGTCGTCAAAATCCCAAAAGTATGAAAAAAAATAAAAAATAAAAACGATGACCCGGGACTTGAACTCTGGTCGTCAAAATCCCAAAAGTGTTAAATGTCAGTGCTTAGACCACTAGGCTATAGGGGACAACTAGAAAACAACAGTTTTTTGAGTATTTCAACCTCACTGCTAAGAAAAATGAGAGGGGGGAACAGAATCCGACGGCAAAAAAACAGCTGTCGGAATCCGTTCCCCCACCCTCATTATGAGAGGTTTTGATGAAGTGGCTTAAAAAAAGGCTGATTCAATTTTTTTGCGGATGGAGCTTAACTGCCATCAGTTTAAAGAATATCTTTTGCCTTTTAACCATGATAGGAAAGTATGAAAAAAAAAAAAAAAAAAAAAAACAATGACCCGGGACCTGTCGTCAAAATCCCAAAAGTATGAAAAAAAAAAAAAAAGAAAACGATGACACGGGACTTGAACTCTGGTCGTCAAAATCCCAAAAGTGTTAATTGTCAGTGCTTAGACCACTAGGGGACAACTAGAAAACAACAGTTTGTTGATTATTTGAACCTCACTGCTAAGAAAAATGAGAGGAGGGGGAACAGAATCCGACGCCAAAAAACCAGCTGTCGGAATCCGTTCCCCCATTCTCACCATCAGTTTAAAGAATTTTTTTGCCTTTTAACCATGATAGGACAGTATGAAAAAAAAAAAAAAAAAAAAAAAAAACGATTACCCGGGACC